>NW_006408840.1:197299-213410 GCF_000296735.1 Chrysochloris asiatica | reverse complement strand
TTAAAAGTTGTTCCTGTGAATCATTATGTCCTGTTTTGAATGATTAATCACATTTCAGTTCTGTATCCTGTCTTATCTAAAGAATCACATCCTCACTTTGTGAATTACATCCTTCCTTTGTAACAAATCCCTCCCTAAAAAAGAGAATAAAAGACTGAGGTAGAGTGAGTTCTGGGTGCAGATCTGTTTGCAGATCTGCCTACCTGCCAGCTTGCATCATATCTGTGTTTCTGTCTTTTTTGTATATATTTTGTTTCTCTCTTTCTCTATCCCTTTCGCAGCCAGATCTCCCTTCTTTGTGGCACCCACATTTCCTTGTCAAGGCTGGACCCTGACATAGGACCTCAACACTATGATATCCCTAAGATACCCTCTTCTGAATCTTGCTTGAGTTTCTGGAAACTCCCCATTGATGTACTGCCACAGTCATTTTAAAATTATCTTCAGCAAAGTTTTACATGCATTTGATATTAATGATAATGTATAATGATTGCTGCATTCTGTTGTGTCACCCTTCTTTGGCATGGGCACAGTTATTAATTTGTTTCAGTTTGTCGGCCAGGTAGCTGTCTTCCAATTCCTTGGCATAGACAAATGAGTGCCTGAAATGCTGCATCAGTTTGTTGAAACATCTTAATTTGTATTCCAGTTAAGCTTTCTTTTCGTTCATTGCTTGAAAATTTCCTTTAATACTTTCCATTCTTAATTCCTTAATCATATGATACTTCTTGAAATGGTTGAATATGGACCAATTTTTTTTGGTACAGCAACCCTATATATCCAAGGAGTGGTTGGTGGGTTTGATCTACTGACCTTGTGATTAGCAGTCCAGTCCTTATCCTTCAGCAATACACCAGATCTTCCTTTTAGACATATAGATTATCTTATCACAGACATTAAGAAAGATCTTGAAGCACTCTTTTTGACAATGAATGAAAAGCCAATCCCTTTGAATTTGCTGTCAGATTCAAAATGGCCAATAACAGTTCATTTCATATCACTAATACCTAAGATAACAATTTAAAAGCGTCCCTTTCATTTTTTATATCTTTTAATTCTTCCTTGATTTGTACTTTATACATCCCATATTCCAATTATTTAAGGATGTTTACAGCCATTTCTTCCCATTATGAGTTGTGCTCCAAAAGCAAATGAAGATCGTGATAGCTTTCCTCCATTCACATCATTTAGGTCAACACTACTTTGAGAGACATATCTTCTCAGTTGCATTTGGAGTGTCTTTCAACCTGCGGAGCTCATTTTCAGGCACTATATCTGACATTATTCTGCTGCTATTCATAAAGTTTTGAGGGACTTACTATTTAGAAATGGTCTGCCTTTCCTTCCTAGTTTATTATATGGAAATTCTGTTGAAAAAAAATGTCTGTGGGTGATCTTGCTGTTATATAAAATACTGGTGGACATAACTTCTAGCATCAAAGTAACACACAAGCCACCATTGTACAATAAACTGATAGATGAATGGTGGTTGCAATATATGTTGTTGTTAAATGCCATTAAGTTGATGCTAACACATAGAGATACTCTATAGGGTTTTGGAAGAGTAGCTGATGGGCTTGAACTGCCGAACTGGTGGTTTGCAGTCCAGTGCTGATCCTAAGTGCCATAGACCATCACAATAAAGTGAATATCACATAAAAAACATAGTCACACTAAATTTTGGTTTCCCAGTGCAAATAGAAGTTATGTTTACACTATACTAGTGTTTGCTAAGTGTGCAAATACGCTTATGAAAACTTTGAAATACTTTGAAAATTACCAAACTAGGACATGAAGTGAGCATATGTTGTTGGAAAAATGGCAGTGATAGATTTGTTCATTGCATGGCTATTAAAAACACTAATATTATAACAAGCATAATATCTATGAGGCACAGTAAAGTGAAGCAAAATTAGGCAAAGTGTGTCTTTCCTGTTTTACAGGCCAAGAATTCTGACCTTGCAAGGAATCAAAGAAAGAGAAATCCAGATCTTATGGATAACTTTAGTTAGAAATTCTGGTATTGTAGATGAGGATTGAGCAACACATGTCTAAAATGAATATGATTGTTTTGCCAATTAGACAAAGATAAGTAAAAGCATCAAAGAAGAAAAACATCCCCAGGGTAGATTTCAGAATGACAATATAGCAATGAATCAATCAGTGGGGATAAGTATAGATATGAAAGTCTTTCTGGAAATTATCAGGTAGTCAATGAGTTTCAATGGAAAAGAAAATGACACAGATAAAAATAATGAAGTCCACTGAAAATGTCAGCAAAATAGTATTTAAAATGTATGAAATGTAATTTAAATGTGTTTATGTTACTGCTTTTGTGAAATGTCATCAGAAAAATCTGGTATTGAATCCAGTTGCTTCTCTTTGTACCAGTTGTGTGTTATTTGGTCAAGATACTTAAATATTTAAATTGTAATTTTCTCAACAAACTCACTTCCCCATTGACTCGTCTCATTAAAGTATACTAGCTAAATATTTTTCTATTTCAGAGTCCTTTGTTTTACAATTCTTTATATTATTTTATACACATATGCATATATTAGCAGACACAAAATAATCAGATAATGGCTATTATATGTTCTTTTGTTTACTCCTCCCTTAGGTTAGTGCTGTATATCAAGAGCCTAGAAGGATTCTTTATTCATAATATATTATTAATAAATATTTACTGAATAAACACATTGATCATTAATAGTAAATTAAGGTATACTGTAATGTTTTTAGCACATATTTAATAGCCAATAAATGGCATTTATAAATATTATTTTGTCCTACAGGTCTTAATGTGCAGATTGTCACTCTGTAAGTACATATATATTTCTATTCGTGTTACATTTGACACAAAATAAAGTATTAAAACATTTTATATGTTGGAAATTATAAATTAAAATAAGTTTCTTAAATGTGAACTCACTATTGTGTACTTGGGAAGATAATCTATTGCATTAATATAAACTCTTGTATTACACTTCTTCGTTATGTTTTGTCTGAAATTATAGATCCTTCAATGCCTCTAAGTTTTAATCAACTGATTATGTGACAAAAATCACTTAGCACTTCTGTCTTGGTGGTAGTGGTGATTGTGTACCACTAAATAGGTTATGACTCATAGCAACATTGTATAGGGATTCTGAGGCTTTAAATCTTTATGGGAGCAGAAAGCCTTATCTTTCTGCTGTGACGCGACTGGTAGATTTGTACTACTGGCCTTGTGGTTAGCAGCCCAGCTTTTAATTCATTATGCTATCAGGGCTCTTTAGCACTTCCTTCTTGGACCTTCTCAAATTTAGCTCTAGTAACTATCAATAAAAGACCATGGAAGCAATCAATTCTTTATAATTTAATTGAAAACCAATCCATTTCTTAATAAAATGTTATGATTATTATTTGTATAAAGTAATTACCTTTTCCTTTAAAGTTTTACAATGTCTTCCAAATATAACATAGGCAATCAGATTACAGACAGATAAGGAGCAAACTTTTTTCCATATATATGCTGTGGAATATGTACTTAGCCATTAGTCACTGAGTCTATTTTGATTCAGGGTGACTCCATGTATGTCAGACTAGAGCTGTGCTCCATAGGTATTTGCTATGACTGATTTTTCCAGTAGTATATCTCCAGGCCTTTCCTACAATGTATATAACGTGGTGGTGATTGTTACCCTGGATTCGGTTGTTACTCATAGCAACCCTGAATAGGGTTTCTGAGACTGTAATTCTTTAAGGGAGCAGAAAGCCTCATCTTTCTCCCATGGAATGACTGGTAGTTTCAAATTGCTGACCTCGAGGTTTACAGCACAACTCGCATCTCCAATCTCCAGGCTAGCACATTATAAGTTTGCAGAATTCAGGAATTGGTTTATATATGCTGCTGAATGTTATCTTCTAAATACTGACAGTGTTCTTTCCCCTTGCCTTTTTATAGATGAATACCTATTCTCACTGGAAAGAAGAAAATATGATTTATCAGCCATACATTTAAATAAGGACTAATGGTTTGTTTTCTCCTAAATGTTACTAGGCAATTGTATGACATACTTATTGTATTAAGCTGAGTTCTTTATACAAGTAAAATCAGAGCAGCTTATATACATATACATGTTATTATGACTCACAACAACCCTATATTGTGTTTCCAAGAAGCAGCTAGTGGTTTTGAACTTCCAAAGTTGTTATCTTAAGACAGCACAGTAAGACACCTATATATGTATGGTGGTGACTGTGTGCCGTGGAGTCGGTTCCAACTCATAGCAACCCTATACAGGGTTTCTGAGGCTGTAAATCTTTATGGGAGCAGAATGCCTCATCTTTCTCCCGCGGAACAGCTGGTAGTTTCGAACTTCTGACCTTGCGGTTCGCAGCCTGATTCATAAGCACTACACTACCAGAGTTCCTCATATATGTATGTATGGTTGCTATTGTTGTTAGGTGCCATTGAACTTATTGCAACTCATAGAAAGCCTATGTACAGTACAATGAAACAATTCTTGGTCATGTGCCATCATCACAATGGTTGGTTCATTTGAACCCATTGATACTGCTTCTATGTCAATCTATCTCATTGACATCTTCAAATTTTTCTCTGACATGATGTCCTTTTTCACGGACTGGTATCTCCAGATCACATATCTAAAGTATGAGAGACAAAATGTTGTTATCTTGGCTTCTAAGAAGTGTTCTGGCTATACTTATTTCAACACATATTTGTTTGTTCTCTTGACAGCCCATCATAATTATAATATTCATCTCCAGCATCATAGTGCAAATGCATTGTCCAATTTTCACAGGCCTATGAGGCTATTGGAGTCCTGGTGTAGGTTAATGCACTGCAGGTTAATGCATTGAACTGCAAGGTAGGTTTGCACAACAAGGTAAACAGTTCAAACTCACCAGCTGCTCCTCAGAAACCCTATGCAGATTTGCTATGAGTTGGAACCGACTCAACAGCACTTAATAGCAACAACTAAAAACAGGCTACCAAAAATACCATTTATTGGATCAGGCATAACAGAGTTCACAAACTGGCATCCAAATAACCATTGTTAAGCTTAAGACCATTGCATCTACCACTGTGCCAATCCATCTCATTGAGAATCTTCCTCTATTTCACTGACCATCCACTTGACGTAGCTCCCCTCTTTTAATTGCACCTCTTCTACAATTACATTTGTGACAATTGCCATTAGACCTGAAAACAGTGACTGGTTCCTCCTGATCGTATGTCCAAAACATGAGAGGCAATGTCTCACTTTACTGATTACAAAGAAGCATATGGTTGTACTTCATCCAACACAGAATTGTTTGTTCAACTAGTAGTCCATGGTACTTTTAATATTCTTCTCCAACACCGTATCCACGAATATGGTATATTCTTCCTTTTTTTTTTTCCTCTTTTGGTTTCTTGTAGTAGTGTTTTGTATTCTTCTTTATATAGGTCTTTTGTTTCTCTGGTTAGATTTATTCTTAAATATTTCATCCTTTGTGTGGCTATTGTGAATGATATTGTTTTCCTGATTTGCTCTTCTGAGCTGTCTTTATTAGCATATAGAAATCCAAAAGATATGTTGATCTTGTACCCTGCCACTTTGCTGAATCTTCCAATGGTTTCCAGTAGTTTTTTTATTTTTTTTTCCCCTGAGTTTTTGGGATTTTGTATGTATATGATCACATGATATGCAAATAGAAAAAGTTTCACTTCTTCTTTGCTAGTTTGAATACCTTTAATCTCCCTTTATTGCTTTATAGTTCTGGCTAAGACTTTCAACACAATATTGAATAGTAGTGGCAATAAATGACATCCTTGTATGGTTCCTGTTTTCAAAAGAAATGCTTTCAGTTTCCACCATTGAGAGTGATGTTGGCTGTTGTTTTTGCATATATACTCTTAATTATGTTGAAGGATTTCCTTAAATTCCTACTTTGTTGAGTGTTTTTATCATGAATTGGTGTTGAATTTGTCAAATGCCTTTTTTCATCAATTGATATAATCATGTGTTTTTATCCATTTTTAATTTATGTGGTGAATTATGTTGATTGATTTTCTAATTCATGCTTCATATGAGTTCCGCTTGGTCATGATGTTCTATTTTTTTTTTACATATTGTTGATTTTTTAAAATATATTGTTGATTTCTATTAGCTAGGATTTTTTTTTTTTTTTTGAGAGTTTTTGCATCTGTGTTCATAACGGATATTGGTCTATGATTTTCTTTTTTAGTGATGTCCTTCCCTGGTTTTGGTATGAGGATTATGCTTGCTTCATAAAATGTATCAAACAATTTTCCACTCTTGTCAATATTCTGGAATATTTGAGTAGAATAGGTGTCAGTTCTCTAAATGTTTGGTAAAATGCACAAGTAAAACCACCTGGGTCTGAACGTCTCTTGGTTGGGAGTTTTTGGTGGCTTTTGTTTTCTTCTAGTATGACATTCCTGATGTCATCCCACAACTCTTCTAGTCTTTTGTCAGTAGCATCTAATGTATCAAATCTGTTCTTCAGATGACCTCTGAATTCAGGTGGGATATGTTCAAGGATATATTTTGTGGGCTTGTTTTAATATTTTTCAGCTTTAACCTGGACGTGCATATGAGCAATTGATGATTTGTTCCAAGTCCTCCCTTACCCTTGTTTTGGTGGATGATATCATGTTTTCCCTCAGTCTCATTCCACAGACGTAGTCAATTTGATTTCTGTGTATTTTATCTGGTAAAGTCCATGTGTTGTTTAATCATCTTTATAAAAGGTTTTTGCAATGAAGAAGTTATTGGTCCTGAAAAATTCTCTCAATAGATCTCAAGCATAATTTCTATCACCAAGGACATATTTTCCAATAATTAATTCTTCTTTGTTTCCAACATTTGCATTCCAGTCACCAATAATTATCAGTACATCTTAATTAAATGTTTTATCAGTTTCAGACTCAAAAACTTGGTAAAATTCAATTTCAGTATCAATGACTTTAGTATTTGTTGAATATATTTGAATAGTAGTAGTATTAACAGGTCTCTCTTGTAGAAGTATGGATCATATTCTAGCCCATACAGCATTTTAATTGCAAGATAGATCTTGAAATATTCTTTTTATGATGAATGAAACACCATTTCCTTTCAATTTATCATTCCCAGCATAATAAATGTGATTGTCATATTCAAAATACAAATATCAGTCAATTTCAGCTCACTAGGATCAATGTTTGGAGTCCTGGTGTGGCGCTGTGGTCTAATGTGTCAGACTGCAAAGTCGTTTGAACTGCAAGGACGGTGGTTCAAGCTCACCAACTACTCCTTGGAAACCCTATATAGGGTCGCTATGGGTCGGAATCGACTCGACGGCACTTAACAACAACAACAGGATCAATGTTTATGAATACCATTTCATTTTTGACAGCTTCCAATTTTCCTATATGCATAACTCATTCATTACATGTTCAAATTATTAATGGATGTCTGCAGCTGTTTTACTTCATTCTGAGTTGTACCCCTTCAGCAAATGTATATATTGATAGTTTTACTTCAGTTGTGTCATAATTGTCAACTCTACTTTGAGGAAGCTGCACTTCCTCAATCATATTTTGAATGCCTTCATGCCTGAGAGCTTCAAGCCTGGTGTTATATTTGACAATATCTGTTGCTATTTATCATTTTTCAATATTCAATATTCTGGCTCCTGACCCAAGCCATGATATTTTCAATAACATCATATGCATGCCAAAACTGGAAAGTATAATAATGAAGACCATAGAAGAATTGACGCATTTGAGTTATGGTGTTGGAGGAGAATATTGAAAGTGCCAAGGGCTGCCAAAAGAACCGACAGATCTGTGTTGGAAGAATTGTAGCCAGAGTGCTCCTTGGAGGCCAGGATGACCAAACTTTGTCTCTCAGACTTCAGACTTATTGTCAGGAGGGACCAGTCACTGGAGAAGGATATCATACTTGGTAAGGTGGAGGTTCAGAGAAAAAGAGGAAGACCCCAACAAGATGGATTGTCCAAGTGGCAGCATCGTTGAACTCAAGCCTGGCAACAATAGTGAGGTTGGCCCAGGATGGGGCAGTGTTATTTTCTGCTCTGCATAGGGTCACTATGATTCAGTACCAAATCAATGGCACCTAACAACAATAGCAACAGCTATTTCTCCTCATTTTGAGTTGTGCCACAATAGCAAATGAAGGTCAAAAGTTTTACTCCATTCCTGTCATCAAGGTCAACTCAACTCTAAGGAGGAAGCACTTCTTCAGTCATATTTTGAGTGCCTTCCAACTTATGTGGCTCATCTTCCAGCATTATATCTGACAATATTCTGGTGCTATCCATAATGTTTCAATATTCAATATTCTGGTGCCTTCTCATAGTGTTCCACTGCTATTCAAGGGTGTTCGGTGGCTAAACATTCAGTAGTAGTCTGCCTTTTATTTTCTTAGTTTGTTTTAGTTTGGAAGTTCAGCTAAAACCTGTCCATGATGGATGAACCTATTGATATTTTAAAAACTTGTGGCATAGCTTCCAGCATCACAAGTACACACAGACCACCACATTACAGAAATTGAAAGTTGATTGGTGGACAGATTGAATAAATATAGTGAAAGTTTACAATGTGGGCAAATACTTTTCCTGATTTTAAACCATTCCATTTCCTCTTCTATTAGGAAACTGTTCTTGTTCTACCTAAAGGTTCCACATGAACACAGTTAAGTGTTCTGGAATAGCTATTATTCACAATGTTATCAATAGCATGTCATGTTCCACACAGTAGAAAGCCATTGTATCATCAATAAAGCAGAAGTAAATATCTCTCTTGTAATCTCTGCTTTTAATCAAGATCCAGCTGGCATCAACAATGATATTCCTAGTTCCACATTCTTTTCTGAATCCAGCTTGAATTTCTGACAGGTACTTCTGGTTGTATTGTGGCAAATATTTAAAAATTATCTTCAGCAAAATTTTTATTATGTGTGATATTAAGGATATTGTTCAATGATTTCTGCATTCTTTTGGATCACCTTTCTTTGGAATAGGTACAAATATGATCACTTCTAATCAGTTGACCAGGTAGCTGTCTTCCGAATTTCTTGGCATAGATGAGTGAGTGCTTTGAAGGCTGATTCAGTTTGTAGAAATATTTCAATTTGTATTGCATTAATTCTTGGAGCCATTGTTTTTAGACAATGCCTTCAGTGTAACTTTGGCTTTTTCCTTCTTGAGTTGTTTTTTTAATTTTTTCTTTTGATCTAATACTTACTCCTTTCTTTCACTCATTGTATCTTCTCTATGCACAAGAACAAGATTGAGAGTCTCTTATGAAATTCATTTGGTCTTTTCTTTCTTTCATGTCTTTTTAATGACATTTTGATTTCTTCCTGAATGATGGTCTTGATGTCATCGTACATCTCTTCTCATCTTCAGTCATTAATACATAATGTATAAAATATGTTCTTATAATGGTCTCTTAGAACTTCTTAAATCTAAATTCAAGATATTTTTGTTCTCATGTAGCTGTTTTAATTTTATTCAGCTTCAGCCATAACTTGCATATGAGCAATAGATGTTCTTTTCCACAGTCTGCCTCTGGCCTTGTTTGGCTGATGATATTGTGATTCTCTACTGTCTAGTCCCACAGCAATACTCAATTTGATTCATGTATATTCCATCTAGTGAGTTCTATGTCTATAGTCACATTATATGCTGTTTAAAAAGGGTGTTTGCAGTGAATAAGTCATTGATGTTGCAATATTCTATCATGGGATCACCAGCATTATTTCTATCACCAAGGCCATATTTTCCAACTAGTGATATTTTTAATTTGTCCATTATATCAGATATTTAATTACTTTTGTTTTAAACTGTGAGGATTCCAAAGTATTTTTTGTAAGTTTGCCGCTACATAGCAAAATGATTCAATAGTTTTCTTAAAATTGTTTATTAGTCAAATATTAAGCCGTATACAAGGGTGAATCAAAATTTATTTGAACTTCAGATATATTAAAACATCCATCCACATCCATGGCTGATGGTAACATTAAACCTGCATGTGAAATGATGCTTGTCAAATAGACAAGTGATAATAGATTATGTGGTAAATCATTTTCAAATAAGCCATGGCTCTACCTATGAAGAAGCCCATGACAGACTAGGGTTTCGAAAAGTTTGTGTGAGATGGGTGTTGAAACAACACATGGAAGAGCACAAACAGAAGTGTTTGGTCATCTGCAAACAAAATTTGGACTGATAGTCTAAGGAAGGCAAAAGTGTCTTTAAACAAATTGTTACTGATAATAAGACATGAATTCAGCATTATGCCCCTGAGAGTAAACAACAGAGTATGGAATGGAAATATCATCAATTTTCTTGCTGATCAAGATAAAATTCAAAATTCTTCCATCAGCTGGAAAATTGATGTTTACAGTTTTCTGGGATTTTCAAGAGTCAGTACTGGAACACGATCAGAAAAAAATCCAAAATAAACAGTGCTCATTACAGTGAGATGTTCACTGAAGAGCTGAAGCCCAAACTTCAGATTAAATGCAGAGGACTGCTACACAAGGGCACTGTGATCTTGTAAAACAGTATATCCTTTTGGGGTTTTAAAGCATCCTCCCTATAACCCTGATCTTACTTCATCAGACTTTCACCTGCTTGGTCCCCTGACAACAGCACTTTCAGTTCCATGAAGATTCATTTTTATGAGGAAATGAAGATGGCAGTGCATTAATGGCTCACAGCTCAGCCCAAACCACTTTTTAAGTGAATCCAAAAGCTTGTTAACAGATGAACAAAGTGTATTGAAAAGCAAGGAGATAATGTCAAAAAAGAAGTATTTCTCTTTTATAAAGTTGATTAAAATAAATTATACAGCCAGAATGCAAATTATTTTTGATTCTGTCTTGTAAATGTAAGTAGATGGATCACTGATTTAATATCTAAAATCAACATTCATTTAAGTATTCTCTATCTCTTGCTGGATAACTTAATTTTAGTTTGAAACATGGATAGCTTTTCAGAGATTTTTAAGAATCTATGTTGTGGATTCCTTAAATAGATGTGGAGAGATGCCTTAGAAAGACAATTAACTCTGAAATGTTTCATGAGGTAATACAAGCATATCAAGAAGGCATTTATGATATCCTAGTGACAAAACTTCTGTTACATTGTTATTGAACACCATAATATTGACTTCAGAAGAAATGTTTCTAAAGGATTGGACAGAAATACAGATGGTTTCTCACCAGGTCATTTTGTATTTCTCACTATTCTATCTAGTAAACTAGTATTTCATGCAGAGGCAACACAGGTAATTAATTGTTTCTCTTATATTTGAATTCTTTACAAACTGGCGATAGTGGATCTAATGATGCAATAATAGTGAAAAACAGATTATAATTTTTTAATAAATGTTTTATGTAAAATAAGCTTAAAACCAATGTGTCATTGTTCTTTCAAAACAATTTCCATGGAATTGTAACCTCTTTATACTATGCAGAAAAGAATGTTTCACCAATAAGCATCATTGACAATATGGTATGTTATCTTAGAGCCTAGAATTGTTTCATAAGAATAATGAATCATACAGATAGATGTTTTGGTTTTCAAATGACTGCTCAGGTTTTATTAACATATATATTCATACACACACACAGACAGAGACATACACACACATATGTGTGTGTGTGTGTTGTGTGTATGTTTGTGTGTGACATACAGAGAGTCTAGGATAAGCACTGTAGTATTAGCACAGTATTCCTAACAAGGTAAGTAGTTTAAATTACTGGCCACTCCACAGGAGAAGGAGAAGGCTTTCTACTCTCATAAAAATTTGCAACCTTAGAAATGATATAGAGATTTTATATCAATCAGAATTGATTCAATGGCCATGGATTTGTGCATACATGATGTTGCTGTTAGGTGCTGTAGGGTTATCTCCTACTCATAGTGACCAGATGTGCAACAGAATGAAACATTACCTGGACTTGTATCATTCAACTGTTATTACTCTTGAGTTCATTGCTGATGCCAGTCAATCATGTTGGGAGTCTTACACTTTTTCACTGACCCTCCACTTTATCAAGCATAATGTCCTTCTTCAGGGACTAGTCCCTTCAGATAACTTATCTGAATTTTTCTAATTTCTCACCATCCTTACTTTTAAGATGCAGTCTGGCTTTACATCTTCCAACATTTGGTTTTCCTTCTGGCAATACATGGTACTTTAAATAATCTTCTGCAATGTCATAACTCAAATACATCAACTTTTCCTCTGTCTTCTTTATTCATTATGAAACTTGCACACACATATGAGGCTATTAAAAACACCATGATTTGGGTAGATGCATCTTACTTCTCAATTAACATCTTTGCTTTTGTACACTTTGAAGAAAAATTGTGCAACAGGTCTGATTAATTCAATACTTCATTGAATCATTGATGGTTCCTTCCATGAGTATTGATAGTGGATACAAGCAAAATGAAGTTTTTAACAACTTCACTCTTTTCTCCACTTATCATGAACACATTTATTACTAAAGTTGTGAGGATTTTTGTTTTCTTTACATCTATATAAATACTAAAAGCTATTTGGTCTTTGATCTTCATCAGCAAGTATTTTAAGTCCTGTTTGCTTTCAGCAAGCAAGGTCATATCATGTAAATATCACAGGTTGTTTAATGAGTCTTGCTTCAACCCTGATGACACATCCTTTTTCATATAATCCATCTTCTCAGGTCATTTTTCTCAGCATATAAACTGAATAAGCATAGTGAAAAAAACAACCCAGGTGTGCCTCTTTCTGGACTTACACCCATTCAGTATTCCTTGTTCTTTTCAATGACATTTTCTTTGTCTATGTACAAGTTCCTCATGAACACAATTAATTGTTCTGAAATACTCATGCTCCACAATGTTATCCATATCTTGTCATGATCTACACAGTCTAATGCCTTGAATAGTCAATAAAGCACACATAAACATATTTCTGTTATACTCTGCTTATAGCCAAAACCCACCTAACATCAATAATGGTATCTATCATTCCACATCCTCTTCTGAATCCAACTAGAATTTCTCATAGTACCCTATAGATTTATTTTTTTTAACTGTTTTATTGTGAATCATGTTATAGTTTACATGGGAGAACATTAGCCTTACATTCATCCTATCCTATATCATTACATTGTCATGGTTACAATCCCCTCCAATGCATCATCAATCATGATGTCATTCCAACTAGAAGAAATGTGAATATTATATTCTGTGTTTTGAGTAATGTGTTTCAAAAAATAAAAACACTATTTTTCAAAAGCAAATGCACTAAAATGGAAACAGTTATTACAAAAGTTAAGATTAAAAAAAAAATCAAGAGGTTTTTTTATGATGTAATAATGGTAGAATATTTAAAAGGCACAGCACATCTGAATAAACAGTGTAAATATTTTCTTTCAAAGCTGTAAGTTTTCATATCATGTGTTGTAAAGTTTTCATAAATGAGGCTTTCAGGTAAACACTGGTGGCATAAACTATTCATTGTTATGTTGCTTATTGTGTTTTTATGCTGTTTTATAAAAAAAAAAAAGGTATACCCTGCAAGCCTGACCCCTGGTTGTCAGCATACAGCCCCTTTCCCTCTCTGGGTCTAGAGTAACCAGCTGCAGCTGCTCCATCTCTTTATGTCATCGTCTCTGCCTCCATCTCTGGCATCACTGTTTTCCTAGGTAGGGTCCTGCACTCCACTCTTCTTCTGTGCAAAGTCAACCACTCCCCTCCTTTTGTTACACAATGTCTACATTTCCAACCCTCACAATCAGTCCTGGCAACAATTATCCTCTTCTCCTTTCATCAGCCCTGCACAGACAGACTAGATATTCTACCTTCCTCCATGCCCTCTGGACCTAGAGTACTTCTAGAAAGCTTATAAGTCAGTCATTTCTTGCATTTATAACACCCCCATTTAGGTTAGCCAATGTCCAAGTTGCCCATCCCTGTCTACACTGTGTA
This sequence comes from Chrysochloris asiatica, assembly GCF_000296735.1. NCBI lineage: Eukaryota > Metazoa > Chordata > Mammalia > Afrosoricida > Chrysochloridae > Chrysochloris > Chrysochloris asiatica. The sequence continues at coordinate 199,406 of NW_006408840.1, read as the reverse complement.
TGGAGGGGGTGGGAACGATCCTCGTTGTAAAGATTTGTTCCCTCCTTTGAGCTACTGCATCCATAGATGTAGGTCAAGTTCATCAAACTATCACATTACTCTTTTTTTCCTCATCTTTCTTCTTCTAGTTGAGCTCTGAAAATCCAGTCATTGAAGCCAGGTCAAGTGAGTATTATCTGCAAGTGTGGATGTTCTTGTGAATATGCCCTCCCTTCTTATAAGCTGGATGCTTCACTCAACACTCCAGTCCTCTGTGGCTATGTCACTGACTCTGGGCCTAGGAGTCCCCAGGTCTTTCCAAACTGCCGGCCAACCAGGTTTACAACCTGGGTTCACAGGAGTCTACTTAGCATTATTGGACTTAGCTCGCAGCTTCATTGCCTTTTTTCCCTCACTTCCCCTTATTGGTGACCAAAATGGTCACCACTCAGAGCATATGTCTGCTCATGTATTTCCATTGAGTCTTAGTCTTGGAAGCAGGTTTGCTCTGAGAGGAACTTGATGTCTCCTGGGCAAGCAACTTGCTTGTTCTTGTAGTAGTCAGTTGAACTGCTGTTATTGTTTTGTTTTTTTCCTGTCGGTCTTTCTTTCAAGAAGAATCTTCTGTTCCTCTAGCGGCTCCAGGCTGGTCAACCCATCCCCTCAAGTGTAAACTTCTCAACTCAGAAGATTCTGGATGGGGTCCAGGCCTCCACCTATGGTTTTATGTAACACAGAGGCACCACAGGAAGCCTCCGTCACTGGGCACATTGTAGCTCCATTTTGGGTATTCCAATCAGTCATAGGCAGAACACAGACTTTCAAACTTTCTATGGTGATATTTTAACAATGTTAAGTTTTCCTATCCATGAGCATGTTGCATTCTTCCATTTTTGTAGGTGTCCTTTGGTTTCTTATAGTAGTGTTTTGTGGTTTTCTTTGTATAGGTCCTTTGTTTCTCTGGTTACATTTATTCCTAGATATTTCATCCTTTGGGCAGCTATTGTAAATGGTATTGCTTTCCTAATGTCCTTTTCAGCATTGTAGTTATTGGTACAGAGGAATCCAACTGATTTTTGTATGTTGTTCTTATATCCTGCCAGTTTGCTGAATCCTCCAATGAGGTCTAGTAGCCTTTTTACTGAATATTTTCCTTTTTCTATGTATAGGATCAAATCATCTGAAAATTTTGTTGTTGTTGTTATGTGCCGTGGAGTCGGTTCTGACTCATAGCGACTCTGTACAAGGTTTCTGAGGCTGTAAATTTTTATGGGAGCAGAATGCCTCATCTTTCCCCCGTGGAACGGCTGGTAGTTTCGAACTGCTGACCTTTTGGTTCACAGCCCGATTAGTAACCACTTCGCTACAAGAGCGCCTTATCATCTGCAAATAGAGATAGTTTTAATTCCTCTTTGCCAATTTGGATGATTTAATTTCCCTGTCTTGCTGTATAGCTCTTGCTAAGACTTGCAGCACAATATTGAATAGGAGTGGTGACAAAGGTCATCTTTTGTTTCTTTCATGCTTTCAGTTTCTCTCCATTGACAGTATGTAGGCTGTTGGTTATAAATACGCTCTTAATTATGTTGAGGAATTTCCCTTCAGTTCCTACTTTGTTGAGGGTTTTTATCAGGAATGGATATAGGATTTTGTCAAATGTCTATTCTGTATCAATCGATATGATCATGTGGTTCTTTTCTTTTTTCTTATTTATATGTTGGATAACATTAATCATCTTTCAAATGTTGAACCATCCTTGCATTCCTGATATGAGTCCTATTTGATCATGATGTATTATCTTTTGGATGTATTGCTGGATTATGTTTGCTAAGATTTTGTTGAGAATTTTTGCATCTATGTTCATGAGGGATATTGGTCTATAATTTTCTGTCTTAGTGACATCCTTCCCTGGTTTTGGTATGAGGGTTATACTTCTTTCATAAAATGTATTAGGAAGTTTTCCATTCTCCTCTATCTTCTGGAATAATTTGAGTAGAATTGGTGACAGCTCTTCCCTGAATGTTTGATAGAACTCACCAGTGAAGCCATCTGTACCTGAACTTTTTTGGTTGGGAGTCTTTTGATGACCTGATCAATTTCTTCTTTTGTTATGGGTCGTTCAGGTTTT
>NW_006408840.1:195135-195806 GCF_000296735.1 Chrysochloris asiatica | reverse complement strand
CTATATACTTTCAGGAGGAAGAAGAGCATCTGGGTTAAACTAATTATATTGAGGCGGTTTAATGGGGCTGCCACTGATCAACCCAGGATCTGTGTATGCTGTCCCCAGCAGATGGCATTGTGGTCAGAGAAGATACTTAGTAGTATTTTGATATTTGTAAATTTATGATGATTTTTTTGTGGCCCAAGATATAGTCTATTCTGGAGAATATTCCATGTGCAATGGAAAAGAATGTGCATTGTGCTGCTGTTCGGCTGAATGCTCTTTACACATCTATGATGTCCAGTTGGCTGATTGTGTTATTCAGTTCTTCTGTGTCCTTGTCATGTTTTTTTCTGGTTGCTCTATCCACTTTTGAAAGTGGTGTATTAAAATCACCCTCTATTATTATAGATTCAGCTATTTCTTTCTTCATATCTGTTAGAATTTACTTTACATATTTTGGAGCTCTTTCATTGGGAACATAGATATTTATTATGGTTGTGTCATCTTGTTAAATTGTCTCTTTAATCATGAGATAACGTCCATCTTTATCTATTATGCTGATTTTTGCCTTAAAGTTTATATTATCAGAGGTTACTACTGCCTTTCCTGTTCGCATTTTATTACAATTTGTTGTTGTTGTTGTTGTGTGCCGTGGAGTCGGTTCCGACTCATAGTGACTTTGTACA
>NW_006408840.1:181255-189420 GCF_000296735.1 Chrysochloris asiatica | reverse complement strand
AACAACAACAAGAAAATGAGAAAACTAGACTAAATACTGTAGTCTAAAATCTCAGAAAATGGAGAGGAGGGAGTGAAAAAATAATTGAAACAAAAATCTGTAGCCTAATATGAGTAGGATTTAATGTCCTCTCTTAAGCTTCTTGTTTTCGAAGCTGCCTGAGAGATTTCAAGATGCCACTGTTGTCTGTTATGCTGTACCTCAGGATTTAATTTAATTTTCAGCCTGTTTTGTATTTAAACTCTCTATCCCTCTCTGCACTCCTGTCCTGGCCTTTCCATTCTCTTAAAAAAAGCAAAAAACAGTTCAGGATCCACTCAGGCTGAGAGTATCTGTGTTCATGCATGGCATAATAACCCACCAGTGGTGATGGTGTGGGATGTCAACTTGTTCAGGCACCCCGTCTAGTCACCAGAATAGAGGTTTGCAAACAGTGGGGTGGGGGCAATGAACAGATACAAAACAAAACAAAACAAAACAAAACAAAAACAGAACAAAGCAAAATTGACAAAGTGTATTGTCCATCTTTGCTCTGAGGTTCCCATGGTGTTTTCCCATGGTGTCTCTGCTCCCCCATTTGGTCTTGCTGTTTGGTTTCCCCCAAGTTGTTGGCTTGGGCCACTGAGCCCAGCAGATTTAAAAGTATGCAATTTCTTACTTTGCTACAAGTTCCACTAGCTGTAAGCCTTTAAACATTTTAAATATTCCTATCTCTGTGCTTCCAATTTGTGGAGCTCTGCCCTGGATCTGCTTTGCCTGGTATTCTTTGGTATTTCTGATGGCAAACTTCACTGCACCTCCACCCTAGTCGCCATTACGGCCTTTGATATAACATTCCTTTTGATAATGAATTCAGCACTATTCTTCTTCAAATTGTCATTTGCCACATAGTAAGCTGAACTACTTCTGAATATTTAGTTACTGAAAACCTTATGAATAGCAGAGAAATAATGTCAGATATAGTGCCAGAAACTGAGCCCCTCAGGTTGGAAGGCACTCAAAATGCAACTGGGGAAGAACTGCCTCCTCAAAGTAGAGTTGACCGTGATAACACAAAAGGAGAAAAGCCCATGGGAAGAAAAGCCCATGGGACCTTTATTTGCTGATGGGGCACAACTCAAAATGAAGAGAAACAGCTGTAAACATTCATTGAAAATTGGAGCATGGAATGTAGGAAGTATGAATCTGGGAAAATTGGAAGTTCTCAAAAATGAAATTGAACACATAAACATCATTCTCTTAGGCATTAATGAGCTGAAATGGACTAGTATTGAATATTTTATCTCTGATAATCACATGGTTTACTATGCCGAGAATGACTAATTGAAAAGGAATGGTATTGCATTCATTGTCAAAAAGAAGATGTCCAGATCAGTCATGAGGTACAACATTGTCTGTGATAGGATAATATCCATGAGCCTACAGGGAAGCCCAGTTAATACCACTATTATTCAAACATAGGCACCAAACACTAAAACCAGTGAGGATGAAATAGAATTCTACTAACTTCTTCAATCTGAAATTGATCAAACATAGAATCAAGATGTATTGATCATTACTGGTGATTGGAATGCAAAAGTTAGGAGCAAAAAGGAAGGATCAGTAGTTGAAAAATATGGCCTTGGTGATAGAAATGATGCTGGAGAACACATGATAGAATTCTACAAAACTAATGATTTGTTCATTTCAAATACCTTCACTAGACAGCATGAGAGACGACTATACACATGGATCTCACCAGATGGAATACATAGAAATCAAATTGACTACATAGGCAGAAAGAGACGATGGAAAAGCTCCATATCATCAGTGAAAACAAGGCCAGGGGCAGACTGTGGAACAGACCATTAACTACTCATTATGCAAATTCAAACTGAAGCTAAAGAAAATGAAAGCAAGTCCATGAGAGCCAAAATATGACCTTGATTATATCCTACATGAATTTTGAGATCATCTGAAGAACAGATTTGATACATTAAACACTAAAGACCAAAGACCAGAAGAGTTGTGGGATGATATCAAGAACATCACACGTAAAGAAAGAAAAATATCATTGAGGAAACAAGAAAGACGGAAAAGATCAAAATGGATGTCAGAAGAGACATTGAATATCAGAAAGATGTTTACCTGTGCTTTATTGATTACACAAAGACTTTCCACTGTGTGGATTATGATCAGCTATGGACAACATTTTGAAGTATGAGTATTCCAGAACACTTAATTGTGCTCATGAAGAATCTGTACATGGAACAAGAAACAGTTGTTCGAACAGAACATGGGAACACTGAATGGTTTAAAATTTAAAAGGGTCTGTAACAAGGTTGTATTCTTTCACCATACTTATTCAACATTTTTGCTGACTAAATAATCTAGGAAGCTGGGTTATATGAAGAAAAATGTGGCATCAGGGTTGGAGGAAGACATTAACAACCTGCGATATGCAGATGATACAACCTTGTTTGCTGGAAATGAAGAGGACTAAAAATAATTACTGATGAAGATCAAGGAGCACAGCCTTTGATATGGACTACATCTCAATGTAAAGAAAACAAAAGTCCTCACAACTGGACCAATAAACAATATTCTTATGAATGGAGAAAGCAATGAAGTTGTCAAGGACTTCATTCTTCTTGGATCAACTATCAACACTCATAGAAGCAGCAGTCTTGAAATCAAAGAAAGTATTCTATTAGGAAAATCTGCTGCAAAAGACCTTTTTAAAATATTGAAGAGCAAAGATGTCAGCTTGAAGACTAAGGTGTACCTGACCCAAGCCATGGTATTTTCAATAACCTCAAATGCATGCAAAAGCTGGACAGTGAATAAGGAAGACCGTAGAATATTTTATGCCTTTGAGTTATGGTGTTGGAGGATAATAGTGAACGTGACATGGGCTGCCAAAAGAACCAATAAATCCGTTTTGGGAGAAATGCAGTCAGAATGCTCCTTGGAGACCAAGATGGCCAAACTTTGTCTCTCATACTTCAGACATATTGTCAGGAAGTACCAGTCACTCTAGAAGGATATCATGTTTGGTAAGGTGGAGGGTCAGAGAAAAAGAGGAAGACTCCCAACAAGATGGATTGGCCAAGTGGCAGGATCAATGGACTCAAGTGTGGAAACAGTAGTGAGGTTGGCCTAGCATTGGGCAGTGTTTCTTTCTGCTGTGCATATGGTCACTATGGGTTGGTACTGACTCGATGGCACCTAGCAACAACAAAACTGTATGATTGTCAGATTCAATATGACAAATATACCAGTCCATTTCTGCTCACTATCTTTGAGTGTTTCATTTCATTTTTAACAACTTCCAAGTTTTTTGGTTCACATTTCAAAAATTCTGTGTTCTGAATTTTAATGGATTCTTAATCCTGTTTCCCTGAATTTTGAGTTGTGCCCCCATCAGCAAATGAAGTTCTGAAAGCTTTATTTTATTCATATCATCAGGGTTAACTGTATTTTGATAATTCAATTCTTTCCCAGTCATATTTTTAGTGACTAGTAGCCTGTGGGACTCATCTTCCAGCACTATATCTAACAATGTTCCATTGCTATTCACAAGGTTTTCAGTCACTAAACATTCAGTAGTAGTACCTGACTACCATGTGTGACACTGCTGCTATTTAAAATACCAGTGATATAGCTTCTTACACCATAACAATACACAAGTTACCACAGTAGGTTAAATTAACAGAAAAGTGATAGACTCCAAAATATTTGTTGTTAAGTGCTGCCAAGTTGACTCTGACCCATAGTAACCCTGTACATTGTTTCCAAGGAGCAACTGGTGAGCTTGCAGTTTGAACGGCTTTGTAGTTTGATGCATTAGCCCACAGCACCACACCAGAACTCCTGACTCTAATATGTAGCCTTACACAAATCAAATACTTAGATTTTAAACTTTAATAAAATAGAGATGGTGTTTTAAAATAGTGATTTTAGTCTTGGATTCATAGTACTACTATAGCAGAATTATGACATTTGGGTGACATTAATAAACATAAATCAATTTTGTCACAATTTTTTTGCCTAAAATTTGAATTCAAGGATTTTTTTCTCTGTTGATTATTGAAGAAGGTAATTTCCTTTGCATCTTCTGTACCTTGGTGATCTTCATGTGTCATACAGCTTCTCCCCCATTTTATGCTTGTTCTCTGTAATAATCTCTTTTATACAGTAAGATCTGCAGAAATCAGAATATGTTAAGGCAGAATCCTGTTAGAGAAATAAAATTCAAATATTTTTTGTTAATCATGAGCAAAATAAAAGTAGTAAGCGTTCATTCATCTTGCCAAAGGTGGAAACCTTGAGAGTCCTGGAAAACAAGGTCCTGTTGTTAAGTGCAATGGAGTTGGCGTTAACTCACAGTGACTCTGTGTAGGCTTACCAGGGAGTGACTGTTGAGTGGTCAAATGCTTATCCTACAGCTCAACAAAAGGTGTTGTTGTTAAGTGTCATCAAGTAGATTCTAACACATGGTGACCCTGTGTAGAGTTTCCTAGGAGTGGCTGATGATCTTGAACCACCTTCCTTAAGGTTCAAACCAAATTTGCAGTACAGTGTATTAACCTACAGTGCCACACCAGGACTCCATTTCTAACTCTCACAGCTATCACTGCTTCTCAAAGACTTAAGTCACAACCTACTTGGTGCTATACGAACAGCACTAAACTACTAACCACTAGTTCTATGGTTCAAATCCAGTAGCTGGATTTCATAGTCTGAGTTGCTATGAGGCTGCAAGTTAGAAACACGATAATTTCTGATTTCCAAGCAGTGGAACAGCTTTCCAACAACAGCAACAGCAAAATTCGTTGTGAGGTTAATGTTTTATTAACAAAACAATGAAACCCTATTCTCAAATGAGGTTTGAGCCAGGAGTATAGGAAATAGAATTTATAGCAGGTCTTATTTTGAGAGTCACAATTAAATTAATAACAGTAACATATTATTTATTTACATGTAGATTTTATTCCACTAAGTAATCTATTACATACATTATTATGTTATTATATACTTATATAAGGAGCTCTGGTAGCGTAGTGGTTACAAATCGGGCTGCGAGCCGCAAGGTCAGCAGTTTGAAACTACCAGCAGTTCCACAGGAGAAAGATGAGGCGGTCTGCTCCCGTAAAGATTTACAGCCTCGGAAACCCTGTGTAACAACAACAATTCATCCTAGTTGATTTTTTTTTTTTTTTTTTTTTTATGTTTAACATTTTTAAATGGTTTCATGTAGTCCTATAGCATTTTTTATATGAAAAATAAATGTCTACTACATCTGTAGATTTCTGGTATGGTGCTGTGGGTTAATGCACTGGATTGCAAAGTCAGTTTGAAACACAAGGTCATTGGTTAAATCTTACCAGTTACTTCTTGGGAACCCTATACAGGGTCACAACTGACTCTATGGCACTTAATAACAACTATCTCTGAAACATAGTTTAACACAGAGATAACCCTTTTTTAACTTTTCCTCCTTACCGTTATATGATTTCTGGCAGAGACTGTTGTTTAGTGCCACTGATTTCTTTCCAACTCATAGCAACCCTGTTTAGTGCTTCAAATGAGCTGCTGGTGGATTTGAACCATGGACCTACAGTTCAAACTGACCTTGCAGTCTAATGCTCATGTTATGGTGCCAAACCAGGACTCCTTGCTGCTTAAGTCAAGGGCTTTCTTAACAGCTTTTGGTTTATCCTTAGTTGTGCCTGTTTTCTACTGTAATTAAAGTCTGGTATAAGATGTAAGCAAGGAGTCCTGGTGTGGTGCTGTGGGTTAATGCATTGGGCTGTGAGTCAGTTTGAACTGCAATGTCAGCAGTTCAAGCTCACCAGCTGCTCCTTGGAAACTATGCAGGATCATTATGATAACAATAACAAGAAGTACATAAGATGTAAGCAGAGATTTATGTGCAATTTCAGAGAAGTGTTCTTAATAAAAAGAACTGCATCTTTTCATTTTCTGAAAGATTTTACTTCATAATAGATGTTAGGATATTATTAGTAGCCCTGTGTGGGACTGTATGATAAGCACTGGAATATGAACCACAAGGCCTGTAATTTAAATCCAAAAGCTGCTCCTCTTAAACCTATACAGGGTTGCTATGAGTCAGAATGGACTTGATGACACTTAATGACATCAACCTTCAATCATGATTTAAAATTTTTTAATGATAATGAAAGAACAGCATATTGGAAATGGCTTTAGAAATAACAAACAAAAGAAGCTGCACTCTGATACCTACAAAGGCTACACCCAGAATTTTTTAAGAGATTAAAACATTCTAGTTTAATAAACTCACTGTCAGTTTTCCTCAATTTTCACAGCTGACCCTAATATGAAGAGATACATTATAGTTATCAAGTAAGCTAGACATCAAAACAGTTTGAGGATGGCAGATTAGGAAGAAGCGTGGCAGACCTTTGCCAACAATAACACAGAAGACCAGATGAAGCAGGTTCAGGGTACAGTCCTAGAACTTTGAACTATATATAAAGAAATATTTAGGAAGATCGACAGTTTACTGCTAGTGGGATTTATACCAGAAGCAAGAAAGGTAGTGTTTTCTGATCTGTGGCTGCTAGCGGCTCCTGACTGGCCATCTTGGGTCTGTGAGAGCCGGTGAAGGATCAGAGGTGAAGATGGCTGACCAATCATAGGAGATAATTTTACCTTTACCATTTGTGATTCTATATTCTATATCTCCAATTTGCTTGCATTTTTGTATTTTGATGAGAGTAATAAGTTTTTAAGGATGTATTAAGAATAAATTCAGAATATACATTAATGTTGTTAAAAGCTTCTGAATCAGCTCTAACAAACAATGACCCTTTACAGGATCTCCAAAAGCAGCTGGTGTTTTTTTGTTCCCCGTTTTACATATGAGGGGTTATTTCTCTCTCTACTTTACCCAAGAAGAGACAACAATTGTGGTCATATAGTCATGAAAATTTTATTTTTTGAATGATAATTGGCCTCTTGCTGCCTGCACACCTCCACTCAGGTGACTAGAAAGGGTGTCTGAGTGAATGGACACCCCTTCAATTCTGGATGGTTCAACTACACATTAACATAGATCTGTTCAACAAAGACCACTGCATGCAGAATCTGAGAAAGGGAGGACCCAACAGGAAATGCTTTAAATGGAACAGTCTCCCAGATCAGCTCTAGCCAGACCTGAACTGTTTCTCACTTGGAGAAACACTTGAATGGGGTTGTGGACAGGGAGAGAGACAGACAAAAAGGAAACAGACTGAAAATTAAATCCTGAGTTATATCATAAGGAGCAACAGTAACATCTTGAAATTTCTCAAGCAGCCTTGAAGGTAAGAATCTGAGAGAAGGGTGTTAAAGCTACACTCATATTTTGCTAGAGTTTTGTTTTGTTTTGTTTTGCATTTATAGACTGTAGTATTCAATCTTTTTGTTGTTGTTGTTGTTCTGTTATTTGTTTTGTTTTGTTTCTGTTTGATTTTCTATTCACTCATGTGTCAACATTTATAATTCCAACTTTGTAAAATTAATGGATTAATTCACCTTTTACCATTTATGATTCTACATTCTATATCTCCAATTTTGCTTGCATTTTTCTATTTTGATGAGAATAATAAGTTTTTAAGTAAGTATTAAGAGTAAATTCATAATATATATTAATGTTGTTAAAAGCTTCTGAGGGGGAACAAACAAGATGGCCGATCGGGTGGACGTATAGCAGAGAGCTCTGCCAACAACAACACAGAATACTTGACCAAGAAGGTTCAGGAGATGGTCCCAGAACTCTGAACCACATATAAAGGAATACTTAGAAGGTTGGAAGGCTCACAGCTGGGGGAATTTGTGGCAGAAGCAAGAAGTCTATTGCTTTCAAGTCCAGGACACTCAGCTGCTCCAGGATCCGCCATCTTGGGTGAGACCACGTGGGGAAAGGATCGGAGTGGCCACAGACGCCTGGCAGAACCGCTGAGATAAAGGTGTGAACATTTTCTTCTTTTGGTATTTGTTCTTTGGTCCCTTGCTGTCTGCACACCTCCATTCTGGTGACTATAGGGGTGCCTGAGCTAGTGGGCAACCCATTCCCACTCTTGGAGGGTTCTACTACGCATGTACACAGATCTCCTCAAAATTTAAAGAGACAGTTTCCAGTTAAAACCAAGTGGCCACAG
>NW_006408840.1:168543-178479 GCF_000296735.1 Chrysochloris asiatica | reverse complement strand
AAAAAAAAAAAAAAAAGCTTCTGAGTCAGTTCTAACTAATAATGACTTTTTACAGGGTCTCCAAAAGCAGCTGGTGTTTTTTTGTTCCCCTTTTTACATATGAGGGATTATTTATCTCTCTACTTTACCCAACAAAAGACAACAATTGTGGTCATATAATCAAGCTACAATCACACACTATAAATCCCACCATCTGGGCAAGAGCCAATACCAGCTTCTATATATTATATAATATCTATATAGATAGCCAACACTTGCTAAAATTACTCACAGTTGAGTAATAAGAGAAATGAAAAGGGAAGCCTGTCTCCTGATCACCTCTAACAGGAGGCACTCAGAAAGCTTAATAATACAGCAAAACGCAATCATCTAGTTATTGAAAACACATCTAATTATTGAAAATGTCAAAGAAACAACAGATCTCTCAGCAGAAATAATACAGTCAAGAAGGCAATGAGGAGACATCTGTAAAACCCTAAAAGTTGGGGAAAAAAAAAACAACTGTCAAGAAACAAAATGAAGTATCTGAGATAAATGAGATAGAGGTAGACCAAGACTTCCCATTGGAAGGAGAGCAGGCTTTGGATAGGCCTGAGAAGGAATTCAGGAGAATTATATTGCGGTCCATCCACAATGGTCCACAGATGGCTTGAGACAAATAAGGAAAAAGTCAGGAAAGCACTACAGGAACAATCAAACAAGATAGAGTTAGCACTGGAAACAATAAAAAACAGCAAACAAGGTTCAAACAATTAAAAGTAAAATATCAGAAATGGACAATATACTGAAAAGGCAAAGGAGTAGAATTGAAGAGATGGAAGCAATCTGAAAGACAATTGTCTCAATACTGCTAAGATAGAAGAGCAAGCAGAAAAAAAAGGATAAAAATTATGAAGTCTATGTTGTATGTGGGACAACATGAAGAGAAATAACTTCAGAATTATTGGCATCCCAAAACAGGAAAAATCACAGAAGTCCACAGAGGAGATAGTTGAAAAGCTGGAGGAAGAAAGTTTCCCTAACATCCTTAAAAAATGAAAAGATAAGCATTCAAGAAGTTCAACGAACCTCAGGAAGGTTAAACCCCAAAAGAAAATGACCAAGACGTATTAAAATCAAGCTTTTAAAAATTAAACACAAGGAGAAAACAAACAAGATGGTAGATCTAGTAGAAGTGCAGTGAGGAGCAACATCAGCAACAACACAGAATACCAGACCAAGCAGGCTCAGGGGATGGTGCCAGAACTCTTAACCACATATAAAGGAATATTGAGAAGATTGGAAGGCTAACAGCTAGGGGAATTTGTAGCAGAAGCAAGAAATCCATTGCTTTCTAATCCAAGATGCTAAGCTGCTCCCATAGCCATCATCTTGGTTAAGACCATGCTGGGGAAGGATAAGAGCAGCATGGAAGTCTGACAGAACTGTGGAGATAAAGGTGTGGACAGTTTTGTTTGTTTGTTTGTTTGTTTGTTTTGGTATCTGTTCATTGGTCTCTCACTGGCTGCATACCTCCATTCAGGTGACTAGAGGGGATGCTTGAACAAGTGGACACCCCAACCCCACCACTTTAGGATTCTACTACATATGCACACAGATTTCCTTGAAATTTGAAGTGATAGTATCCACTTAAAACCAAACAGCAGTGCAAAACAGCCATAGTAGGCCATGAACTGTTTATCACTAAGAAAAAGGACTGAACAGGGATTGTGGAGCTGGACAGGCATTCTTCTGCAGTCTTCCTTATATACTGTCCAACTTTCACATGCATAGGAGGTTATTGGAAAATACCATTGCTTCAGTCAGGTGCACCTTAGTCCTCAAGCTGACATCTTTGCTTTCCAACTCTTTAAAAAGGTCTTGTGCAGCAGATTTGCCTAATGAAATACGTTGTTTGATTTCTTGACTGCTGCTTCTGTGAGTGTTGATAGTTGATCCAGGAAGAATGAATTCTTTGACACCTTCAAACTTTTCTCCATTGATAAAAAAGTTGTTTATTGGTCCATTGGTGAGGATTTTTATTTTCTTTACATTGAGAAGCAACCCATATGGAAGGCTGTGGTTTTTGATCTTCATCAGTGAGTATTTTAAGTTCTCTTTGCTTTCAGCAAGCAAGGCTGTATCATCTGCATATCACAGATTGATAATCAGCCTCTCCCAATCATGTTCTTCTTCATTTTTTCCACTTCTCAGATTTTTGCTCATAATACAAACTGAATAAGTATGGTGAAAGAGTAAAACCCTGGCACACATCTTTACTAATTTAAAACCATTCGGTGTTCCCTTGTCTGTTTAAACAACTGCCTCTTGGTCTAAATACAGATTCCACATGAGCACAATCAAGTGTTTCAGAATACCCATTAACCACAATGCAGTCCATAGCTTATTATGATCCACACAATTGAAAGCCTTTGCATAATCAATAAAGCACAGGTAAACATATTTCTGGAATTCTCTGTTTTCAGCCAAGATCCAACCTACATCAGCAATGTTATCTCTCATTCCACACCGTCTTCTGAATATGGCTTGAACCTCTGGAACTTCTCTGTCAATTCATGGTTGCAGCCATTTTTATATTATCTTCAGCTAAGTGCTACCTCTTAAAATGGTTGAACCTTGACCATTTCTTTTTGGTATAATACTCTGTGTATTCCTTCTATCTTCTTTTGGTGCTTTTTGCATCATTCAATATTTTCCCCAAATAATTTTTCATTATTGGAACTTGAATTTTTTCTTAGTTCTTTCATCTTGAGAAATGTTAAGTGTGTTCTTAGCTTTTTATTTTCCATATCTTTGCACATTATATTATAATATTTGACTTTGTCTTCTCGAGCTGACCTTTGAAATTTTCTGTTAAGAAATTTTACTTCCTCATTTCTTCCATTTGCTTTTGCATCTGTATGCTGGAAGGCAAGTTTAAGAGACTTTTATGACATGCATTTTGTCCTTTTCTTTCTTTCTTTCTTACCTTAATGATCTTTCACTTTTCTCCTGTGTGATGTTCTTGATGTCATCCCACATCTCTTCTGCTTTTTGGTAGTTAGTGTCTAATGCATCAAATATATTCTTGAAAGATCTATAAATTCTGGTGGCTATGTTCAAGGTTATGGTTTGTCTCTCATAGAATTGTTATAATTTTCTTCAGTTTCAGCCTAACTTGCATATGAGCAATTAATTGTTTGTTATACAATCAGCCTCTGGCCTGGTTTTGGCTGATGATGTGGCGCTTTTCCACCAACTCTTTCCATCAATGTTATTAATTTGACTTCTGTGTTTTCCATGTGGTGAAGTCCATGCATGCATTCATCTTCATTGTTGTCTAAAAAAAAGCATTTGCAATGAAGAACTTATACATCTTGCAAAATTTTATTCTGTGATCACCAGCATCATTTCTATCATCAAAACCAAATTTTCCAACTAATGATCCTTTCTTTTTGTTTTAAAACTTTGCATTCCACTCACCAGTAATTATCAATATATCTTTATGGCATATGTTAATAATTTTAGTATGAAGAAGTTGGTAGAATCCTTCAACTTCATAATTGTTCAACTTCAACTGCTGGCTTTACTGGTTGGTGCATACATTTGAATAATAGTGGTATTAACTGGTCTACCTTGTAGGCATATGAATATTATCATATCACAGACAGCATTATACTTTATGACAGATCTTAAAATATTCTTTTTGTTGATGAATATTACACAGTCCTCTTCAAATTGTCATTCCCAGCATAGTAAACCATATGATAGTCATATTAATAATCTCTTATGACAGCTGGAAACATCCATTAATAATCAGAATGGGAATATTTGAAATATGAATCTAGAAAATTTTAAGCTGAAATTTTAATGTATAAAGACCAATATTTTAGACATTATTGAAATGAAATAGACTGGTATTGGCTGTTTTGGCATGGGTGATGGAGAAGCTCAATGTCACTGGGCATCTACTGTGTAACTGACAAACAAATGCAAGTTTAGGCTGCAGATGAAGAAAATTAAAATGAGTTCACAAGAGACAAAACATGACCTTGCATAAGTTCTGCCTCAATTTAGAGCTCATCCCAAGAACAGATTTGGAACATTAGACATTTATGACTAAATATCTAAGAAGTTGTACAATAACAAGAGGAATATCATACGTGATAAAACTGACAGGTCATTAAAAAAGATAGAAGAGAAAGAAAAGACCAATGTGGATGTCAGAAGAGATTCTGAAAGTTGATCTCAAATACAGAAAATGTAAATCGAAAGGAAGAAATTATGAAATAAAGAGTTGTACAGGACATTTCATATGGCAGCTGAAGAAAACAAAGTGAAGTTTAATAAAATGTACAAATAGCTGGAGTTAGAAAGATAAAAGAGAAGAACATGTTTAGTATTTATCAAGCTAAAATGGCTGAAGAAAAAATTAAAACCTTATTTATCAAGCTAAAATGGCTGAAGAAAAAATTAAAACCTCTACCTGAAACATTGATGAATTCTATTGCATTAAGCAAATCAGCTGCACAAGACATTTTTAAAGTGCTGAAGAACAAAGATGTCAGCTTGAGGACTAAGGTGCACTTGACCCAAGCCATGGTATTTTCCATCACCTCATATGCATGCAAAAGCTGGACAGTAAATAAAGAAGACCATAGAAGAATTGATGTTTTTGAGTTATGGTGCTGGAGGAGAATATTGAAAGTGCCATTGGCTGCCAAAAGAACCAATAGATCCGTTTTGGAAGAAACACAGCCAGAATGCTCCGTGTAGGCCAAGATGATCAAACTTTGTCTTTCATACTTCAGACATATTGTCAGGAGGGACCAGTCACTGGAGAAGTACATCATGTTTGGTAAAGTGGAGGGTCACAGGAAAAGAGGAAGTCCCCCAACAAGATGGATTGACCAAGTGGCAGCATCGATGGACTCAAGCGTGGCAACAATAGTGACATTGGCCCAGGATCAGGAAGTGTTTTGTTCTGCTGTATATAGGTTGCTACGGGTCTGTACCGACTCGATGGCACCTAACAACAACAACAACAATGAGTAAAATATTGAAAGATGAAAGAAGCATCAAAAGAATATTGAAGGATTATACTGAGTCAATTAATCAAAAATAATTAGCCTCTGTTAAGCCATTTCAGGAGGTTGCATGTAATTAAGAAATGATATTATTGAAAGAAGTTCAAGTTGCACTGAAAGTATTAGTCAAAAACAAGGCTCCTGGAATTGACAGAATATCAATTGAAATGTTTCAATAAACTGGAAGCACACACTAGTCTATACCAGAAAATCTGGAAGAAAATTTCTTGACTAACTGACTAGAACAGATCTATATTGATCCCCATTCTGAAGAAAGGGAACCTTAGAGAACAA
The DNA here is from genome assembly GCF_000296735.1 of Chrysochloris asiatica. NCBI lineage: Eukaryota > Metazoa > Chordata > Mammalia > Afrosoricida > Chrysochloridae > Chrysochloris > Chrysochloris asiatica. Next base: position 173,119 of record NW_006408840.1, on the reverse strand, counting down.
AACCTTTGTTGTTGTTAAATTCCTTTGAGTCTATTCTAAACCATAGTGCCTCTGTATAGGTTTCCTAGAAATGGTTGGTGAACTTGAACCTTCGACCTCGCAGTTCAAACAAACTTTTCAGTTCAGTACATTAGCCCACATTGCTACACCAGGACTCCAAGGCTAAACCTAGCAGGACGTAAATTATTAATCAAAATCATTAATATAACACACATATACATTTTCCTGAAGATAATTTAAACATGATTGCAGTACTTTATCCACAGGGAGTTGCTAGAAAGTAAAGCTGTATTCAGAAGAGGATGTGCAATGAGGGATATCATTTCTGACATCAGATGGCTCTTGGCTGAAAGAAGACAAAACCAAAAAGATGATTACTTATGTTTTTTTTGACTATGCAGAGGCATTTGACTAAGTGGATCATAATAAAAGGTAGATAAAAATTTTGAAGAATAGGGATTCCAAAACAGTTAATTGTGGTCATGCAGAACCAATGAATATATGAAGTGGTAGTTTTTCAAACAGAATAAGGGATTACTTAGGGGTTTAAAATCAGAAAAAGTGTGTGTCAGGGCTGTATCCTTTCACCATACTTATTCAATCTATGTTGAGCAAATACTCCATAAGCCTAGACTATTTGAAGAAGAATGGAGGATCATCACAATTGGAGGAAGGCTCATTAACAATTTATTGTAATCTGCAGATAATGCAATCTTGTTTGCTGAAAGGGAGAAGGACTGACATGCCTACTGATGATATCAAAGCATATAATTTTCAGTAACTATTACATCTCAACATAAAGAAAACAAAATCATCATGAGTAGAAGAATAAACAATATATTGATAAAGGGAGAAAATGTTGACGTTGTTGGGTGCAAATGTGGCATGGAGGCTATGTTTGACCTCCTCTGGCTACACAAAATGGAAGAAGAATCAAACTTCACATAAGCCCAAGGTGGATTCCTATGAGGGGAAGGTTAAACATTCCTCCACCCCCCAATCTTCTTTATCCTTTTCTGACACCAAACACCCTTCGAATGGCAGTCTATGCCATTGCTGTGTTCAAGAATCCATTATAGTGGCCACACAAAACTTGTAGACTATAATCACAATTATGAGGATTATTAAGGAGATTGACAAAGTACAATTCAGGATAAGAAAAAAAAAACTTAGGATATAAAAACTTTCTAGTCAGAAGCACCTCTTTTAGTCTTTATTGCAGGCATTTCTCTCTCAGTCCCTAAACCCCTTGACTGCCCTCCTTTTCAGGCAAGTGTAACAAAATTCCTTTAGTGCTGTTGGTAAATGCCCAAAGAGTGCCTGATTCTGCAAGGCAGCTTACTGTTCATAAAGCACTCAACTTTATTGGGTTGTGTGTCAGAAAACCTGTTGCTCTGTCTCTCTGTGCAGTTGTCTTTGCTGCTGATGCTTTGTTGTACAATGATTTCAGTCTCTTTTCTTGGCTCTTCTTTCTTGTTAGCCCTTTGATTACCCACTCCTGCTTTTGAGGCTCATTTTAAATCTAGCAGGATGGCAAAACTAACCAAGAACAATCAAATTCACATAAGCCTAAGGTCAATTCCTTTGAGAATTCCCATACACTCTATTTACATGATCCTACCCAATTGTTTGGTAGGAATCATGAAGAGTAATGAAAGAATAGTACATTAACTATTTACATCAAGTACATTTACTGCACCATATCAAGGACTTAATTTTACTTGTATCAACAATCAATGTTCATGAAAGCAGTAGTCACAAAATCAAATAATGTATTGAATCAGGCAAATCAGATGCAAAAGACCTCTTTAAAGTATTAAAGAGTTATGATGTCACTTAGAGGACTAAGGTGCACCTGACCCAAGCCATAGTAATTTCAGTTGCCTCACATATATGTGAAAACTGGGAGATTAATAAAGAAGACTTGAAAATAATCTATGCACTTGACTTACAGTGCTTGTAAATAATATTGAAAGTATGGACTTCCAGAAGAACAAACAAATCTGTCTTGGATGAAGTACAACTAGAATGAGTCTTGGAAGTGAGGATGGTGAGACTTGATCTCATCTACTTTGGACTTGTTTTCAGGAGGGACCAATCTCTGGAAAAGGGCATCATGTTCAGTAAAGTAGAGTGCCAGCAAAAACAATGAATACCCCACAAGATGTATTCACACAGTGGTAACAACAATGGATTCAAAGACAACAATAGTAAGGAAAGCTCTGGACGATGCAATGTTTTGTTTGGTTATGTGTAGGGTCACTGAGTTGGAGCAAACTAGATGACAATTAACAACAACAACAACAACAATAAAAATGAACAACATAATTTCAATTTATTATTTAAACTTATTAAAACCTGGGTTTGATGTTCAGCATATTGTCCTCAAAGCCTAAAGGACATGAGGGTTTCTTTGTAAACTACTAAAGATAATCTGGCTCTTATAATCAACTTTAATTATTTCTTAATTACACTCAACTTTTTTTTTACTCAAATATGGGACATCAGTGCAGACAGAGTGCTGGAGCAAAAATTTCAGATTAGAGGAGCCTCCAGGTTGAGCAAAAATGGGTAAACCCTTCTACAACAGTCACTGTATTTACTGATTATTGGTCACTCCTTGAAGGGTGACACCTGTGCTCGGAAACTGGGGTAGATTTTGAGAATGCAGAATGTTAGGATTTATTTGAATTCAGGTAGTTAGTACTTTCTGCAAGGAATGTTTTGGAGCCTCAATTCAGCGTGAGTCACATGAGGTATGATATTATATATGTTAAACTGTTACATATATTTTTCTGTTTGTTTTTTAAGCAAGATGGCCTTTGCTAAAACTTAATTCTAGTTAAAGGCAAACACATAGTTATCAATAAAACCAACGTAGTTTACGGGAGCTGACTATATGAAAAAGAACCTCTTTGAAATAAGAAGTTTTATGCTTTTTCTTTTGTTAAAATAAGTGTTGTTAAGTGATGTTGAGTCAGTTACAACCCATAGTAGCTCTGAATAAGGTTTCTGAGAAGAGGCTAATGTGCTTCAACTGCATATCTTGAAGTTCAAATTGGCCTTGCAGTAGAGTTCTTATTCTACAACACCACACTAAAATTAGGAAAAGTTAAAAAAAAAAAAAAAAGCTGCAAATACTGTTAGAATGTATATTTAGCCTAAATCTCTTAACGACTAGATAATAAAATATACTAAATTATATTTCTTAGATGGTAATATATAAAGGGATCTTGGTGTGGCACTGCAGGATAAGCACTGGACTGGTAAATTTGAATTCCACTTCTACTGTATTTGACTAAGAATTTTGTCATCGATTTTAGAATCTCAAGGTTGACATTTATTACTCTTCATACTTCCAGTAAAATATATCTTGAAATTAGTCTTGGTCTCTTGATTGGTCTACGACTAATAATAAAAGCATTCTGTTGAATAAGCTCTTGTAGGATAAGCACTGGACTGCAAACCACAAGGTCAGTGGCTCGGTCCTACTCTGAGATAGCAAAGTGAGGATTTCTGCTCCTGCAAAAACTGTAACAATCTCAGAAACTCTATACAGTGTCACTATGAGTCCGAACTAACTCAATGGCACAATTACAACACTGCAATTCTCACACCAGTTTTGCATAGAACATTTTCTCTTTAAAAAAATTAGAGGGGCGGCAGGGGGCCGCGGCCGCTCCGGGAGCCCAGGATTCACGCTCATGCCGACGTATTCCTTATGATTCGGCGCCACAAGACCACCGTCTTCACCGACGCCAAGGAGTTGAGCACCGTGTTCGAGCTGAAGTGCATCGTTGAGGGCATCCTCAAGCGGCCACTGGACAAGCAACGTGTGTACAAGCACGACCAGCTCCTGAAGGACACCAGGGCGCTGGAAGAGTGTGGCATCACAAGTCAGACTGCAAGGTCCCAAGCCCCAGCCACAGTGGGGCTGGCCTTCTGGGCAGATCCCACATTCGAGGCTCTTCGTATGGAGACTTCTCCAGCGCCCCCCCCCCCCCCCCACCCCCAAATAAAAGGTTTGGGTGTCCAAAATAAGACAATTAGGACTCATTGAATCCATAGCTCATAATAACTTCAGGAAAGTTGAATGTAAACTACATTTATTTTGAAAAGGTCTTTATTATAACATATATCAAGATTTAGGTTAATATTTTACATGAACATTTGCATTTGCTGTATAATCACTTTTATTATGTGTTTATTCATTTTTCCTACTGAGGTTGGGTAGTAGTAACAATTTCCTGACTTTTCAATTCAGTAATTCAAGCTACAGCAAAGCTCATATTTTGTGAAACTCACACAACACATTAAGATATGTCTAAAAGAAGATGTATGGGTACTAAACTGATGCGTTTAAGCAAGCCTGTTTCCCTCACTGTTAGCAACTCACAACTAAAGAAACACTAAGATCAATGTCAAATGCTCACAGCTGAATTCTAAGTATTTTAATTTACTCACTCATTTACTTCTAAAGAAGTTGTCTGAAATCATCCAAAATGTTGTATATTTTGTGAAACCAAGAAAGCTCTTTTATTTAATCATCTTAGTTATATTAAACATGATTGTTGTT
>NW_006408840.1:165131-167503 GCF_000296735.1 Chrysochloris asiatica | reverse complement strand
AATTCAACACCATTCCTCTTCAATTTGTCCTTCCCGGCATAGTAAATTATGTGGTGGTCAGATTCAATACCTGTCCATTTCAGCTCACTAATGCCTAAGTTCTAGATGTTTTTGCTTTCCGATTCGTATTTAACAACTTCCAATTTTCCCAGATTCATACTTCGTGCATTCCACATTCTGATTTTCAATGGATGTTTATAGCTGTTTCGCTTCATTTTAAGTTGTGGCCCATCAGCAAATGAAGGTCCTGTGGGCTTTTCTCCCACAGGCACTATTCGCGTTATGAAAGTCACCTCCACTCTGAGGAGGCAGCTCTTCCACAGTCGCATTTTCAGTGCCTTCCACCTGAGGTGCTCATTTTCCAGCACTGTATCTTACATTGTTTCTCTGCTATTCACAAGGTTTTCAGCCTTGAGGAATAATGATGAATCTGTGAAACACTTTAGAACATGGAGGAACCTGGAGGACACTATCCTGAGTGAAATTAGCCAATCACAAAAGGTGTTATATTGTATCAGACCTTTTTTGTAAAAGCCTAATAAAAGGTTTCCACAATAAAAAAAAAAAAGCCTTTGCATAATCAAAAAAGCACAAGTAAACTTGTATCTGTATTCTTTGCATTCAGCTAAGATACATCTGACATCAGCAATGGTGTCCCTATTTATACATTCTCTTCTAAATCTGGCTTGAATCCCTGACAATGCCCTGTCAATATAGTGTTGCAGCCATATTTTAATTATCTTTAGCAAAATTTTACTTGCATTTGATATTAATGATATTGCTTGATGATTTTAGCAATCTGTTGGGTCACCATTCTTTAGAATGAGCACAAAGATGATTTTTTTCCAGTCAGTTTGCACGGTAGATGTCTTCTACATTTCTGGGATAGATGAATAAGAGCCTTGAGTGCTGCCTCAGTTTGTTGAAAGTTTTCAATTTGTATTCTATCAATTCTCAGAGCCTTGTTTTTCCTAATGCCTTTAATACAACTTAATCATCCTCCTTCAATACCATTGACGCTTGGTAATATGCTACCACTTGAAATGATTGAACATCCACCATTTCTTTTTAGTACAATGATTCTTTGTATTTCTCCCATCTTCTTTTGATGCACTCCTCATCATTCAATTTGTTGCCCATAACATCCTTCAATATTTCAAGTTGAGGCTTGAAATTTTCTTCAGTCCTTTCATTTTGGAAATCTGAGCCTGTTCTTCAGTTTTGGTGTTCTAACTCCAGATCACTGCACATTTCATTATAATACTTGGCTTTGTATTTTTGAGCTGCCCTTTAAACATTTCTGTTCCGCTCTTTTATCTCCTCATTTTTTTCCACTTGCATTATCACCTTTACACTGGAGAGAAAGTTTCAGAGTCTATTCCGACATTCGTTTTGGTCTTTTGTTTCTTATTAATAAACTTCTGTTTTCATCCTGTATGATATTCTTGATGTCATCCCACAAATCATCTGGTCTTTGATCTTTGGTGTATAATGCATCAAATCTGCTCTTGAGATAATCTGTAAATTCAAGTGGGATATATTCAAGGCCATATTTTAACTTTTTTGGACTTGTTTTATTTTTCTTCAGCTTCAACCTGATCTTGCATATGAGCAATTTATAGTCTGTTCCACATTTTACCCCTGGTCATGGTTAGGCTCGTGATATGAAAGTTTTCTACCATTTCTTCCAACAAATGTGGTCAACTTGATTTCTGTATATTTGATCTTTTGAAGCGCAGGTGTATAGTTGTCTTTTATGTTATTTAAGAAATACATTAACAATGAACAAGTCTTTGGTGTTATAAAATTGTATCATGGGATTGCCAACATTTTTTCAATCGTCAAGGTCATGTTTTCCAATGACTGATCCTTCCTCTTTGTTTTCAACCTTTATATTCCATTCACCAGCAATTATCAATCTATCTTGATTGCATGATTCATTAGTTTCAAATTGATTAAAGTGGTAGAATTCTTGAATTTCTTCATTATTGGCTTTAGTGATTGTTTCATAAATTTAGATAATAACTAGCCTTCCTTGTAGGCATACGGATATTATGACGTTACAGACAGCATTATCCCTCAAGACAAATCTTGAAATGTTCTTTTTAATTATGAATGCAATACCATTACACTTCAATGTCTCATTCCTGACATAGTAATCCATATGGTTGTCAGATTCCAAACGGTCGATTACAGTCCTTCTTGAGCTCATTGATGCCTGGACAATCAATGGTTATGCATTACATTAATTTTTTTTTTTTTTTTTTGATGAATTCTTGTTTTCCTAGATTCATACGTTGTGTAGTCCCTGTTGTGATTATCGATGTTTGTTTGTCACTCTTTCTCCTCATTTTGGTTCTGTAAGCTTTATT
>NW_006408840.1:163557-164087 GCF_000296735.1 Chrysochloris asiatica | reverse complement strand
AACAGCACCTGACAACAACAACAACAACAACAAGCTTTATTGCATTTGTGTCATCATAGTCAACTGTATTTTGGGGAGGCAGCTCTTCTCTAGTCATGTGGTGTGACTTCCACCTCATAGGGCAATTCTTCTGGCACTACATATGGTAATATTCTGATGCTATTCATCATGCTTCAATATTCTCATGCTGTATGATGTTGCTTCACTGCTATTCATCAGGTTTTCAGTGGCTAAAATTCAAAAGTAGTCTGCTTCTCTCTCTTCTTTTCTGACTATATCTGAATGTTTAGTGAAACATATCCACCATGGATGTAGTCTGTTGATATTTAAAACACTGGCGGCATAGCTTCCAGCATCACAGCAATATGCAGGTCACCACAAGACAACAAACTGACAGATGTGTGGTAGTTATTACTTTGGTACAAGATAAAAGTTTTGGGTGAAGTGTTCATAAGTAGATGGAAAGTTATTTTAACTTGTGCAAAATAAAAATTTTTGTAACGATATTATACCATAAGTTTTTTTTTTTT
>NW_006408840.1:161889-163244 GCF_000296735.1 Chrysochloris asiatica | reverse complement strand
GCATATATGCATATACACATATACAGCACAAGTATATATCTATATATAAAGAGAGAGAGTGAGATGGTATAGTGCTGTAAGATAAGCACAGTATTGATAGCCACGAGGTTGGCAGTTCAAACCCAGTAGCTGCTACTCAGAAACCCTGTGCAGGATACCTGTGAGTCAATAGCACTTCATTGTTGTTGCAAAGTGTGTTGAGTCTCTTATGACTCTTAGTGACCCGTATAGGGTTTCCAAGGCTGAAAGTCTTTTGGGAAGCAAAAAGGCTCCTCTGTATCCCACAGAGTGGATGTTAGTCTTGAACCACTGATCTGTGGTTTGCAGTCCAGTTCCTATCCTTTGGAGCTACTACACTCCCATAAATATATACATAGTCTCTGTTTATTATTGAAAAGTTGTTTAAAATAAGTAATTTCAGGGAGTTATTATCTTGGAATATATTTTTCTCAATTGCGAAGTAGAGAAACGGTAAGTGTTGCACACCAGATACCTGTGACAAACTATAAGGAAAATATGTGAAAAAAAGTTCGCAATTATATATGCATTTCTGAATAAAATTGATGTGAGAAAAAGACAAATGAGGCTTACTAAGTTTTTTCTCTCTTTTTTGACATAAGCAAGTAAGTTTAAGGATCTAAGCCTACTCTCTGATGTGATTAATGTTATACTTTTGCTTTACTTTATGAAAATGGTAGCATTTAGAATATAAATCCTAGTGCATTTTTCCATCCACCAATTTCAAACATCTATTAGTCAAACCTTTTTTTATGTCTGCTTGTCCTGCCCCATAATCCCCATTCAGGCCTTTTTTCTAATGGTAAATAGTTCAGCTCTGGCTGTGGCCATTAAGTTTTAATTGGAAACTGTCTCTTTAAATTTCGAGGAGCCCTGTGTACATGCATAGTAGAACCCTCCGAGGGTGGGGCTGGGGTGTGCACTTGCTCGGGCACCCATATAGTCACCAGAATGGAGGTTCGCAGACAGTAAGGGACCAATGAACAGCTACCAAAAGAAAAGAATGTCCACATCTTTATCTCTGCGGTTCTGCCAGGCATCTGTGGCCAATCCGAACTTTCCCCCAAGTGGTCTCACCAAATATGGCAGCTCCTGGAGCAGCTGAGCATCCCGGACTAGAAAGCAATAGATTTCTTGTTTCTGCCAAAATTGTCCAGCTCCAAGCCTTCCAACCTTCTAATTATTCCTTTATATGTGGTTCAGAGTTCTGAGACCATCCCCTGAGCCTGCTTGGTCGGATATTCTGTGTTGTTGCTGGGAGAGCTCTTACTGCACTTCCACCAGATCTGCCATCAGAAACACACATAAAAAGGAAATAAGCTGAAAATTAAATCCTA
>NW_006408840.1:157207-159840 GCF_000296735.1 Chrysochloris asiatica | reverse complement strand
CATTGAAAGAATTGGCAAAGAACAAGGCACCAGGAATTAATGGAATAAAAATTGAAATCTTTCAAGAAAGTGAGGCAGGACAAGAGGCACTCACTCATCTCGGCCAAGAAAGTTGGAAGACAACTCTCTGGCTGACTGATTGGAAGAGATCCATATTTGTGCCCATTCCAAAGAGAAGTGACCCAATGAAATGCAGAAATCATCGGAATATCTCTTTGATATCTCAAGCGGGTAAAGTTTTGCTAAAGGTAATACAGAAATGGTTGAAAGCATACATTGATAGAGAACTTCCTGAGGTTCAAGCTGGATTCAGAAGAGGCCTTGGAACGAGAGATATCATTGCTGATGTCCGGTGGATTTTGGCTGAAAGAAAATATCAGAATGATGTTTACCATGATGATGCGCATGGAGTAAAGCTTTCAGGACCTTTTTTACTGATGGGGAACAACTCAAAATGAGAAGAAACAGCTATAATCATCCATTAATAATAAGAACATGGAGTGTACATAGTATGAATCTAGAAAAATTGGAAGTTCTTGAAAATGAAATGGAAAGTATAAAGATTGATGTCCAAGGCATTCACTAGCATTTATTGTGGATCCAAGCAAAATGGCGTCTTTGCAAGTTTAAATCTTTTATTTATCATAATAATATTTACTGGTCTAGTTGTAAGGATTTTTGTTTTCTTTACACTATGTTATAAACCATACTGAAAGGTTCAGTCTTAGATCTTCATCAGTAAGTATTTTGAGTTCTTTTCTTATCCAGCTGGCAAGGTTGTATCATCTTCATACGTTATGTTGTTAATGAGTCTGCCTCCAAACATGATTCCAAGCTCTTCTTCACATTATCCAGATTCTCAGATTATTTGCTCAGTATACCGAATCGGGCTGCGAACCTTAAGGTCAGCGGTTCGAAACTACCAGCCGCTCCGCGGGAGAAAGATGAGGCTTTCTACTCCCGTAAGGATTTACACCCTCGGAAACCCTGTACAGGGTCGCTATGGGTCGGAATCGACTCGACGGCACTTAACAACAACAACAACAACATACAGGTTGAATACGTATAGTAAAAGGATAGAATCCTGAAGCACACTTTTCCTGATTTTAAACTGTTTACTATCCCCTGTTCTGTTCGAGCAATTGCCACTTGGTCTGTGTACAGATTCCTCATGAGCACAATTATTATTATGGTGTTTTACAGTAGGTAAGCCCCTGGAAATTTCATTTGGGATTCAGAAGACCCAAAACACTATTTGGGTCGTCGTGAAAGGGATTCATACCACTTTATTGTCTCGGATGGTGAACAGTCAGACAAGCATCTCTCTCAAGTCTACCTTGAGGAAAATCTGCAACACCCTCCAGTCCTGCCTGGGCTAATGTAGGTTGCAGAACAAAGAGGGCAGTCTGACAACTGTTACATAACTAACTTACATAAGTGGATGGCATAATACAGTTGGTCCCCAAGACAGATGGGATAAATCTGTACACAAGACCACTTACAAGGCCAGTTATAGAGTAAACAAAGTCACCTATTAGGCTCTTGGCAAAATATTAGGTATTAAGTATTAGAAGCCTAGTACAAGGTTATGAAGAGTCAGATGTCGTAGTACCTCAGGGACACTTCCAAGAGCACACATACTTCTATGACATATGGAATACCCATTTTTTAACAATTGTGCCCATAGTTCATTGGCACTTAACAACAAAAACTCATACTTTATTATCCACATCATTAAATACATTTGGATAATCAATAATACCCGAGTAAATATCTTTCTGGTACTCTGCTTCAATCAAGATCCATCTAATGTTAGTCGTGGTATTTCTAGTTCCATATTCTTTTCTGAATATGGATTAAATTTCTGAAAGTTCCCAGTTGATATACAGCTACAATAATTTTTTAATTATCTTCAGCAAAATTTTACTTGCATGTGATATTGATTATGCTGTTCAGTGACTCTTCATTGTATTGGGTCATCTTTTTTTGGAATGGGCACACATACGGATTTCTTCCAATCTGATGCCAGTAAGATAATTTAAAACCAGATTCTGAATTGTTATTACTATTAGAAGAGATTCTAGGTTTCTAAAATACACATTGCTCTATTAATATTCCTTTTCATTAGTTTATTTGCTATTAACATGAAATAAATTATTTTTTGTTGGAAACACCACTGTTCCTCATACATGCTTTCACTTGAAGCAGTTCCTCATACCAGATATATTATATTGGAACTGTTAACAGAGTTTCTATATCTATGTTTATTAAAGTTTAATTTATTTACTAGAACCATTGTAGCTAATTTATAGAAAAAAAAATATATGGGTCATGTACATGTGATTTTTGCAGTCACTTTACTGTTCATTTTATGATCTTTAAAACTCCATTGTAGCTAAAGCTAACATCTTTTTTCTTAGAATAGAAGAGATTATAGTTAATGGTAAGCTTCCTTCTATAAGAGATCAGGAAAGGGAATTAAATAGATTTTGGCCTCCCCAAATATGTGGTTGCAGACTACCAAGTCTAGTAGCTCAGCTTTGTACATATTGCAATTTGATATAGTAGTTGAAAAGCAGCCAGCTAACAGAGAATTGCAGTAATCAAGTTGTTGGAAGAAAAAAAAAAAAAAA
>NW_006408840.1:150468-156992 GCF_000296735.1 Chrysochloris asiatica | reverse complement strand
CGTAACCACTACACTACCAGAGTAGAGCCAGGGAAATAAGAAAAATTACTTCATATCTCTAAAGGAAAATATATCATTCAAGAATCCACTAAGAGTTTAAATAATTTTTTTAAATCAAGAGATTAAAATTTCATCAATAGCCATTTCTATCAAACATCAATTAAATGACTGTCACTTATGAATTAATTTGTATGAGTTAATGGAAATTATCTGTGGGAAATCAAGTATAAGAAATTTGATTATAACCAATATTACAAAATGAAAAGTATTGAAACTTGTTGTTAAGTGCTGTGAGTCGATTTCAACTCATCGAGACCCTGTAAACAGTTCCCAAGGAGTGGTTGGTGAGTTTGAACCACCAGCTTTGTGTTCAAACTGACCTTGTGGTCCAATGCAATATTCTGCAGCACCACAACAGAACTAAAGCTTAAATATAGATAAATGCTAGTGAGTTACCTTAAATGAATAGGTTACGTAAACCTTTTCAAAGATAAGTAGCCACATTGGCCTAGAATATTCCAGTTTAAGCCAAACCATATTGAGAATCTTTCTTTCATTCATTGGCTTTTGTTGTTTCAGGAAAAAAGAAATGGAGGAATGAGGTGAGTGTGGAACACAGAGAAAAATAGGAGAGAGACAAGGAAAGAAGAGTTATACACAAAACAGAGTGGGCCAGTCTCTTGAGGGCAGCTAAAACCTAAATCAATCAGAGGCTGCTTGTGAAATGCAGGCATACGTTTCCAAGAATTATATTAAAATTTCATGATCAATAAAGCTGAAAGCTGCAGAACATACAAGCAAAATAAGTGCTGACAATTCACCAGCATATGAATTTAATAAAATGGCATCCTCCAGCATCAGCAGCCATGCCACAAGGCAATGACCATTCTGATTAGAATCTGTCAAATGAATCTCCATTTTTCAGGTAGTAATAAACTCAGGAACGTACCTTTTGTTCCAGGTTGTGTTTACTCTGTAAGATACAGCAGTCAATTCATATTCTGATATAATTCTACTGTTTTCAACACTGAGTCTACAAATCAAACAAAGACCTTTTCTTAAGGGGGGAATCCAATGTTATTTACATTTTACTGATGGAAAACATCCACATAGGAGAATTAGTCCTCTCTCAGTTAAGCAGACTTTGATTCCAGGGATTCTGCTTATGTGGGGGCTTCAAAAAGCTTGTAGAAGAGTGAAATGAAAAGATAATGGAAGTTTTCACAAACTTTTAAAAACTCGCTGTTATATCCACACAACCACTTATTCTTTCTTTGAATGCAGTTTCATCATTGTTGAATATTATTTGTCCCTTGTTAAGAACACTGAAAATATTATCTTACATGCTTTTTGAAAAAGTCAAAACCATCTCATTTAAGATTTTCTTTTTGGAATCTAGCAGAAAATATAAATATTTAGAATAATAATCAATTTTGACTTAAAGGGAACTCCAACTCACTTAAAAGAGTATCCAAAATGCTATGTTATTATTATTTTTTTAATGCTTTATTGTGAATTTTGTGATTGTTTACAGGGGAAAACATTAGCTTTACATTCATCCTATAGTATATCATTTCATTGCCATGGTTACAAGCCCCTCCATGCATCATCAACCAACCAAAGGGTATACCCTGCAACCCTGCCCCCCAGCCATCAGCACACACCCCTCCCCCTCTCTGTGTCTAAAGTCCCCAGCTGCTCCATCTCTCCACATCATCATCTCTGCCTCCATCTCTGGCATCACTGCTTCTCTGCATAGGGTCCTGATCTCCACTCTTCTCCTTTAATGGTCCCAGGGACCTCAAGTCCTACACTGCAGAGTCAATTTTCCCTCACTTCCGCTTATCAGTGATGAACGTGGTTACCAATCAGAGATCATGCATTTCCACTGAGTCTTAGTCTTGGAAGGGGCTTGCCATGAGAGTACCAAACAGCTTGCCTTGATGTCTCCTGGGCAAGCAACATTTTTGTTCTTGAAGTAATCAGCTGGACTGCCTATATTGTTTTGTATTTTTCCAGTTGGTCTTTCTTTCATGAAAGAAAGACCAGCTGTTCTTCTAACTGCTCCAGGCTGGTCTGCTTGTCCTTTCAGGTGGAAATTTCACACCTCAGAAAATTCTGGATGTGGTTCAGGATTCCACCTATGGTCTTATGTAATGCAGAGGATCTGTAGGAAGCATCCTTCACTGAGCAAGATCTAGCCCCAGTTTAGGTATTAAAATCAGTTATAGGCTGAAGACAAACTTACATGCTTTCTATGGTAATATTTCTGGCTATTCCTTTCTCTCTTCCTCAAGTGTCAATTTTATAATGGTATGCCAGGTAAACCAAAATTCAAAAGACAGTCAAGCATCTTAACATTATTTCCCCCCTTTTCCCCATTGCCACTAAGTCTCAATCCCTGTATCCTAGAACCCTGTTGTTCCAAGGTTGTGCATACATCATTATTTACCTCTGTCCCACTTAGCCCATGGAAACCTGACTAATTGTTTTCCAGTTTGCTTTGTTCTTTCATTCCCCTCCATCTTGTTGTGTATTGCCCCCATCCCTAGCACCCAAACTATCTTGTATCTATTCCCTGTCCTATGCTCCACCTTCCCTTCCCTCCCCTCAACCCATCCTCCACTTCCCGGTAACCAGCAAAGAATCTCACCCCCTCTTTAATATGGGTTCTTTTTCTTAGTCTTTTACCGTAGTGGTCTTATGCAGTATCTCTCCTTTTGTGACCGACTAATTTCACTCAATATAATATGCTCAAGATTCATTCATGTTATGTGTTGGCTGGCAGCTTCCTGGTTATTCTTCAAGGTAGCATAATATTCCATTATGTGTATATACCACAGTTTGTTTACCCATTCTTCAGTTGATGGACACTTAGGCTATAGCCATCTTTTTGTTATTTTAAATAGTGCTGCTATGACATTGGTGTGCATATATCTACTCATGTTATGGCTAGTATTTCTTGTGGATAAATACCAATTAGAGGAATTGCTGGATCATAAGGTATTTCCATTTCCAACCTTCTGAGGAAGAACCATACGGCTTTCCAGAGAGTTTGGATCATTGTGCAATCTCACCAGAAATGCAGGAGTGTATCAATATCTCCACATCCCCTCCAGCATTAATTGTCCTCTACTTTTTTTGATCTTTGTTGTTATTGCTGGTGTGAGATGATATCTCATTGTTATTTTGATTTGAATTTTTCTTTCACCATTCTTATTCAACCTGTATGCTGAGCAAATAATCTGAGAAGCTGGGTTCTATGAAGAAAAACTTGGCATCAGGAATGGAGGAAGACTCGTTAACAACCTGCAATATGCAGATGATACAACCTTGCTTGCTGAAAGTGAAGAGGACTTAAAACATTTACTGATGAAGATCAAAGAGTACAACCTTCAGTATGGATTACATCTCAATGTTAAGAAAACAAAAATCCTCACCACTGGACCACTAAACAACATTCTTTTCAATGGAGAAAAGATTGAAATTGTCAAGGACTTCATTTTTCTTGGATCAACTATCAACACTCATGGAAGCAGTAGTCAAGAAATCAGATGAGGTATTGCATTAGGCAAATCTGCTGCACAAGACCTTTTTAAAGTGTTGAAGAGCAAAGATGTCAGTTTAAGAACTAAAGTGTGTCTGACCTAAGCCATTGTATTTTTAATCACCTCATATGCATGTGAAAGCTGGACAGTGAATAAGGGGGACTGTAGAAGAATTGATGCTTTTGAGTTATGGTGTTGGAGGAGAATATTGCAAGTGCCATGGGCTGCCAAAAGAACCAATAGATCTGTTTTGGAAAAAGTGCAGCCAGATTGCTCCTTGGAGGCCAAGTTCATCTTTCATAGTTCAGACATATTGTCAGGCGAGACTCGCTGGAGAGGGATACCATTTTTATTAAGGTGGAGTGTCAGACAAAAAGACGAAACCCCCCAACGAGATAGATTAGCCAAGTGGCAGCATCAATGAACTCAAGCATGATAACAATAGTGAGATTAGCCCACAATAGGGCAGTGTTTTGTTCTACTGTTTATAAGGTTGCTAAGGATTGGTACCAATTCGATGGCACCTAACAATAGTAACAATGGCTAGTGATCATGGACATTTCTTTGTATGTTTGTTGGCTACCTGGATCTCATCCTTGGTGAAGTGTCTTTTCATGTCCTGTCCCAATTTTTTAATTGGGCTATTTGTCTTTTTCTTATAGACGTGTTGTAGTTTCCTATGTATTTTAGAAATGAGTCCCTTGTCTGATGTGTCGTTGCAAAATATTTTTTCCCATTCTGTGGGTTCCTTTTTAGTGTTCTGGTGAAGTCTTTTGATGCATATACATTTTTAATTTTTAACATGTTCCAATCATCTGTGTTGTCTCCTTTTGTTTGTGTGATTTTGAAAATGTTTGGTATTCTGTGTATTCCCTGAATTAGTGTCTTCACATTTGTCCCTATTTTTTCATTGATATCCTTCATAATTCTGGGATTCACATTTAGCTCTTCAATCCTTGTTGAGTTGTTGAAGAGATTTTCAGCTTCCCATGCAGTATATGTAGGTTGTTTGTCAAAAATCAGTTGCCTGTATGTGGATGAATTATTAGATTCTCTATTCTGTTCCATTGATCAATATATCTTTCATGTACCAGTATTAAGCTGTTTTTTTCCCACTGTGGTTTAAATGCCATCGAGTCAATTCTGACCCATAGCAACCCTGTATAGGGTTTCCAAGGAGCTACTGATGAACTTGAACCACCGACTTTGCAGTTCAAACCACTGTTTTGATCACTGTAGCCATGTAAAAAAATTTTGAAGTCAGGGAGTGAGTGGTTTCCAACCTTATTCTTCTTAATCAGTGCTTTGCTTATCCTGGTTTCTTTCCTTTCCATATAAAGTTTGTAATAGTTTTTCCATCTATTTTAAGAATGTTATTGGAATCTGGATTGGGATTGCATCATAGGTGTAAATTGCATTGGGTAGTATTGATATTTTCATGATATTAAATCTTCCATTTCTGTAGGTCTCTTTTGGTTTCTTGTAGTCGTGTTTTGTAATTTTCTTTGTATAAATCCTTTGTTTCTCTGGTTACACTTATTCCTAGATATTTTCATCCTTTGGTCAGCTATTGTAAATGGCTTTGCTTTCCTAATGTCCTTTTCAGTGTGCTATGTTAAATTTTAAAAAAGTCTGATGAGGTAGGAGATATCACAGCTGAGTGACTAGACAGAAGCTTGATTTCTAATATCATTTTAGATTTTGAAGTTTTGCTTTGAAAAAAATGAAAATGCATTCTGTGGACTTTTAAAATTATATTTTCTTCACAAAAATTTTTAATTTGTTTATGATTTGATATATTGCTAATGTTATTATAAGGAGCTCCAGTAGTGTAGTGGTTATGAATCAGGCTGTGAACCTTAAGGTCAGCAGTTCGAAATTACCAACTGTTCCATGGAAGAAAGATGAGGTTTTCTGCTCCCATAAAGATTTACAGTCTCAGAAACCTGTACAGGGTTGCTATGAGTCGGTTTTAATTCCATGGCACATAACCACCACAATGTTATTATGGAGCTCTTTTAATATAGTGGGTTATGAGTTGGGCTGCTAACCACAAGATCATCAGTTCAAACCTACCAGCAGCTCCACAAGAGAAAGATGATGCTTTCTGCTCCCATAAAGATTTTTAGCCTCAGAAATACTGTACAGGATCGCTATGAGTTGGAATTTACTCCATGGAACATAACCATAACTAGATGCTACTATAGTATTATAATTATCATTAACTATTTCAGTAGAATAGTCCCATTATTTGTTATTAAATACTGGGAACAAAATCCACTGCCATCAAGTCAATTATGATGAGTGAAGACACAATAGGTTTCAAGACTTTAAATCTTTATGAGGGAAGACAGTCTCTTCTTTCTTCCATGTAGCAACTGGTGAGTATTGAAATGCTATACTTTCATTTAGCAGCCTAATGCCTAACCCACAGTAGCACAAGGGAGTTTCCCTTAATGTGGTCTTTCCAATCACTACCTTCATGCTTTTAGTGTGGGTTATACCTCAACATAAAAAAACAAAATCCTCACAACTGGACCAATAAGCAATTTCATGATAAACAGAGAGAAGATTAAAGTTGTTAAGGATTACATTTTACTTGGATCCCTAATCAATGTCTATGTAAGCAGCAGTCAAGAAATCAAACTATGCAAATCTGTTACAAAAGACCTCTTAAAAGCATTTGAGAGCAAAGGTATTATCTTGAAAATTAAAGTTCACCTGACCTAAACTATGGGATTTTCAATTTCTTCTCATACATGAACAATGAACAAAAAAGACTGAGGAAGAAGTTATGCCTTTGATTTATGGTGTGGATGAAAAATATCAAATATCACTTGGACTGCCAGAAGAATCAACAACCTGTCTTGAAAGTACAGTCAAAATGCTCCTTATAAGAAAGGAGGGCTTCTTCTCTTGCATTTTGGAAATGTTATCAAAAGGGACCAGTCCCTGGAGAAGGACATCATGTTTGAT
>NW_006408840.1:147713-149568 GCF_000296735.1 Chrysochloris asiatica | reverse complement strand
CCATTTATCATGATGCTGTTTACTGATCCAGATGTTAGGATCTTTGTTATCTTTGCACTGAGGTGCAATCCGTACTGAAGGTTGTAGTCTTTAATCTTCATAAATAAGGATGTAAAATCTCCTTAACTTCCAGCCAAGCGTGGCCATATCATCTGCAGATTGTAAGTGGTAAATGAGCCTTCCTTCAGTCATGATACCTGGTACTTCTTCATAAAATCCAGATCCTTGTATTATTTGCTCAGCATACAGATTGAATATTGTTGTTAAGTGCCATCAAATTGGTTCAGACTATTAACAACCCTGTATAGGGTTACCGTGGAGTAGCTGGTGAGTTTGAACCACCAGTCTTGTAGTTTAAACCCACTTAGCAGTTAAGTGCTTTCTTGAAGCACCATACCCAGAAGAACAGATTGA
Organism: Chrysochloris asiatica; assembly: GCF_000296735.1. Lineage (NCBI taxonomy): Eukaryota > Metazoa > Chordata > Mammalia > Afrosoricida > Chrysochloridae > Chrysochloris > Chrysochloris asiatica. The sequence goes on along the minus strand of NW_006408840.1, from coordinate 149,154 downwards.
ATACACATATGAGACAACTGAAAATTATGTATGATGAGTATATGCAATCCTACTGTACAAATTTCCTGATTTTAAACCAAGAAGTATACCCTTTTTCTGTCTCTTGGTCTGTGTACATGTTTCTCATGCACATAATTAAGTGTTCTGGAATACTCATTCTTCTCCTGTTATCCATAGTTTGTAATGATCAACACAGTAAAAATGCTTTGCATAGTCAAAAAAGCACAAGAAAAAATCTTTTTTGTATTCTCTGCTTTTAGTCAAGATACATCTGCTAAAAGCAATGTTATCTCTTGTTCATGTACTCTTCTTAATCTGGTTTGAATTCATGGTAGTATCGTGTAGCTATATTGTTGTTGTTGTTGTGAAGTGCCGTTGAGTCAGTTCCGACCCATAGCAACCCTGAATATGGTTTCTGAGGAGCAGCCGGTGAGCTTGAACTGCCCACCTTGCAGTTCAAAAGGCTTTGCAGTCTGGCGCATTAACCCACAGCACCACACCAGGACTCCTATATTGTAGCTACTGTTAAACTATTTTCAGCAATTTTTCTTACATGTGATATAAATGATCTTGTTCAATGATTTATTGATTTTGTTGGATCAACCCTGGTTTAAATGGGTACAAATATGAATCTCCTCCAGTTATTTGTCTGGGTAGATATATTCCAAAAATCTTGGCTTGAATGAGTGGACACCTCCAGAACTGCATCAGTTTGTTCAAAGATTTCAATATGAGTTAGAAAATTCCTTGTTGTTAGGTACCATCAAGTTGTTACTGACTCAAAGCAACCCTATGCACAACAGAATGAAACACTGCCCAGACCTGGGCTAACCTCACAATTGTTGCCACATTTGAGTCTATTGCTGCTGTCACTTGGCCAATCCATCTTGCTGGGGGACTTCCTCTGACCCTCCACCTTACCAAATATGATATCCCTCTCCAGTGATTGATACTTCTTCACAATATGTCCCAAGTATGAGAGATGAAGTCTGGCCACCCTGACCTCCAGGGAGCACTCTGGCTGCACTTCTATAAACACAGATCTATTGGGTTTTTGGCTGCCCATTGCACTTTCAATATTTGCCTCCAAAAACAAAACTCAAAAGCATCAATTCATATATGGTTTTCCTTACACATTGTACAACTTTCACATGCATATGAGGTTATTGAAAATACCATGGCTTGGGTCAGGTGCACCTTTGTCCTCAAGCTGACAGCTTTGTTCTTCAACACCTTCAAAAGGTCTGTGCCTAATGCAATACATCATTTGATTTCTTGGCTGATGCTTCCACGAGTGTTGATGGTTGATCCAAGAAAAATTAAGTCTTTGACAATTTCAATCTTTTCTCCATTGATAAGAATATTGTTTATTGGTCTAGTGGTGAGGATTTTTTGTTTTCTTTACATTGAGATGCAATCCATACCAAACACTGTGCTTTTT
>NW_006408840.1:142456-144318 GCF_000296735.1 Chrysochloris asiatica | reverse complement strand
AAAAAAAAAGAAAAAAGGTATTTTTATTGAACAAATCATTGGTTTTGCAGAATTCTGTCATGCGATTACCAGTATAATTTCTATCACCAAGACCATATTTTCCAACTACTGATACTTTCTCTTTGTTTCCAACATTTGTTTTCCAATCACCAGTGATTATCAATATATATTTTTCTATTTTTTTATTTTTAAGTTTTCATTATGAACTGAGTTATAGTTTACATAGGAGAACATTGACTTTACACCATCATGCACAGGTTGCAATGAACAAAATATCCTTCGTGCATCATCATTCAACAGTATTTGCTTCCACATCCTCTTTTGTTTTGTTTTGGGGAGAGGATGATGTATTCAGAAACACTAAGAAATATATTACTATTCAACAACAAAAGGACACATTCTGCAAGTCTGCTTCCAGTCCCCCAGTCCCTCTCTTTCCATGAGTCCAGAGTCCTCAGCTACTCCCTCTCTCCATGTCCAAGTCTTCATGTGTGTTCCATCTCTGGTGTCATTGCTTCTCTGACTAGGGTCCTACATGTTGCTTGTGCTCTTCTCTCTTGATGGTCCTAGGGTCCTCTGTTTCTATCTTGTAAGATTAACCATTCTCTCATTTTTGTTACAAAACTTCTACCTTTACAGTTATGACAGGCATAACTAGTCATGATAACAATTTCTCACTATTGATTCATAAGAATCTTATCCCCATCTCTTTTCACCAGACCCATCATTATCAATATATTTTGATTGCATGTTTGATCAAATTCAGATTGAACAAATTGGTAGAATTCTTCTATTTCATCCTCACTGACTTTAGTTGTTGGTGCTAAATCTGAATAATAGTCATGTGAACTTGTTTTTCTTGTAAGTGAATGGATATTATCTTATCCTGACAACATTGTATCTCATGACAGATCTCCTTCATTTTGTCATTCATGGCACAGTAAACCATGTGGTTGTCAGTTTCAAAATGGCCAATACCAGTCCATTTCAGCTCACTAATGCCTATATAATAAAGGTTATGTATCCCATTTCATTTTTGATTATTTACAAATTGCCTAGGTTCATGCTTCATATGTTCCATGATGTGATTATTAATGGATGTTTACAAAGGTTTATCTTCATTTTGAGTTCTGCCCCATCAATAAATGAAGGTCCCGAGTGCTTTACTCCATTTGTGTCATCAGTAAACTCTACTTTGAGAAAGCAGCTCTTCCCCAGTCACATTTTATGTGGCTTCCAACCTGAGGGACTGATTTTCTGGTTCTATATCTGACTTTGTTTCTCTTATATTCGTAAGGCTTACAGTGACTAAATATTCAGAAGTAGTTTATCTCCTTCTTCTTAATCTATCTTCATCTGGAAGCTCATCTGAAACCTGTACACCATGGGGACCTTGCTGGTATTTAAAATAGCTGTGGCATATCTTCCAGAATAACAGCAACTCACAAGCCATCACAGTACGACAAACTGACAGATGAGTGGTGATTATTCCTAGAGCCTTATTATTTACTAATGCCTTCAGTGCAGTTTGGACTCCTTTTGTCAATACCATCAGTTCTTGATTATACGGCAACCCTTGAGATGTTTGAATATCAACCAATTCTTTTCACTACAGGGACTGTGTATTCCTTCAATTTTCTTTTGATGATTTCTGCATAATTCAATATTTTGCAGTTTAGTCTTTCAATTTTGTTAGTTGAGTTTTGAATTCTTTCTTCAATACTTTCAGCTTGAGAAATTTGGAGAATGCTCTTCATTTTTGGTTTTCTTTCTCCAAAACTACACAATGCCTTATGATATTTTAATTTTTCTTCTGAAGCTGCCTTTTCAAGTTTTCTGTTCAGTTCTTTTACTTCATTTTT
>NW_006408840.1:129598-141286 GCF_000296735.1 Chrysochloris asiatica | reverse complement strand
GTCTAGTATGTTTGGAAAATCCAAGCAGAAATCATTAGAACAACCTTTATCTAGCAAAACAGTAAACCAAAATTAATTCCTTATTCCTAGGTTGCAGAGATTAATGCTTCATTTGAACAGGAAAAGGTAAAAACATTCACTGCCTTCTCCTCCCAGGAGACAAGCTGGAATGTTAATCAGGTTACTGAGTGGGACCAATTCTCCCCACCCAACAGACAAGCCAGAATGCTAATCAGGTTGCTGAAAAGTACCAATCTTCTCATATCCCTCCTGTCTTCAAACAGGTATGCAACCTAGCCCCTCCCCGATTCTGACCCCATATAAGCCTGAATTGCCCTGCACTCGGGGCTCAGAATCTGGAGAAGTTAGTTTATCTGAGCCAGCCGGCTTAATAAAATCTGTAACTCTGCTTCATCTATTCAAGTGGCCTTGGTTTCTTTGTCAATGGATCTAAAGCTGCTGTAACTCTTTTGGATCTAAACTGCTATAACATTTGGTTCCATGACTGGGAAACCGACTGCGCTGGCACCTTGAGCCACCGGCTCAGAGTTGGGGAGTAGGTGGTGGCGAGCTCCCCTTGCGGGATGAGATGGTGCACCACAGCCACATTTGATTTGATGGTTCTTCTCTGAGTGAAGGCAGCCAGCTGCCGAACTTAATTTCCCTGACTAGACTGTAAAGGAGAAGTAAACCAGAGAACCAACCAGCCAGGACTTCTGGAACAGGTCAGGCCCCCAGCCCATCTAAAACCCAGTCAGGCCTGACCTTTGGGACAGAAGTGGAAGAGTGATCACCTTCCAAGGTCTCACCCAGAGATCTCAGTCATGAACTTCCCTAAATGGGGTGGAACTGCCATAATCCCTCCCTTTTGGTTGTGACACTGAAAAAGGTCACAACATACACTTAGGTGTTATGGGAAATTCTCATAGTGAGCCAACAGTCTTCAAACCTATGTTAATTAATTTTTTTTAAAAAAAATAGGGGGTCTTGTGCACCGGAGTGTGAGGTGAGCTTGAGTATGTCTGGCACCGGGCTGGTAGTGAATCTCATATGGCTTAGGGAGACAGTCCTCACTGCTGGTGTGGAGTGGACTACTGGTTCAAAACTCTCCAAAGTTAACAGATGCTTGAAAATCCTCACAAGAAGAACAACAAAGTATGACATGATCTGTCTTGTGAATGCAAGGCATACCATGAGAGGTACGCTGGATGCCTGGACAGGTGAGCCCAGGAGCACAGTAACTGAACACTCCAAGCAGCGCTGCCAAGAATCTTTTCTTGGGAGTATTCATCTCTGTGTCTCCTGCATGCATGGTTGCCTTCACGTTTGAGATCGCTTTGCTTTTTTCTGGGTGCACACATTGGGGCGTGGTAGGCAGGAAGTAATTTTCTAAAACTGTCCCTTCTGTTTTTGTTAAGGTTAACCTCTGTATCTAAAATAAAAATATAGGCCTCAATCTCAAATAAAAGTTCTGTAAGGCATATTTCTAACTGGTTTCTATGCAGGTACCTGCCTATGACATCAAAGGAAATGGTGTTTTACTGTAATACGACTTGGCCAATGTATGATCTTGATGATGGGAAAAATAACCTTTGAATGGATCCTTAAAATATTATACCATCTTATAGCTTGAATTATTCAACCACTGTATCAGATTGTCTATTTGTTTGTAAAATTACTATGTTTATTTGCCCTGTTTTTATGTTTGAGAAACTGAAAACAACTTGGAATTCCAAGAATATGTAACTTATATTGCGTATATGTACTATAATGCTTTTATACCACTAATATGAAAGCCATGCAGAGGAAAAATTAATACAGATGGGTATTAGGTGAAAACTGAGTTCTAAGCAGACCTGTACATGAATATACAAAGACATGAATGGCTACTTATTTGTGAAATATAGCTTTTGATTATAATATTGTCTTATTACAACTCCTGGTACACCAGCAGCTGTCATTAGGGAAAAGTATAGATTGACCTAGTGAACCCTCCTGGCCATATTCAGCTGCTGAGGAAAGCAGTTTGGAAGTGATTTCTCTTTACCATACCCTTCAAGGGACCCATTTTGCTGGAGGGCTGCCTGGAACACACAAGGCAATATCCCCTTGGCAGATGCCCATAGGATTGAATACGGAACGGCAAGCGACAGGATATTACTGGGCAATACTTCTTTCTCTATCATTGGTTGAATTTGTTAAATAGGAAAAATTCAAATACTTCATAGTGAGATGTTGGGTGCCATTGGTTCAGTTCCAACTTGTGGTGACCTTGTGTGGGGTTTCTGGGGAGTGATGGTGGGCTTGAACCACTGACCTTGCTGTTTGGACAGACTCGGTGGTCCAGAGTATTGACCCACAGTGCCACACAAGGATAACCGAACCAAAATGGAATGAGTCCACACCTGGATTCACCACAGCAGACTGAAGAAAGTTTCGTCTTAATGGGAAGCTGAAACTGACCCTTGTAAGGGAACATTGAGATGTATTACCCACCTTGCTTCAGCCACAAACCTGGAGCTGGCTGATCTACGGATGGCTGAAGCATTAGGTCGTCCGCCATGGGACTCATCTTAATTAGACTTTGGGGTGTGGTAAAGGAAAATAAATCTGTGTAATATATACATCCACACCACCAATGTGAGCCAAACAATAACTACCACACTACTGTTCTACAATTGCTATAAATATAAGGGTACCATCTTAGGTAACTGAACCTATAACTAAAGAAACTGGGGTGGCCCTAACACTTCTTGTGTGCCAACAGACCCAGATGTTAAATCAAAATAGATTACCTCTGGACTACTTATTGGATGAGAAAAGAGGAGTATGTGGGAAGTTTGATTTCACTAACTGCTACATACAAATAGATGACCAAGGTTGAGCAGTAGAAGACCTAGTAAAAATGCAGAAAGTTACCCATGTCCCTGTACAAACCTAGAATGTGTGGAACCCACAGAGCCTATGCGGAGGGTTGTTCTCCACCTTTAGAGGGTTCAAGACCCTCATGGGTGGGGTTCTGTTTCATTTGGAATTTGCTTAATGATTCCATGCCTTGTCCTACTAGCAATCAGGGCCATACAAACTGGCATTAAAACAATAATCAATTGAAAAGGGTACCAACAATTACAAATGGAATCCAAATTAATACCAGAATACCACCCCTTACACAACATTTAGATAATGCCTCTGGGAAAGGTCCCAAGGGGCATCAAAGGGGGAATGAACAAGAAAAGATAAAAATATTCACTGCCTTCGCCTCCTGGGAGACAAACTGGAATGTTAATCAGGTTACTGAGTCAGACCAATCTTCTGGTTTCCCTCCTGTCTTCAAACAGGTCCTCAACCTCGCCCCTTGCCTATTCTGAACTCATATAAGCCTGCACTGCCCTGCACTCAGGGCTCAGAATCTGGAGAAGTTAGCTCCTCTGAGCCAGCTGGCATAATAAAATCTGAAACTCTGCTTCACCTCTTTGAGTGGCCTTGGTTTCTTCGGCAACAGATCTAAAGCTGTTGTAACACAATCAAAGACTTGAAGGATGTCAGGGTGATGATTCCTACCACATCCCCATATAACTAGCCTCTCTAACCTGTGCAGAAAGCAAATCGAACTTGGAGAATGACAGTAGAATATTGTAAGCTCAACCAGATTGTGACTCCAATTGCAGCTGCTGTTCTAGATGTTGTTTCTTTCCTAGAGCAAAGTAATACATATCCTGGTACTTGGTATGCAGATATTCATCTGGACACTATATTTTACTCAATTCCAGTTTCTAAGCATCACCAGAAGCACTTTGCCATCAGATGGTAAGCCAACAATATAGCTTACCTCAGAGTACCTCACCGTTTCATCATTATGTCATCATTTAATCTTCAGGAAACTTGATTGCTTTTTCCTGCTCCAAGACATCACACCAGTCACATTGATGACATTATGCTTATTGGCCTAGTGAGGAAGAATTCTCAGTGATAATTATTATTAGCACTTATTGCCTACTCATTGATAAAACTTCGGCATGGTAAAAAGTGGGAAATTAGCCCAATAAAAGCTCAGACATTTTCCACCTAGTGAAATTTCTAGGGGTTCAGCGGTATGGGGCATGTTGAGATATTCCTACTAAAGTGAAGTATAAGTTATTGCATCTTGCTCCTTATACAACTAAAAGAGAGGCATAAAGCCAAATAGGGCTCTTTGGATTTTGGAGGCAACATTGAACTCATTTGTGTGTGTTATCAAGTGACTCAAAAAGCTGCTAATTTTGATTGAGACTCACAACAAGAGAAGGCTCCATAATAGGTTCAAGCTGCTATCCAAGCCACTTGACCACTGAGACCATATACTCCAGAAGATCCATTGGTGCCTAAAGTGTAAGTGGTAGAAAACAATGCAGTGTGAATTTTTAACAGCACTGCCTTTGTGAACCACAGTGCAGACCCTTAAGATTTTGGAGCATAGCCCTACAATCCTCTGTAGATAAGTACTCCCTTATTGAGAAGCAGCTTTTGGTTTGCTATTGGGCCTTAGTAGAGACTGATCCCCTACCCACAGGCCAGCAAATCACCATGTGACTGGAACCACCCATTATGAACTGGGTATTGTCTGACCCATAGAGTCATAAAGCTGAAAGTGCACAGTAGCACCTCATAATTAAATGGAAGTGGCATATAAGAGACCAGGCTCAGGCAGGATGTGGAAACATAAGTAAGTTGCATGAGTAAGTAGCCTGAATGTACATGGGTCCTATTCCTGTTATATTATTTCCCTCTTCCAGTTTACATCTGTGTCCTCACAGGGAGTTCCTATGGTCAGTTGACCGAGAAAGAAAAAAATCCTGCTTGGTTTACAGGTGGTTCTGCACTATATATAGGCATCACTGGAAAATGGACAGCAGCATTATTCCAGTCACTTTCTGGGACTACCTTGAAAGACAGTGGTGAAGGGAAATCCTCCCAATAGGCAGCACTTCAAGCAGTGGATCTGGTTGTTCATTTTGCTTGGAAGAAGAAATGGCCAGATGTGCAACTGTATACTTATTCATTGGCTGTGACCAGTGATTTGACCAGATTGTCAGTGATTTGGAAGGAACATGATTGGAAAATAGATGACAAGGAGGTGTAGGCATGAAGTATGTGGATGAACTTCTCTGAACAGACCAAAAAAATGAGATACATGTGTCTTATGTGAATGCACACCAAAGGGTTGCATCAGCAGAGGAAAATTTTAACAACCAAGTGAACAGCATAGCACATTATGTGAAAACTATTCATGATCTTTCTCTAGCCACTCCTGTCATTGCCAATGAGTTCATGACCACAGTTGTGATGGTGGCAGAGATGGAGGTTAACATAGGATCAGCAAAATGGGCTTCTACTCATCAAGGATTACTTGGCTACAGCCACTTCCCAATCTTCCAGCAGCAGACACCAACGCTGAGTCCTAGGTATGGGACCATTCCTCATGGAGATCTGACAGGTACCTGGTGGCTGGTTGATTGCATCAGACCACTTTCAGCATGGAAAGGGCAGCATTTTGTTTTTACTGGAATAGACACTTACTCTGGATATGAATTTGCCTTCTCTACATGCAAAATTTCTGCCAAAACTACAATCCAGGGTCTTAGAGAATATCTTATTTACTGTCATAATAACCCACACAGCATTTACCTTGGATCGAAGTACCCACTTTACTGTAAATGAAGTGTGACAATGACCCCATGTCAATGGTATTCACTGGTATTATTGTATTCCTCATCATGCTGAAGCAGCTGGCTTAATTGAATTAAGGAATGGCCTTCTAAAGGCATATTATGTTGCTAGCTAGTTGGCAATACCTTGTAGGGTTAGAGCAATGTTCTTCAGGAGGCTGAATATGCACTAAACCAGCATCCAATATGTGGTTATGTTTTTCCAAATTCCAGAATCCATGGACCCAGGAACTAAGAAATGAAATGAAAGTGGCACCACTCACTGTTACTCCTAGTCATGCACTTTAATTTTTTTTTTTGCTTCCTGCTCTTTTCCTTGCTCTTTGGATCTGGACATCTTAGTTCCAAAGGACAGACTATTCCCACCTCGAGACATGACACAGATTCAAATTGAATTGGAAGTTAAGAATGTCTGCTTGTTATTTTACATTCCTCATGCCTCTGGATCAACAGGCAAAGAAGGGAGTTATTATATTGAGTGGTGTGATTGATTCTGATTACCAATGAGAAATTGAATTGGTATTACATAAAGGAGATAAATAAAAGTATGTGTGACATCCAGGAGATTCCTTAGGACTTATTTTAGTACTCCCATGTTGTATGATTAAATCAATGGTAAACTACAGAAAAGTACAGAATACCAAATCCATCATAAAGACTAATAGTCTGCACCCTTTAAGAATAAAAGTTTGGTTCATACCAACAGACAAAGAAGCACAATCAGTTGAGATGATTACTGAGTATAAAAGGAAGATAAAATAGGTATTTGAAGAAGCTAGTTTTAAATACCAGCTATGGCTGTGTGACCAAATGCAGAAATGAGGGCTAATATTGTTTTAAATATATATATATGAGTTGGAACCAATTCCACGGTACTTAACAACAACAACATATATTGTTGTCAGACGCCATTGAGTCGGAACTGACTCATAGTGACCCCATGCACAGCAGAACAAAACAATGTCTGATCCTGGGCCAACCTCACTACCGCTGCCACACTTGACGCCATCTTCGAGGAAGCAGCAAGATCTTCGAAGCAGCGTCCTGGTGTGGTGCTGTGGGTTAATGTGCCAGACTCCAAGGCCATTTTAACTGCAAGGAGCAGAAAGCCTCATCTCTCTCCTGTGGGTGCCTGGTGGATTTGAGTTGCTGACCGTGGGGTTCACAGCCAGATTCTTAACCAGTACACTACCAGGCCTAGCACCTTCAAGATGGCGGATCAGGAAGATGTGTAGAGAGGAGCTCCATCAACAACAACACGGAATACCCGTCCAAGAGGGCTCACAAGATGGTGTTGGAACTCTGAAACAAATATAAAGGTATGTTTGGAGGATCGGAGGATCTGAGTGTTTACAGCTGGGGAATTTGCAAGATAATCCAGAAATCCATTGTTTTCTGGATCAAGAGACTCAGCTGTTCCCGGAGCTACCATCTTGGGAGAGAATATCTTGATTGTATCAGGATTGATAGTATCAGGAGAGAACATCTTGATTGTATCTTGATTGTATCAGGATTGTATCAAGATTGATATAGAAATTTAACGTGACAGTATCGACATAAAACTAAATAGTATATATATATATATGTATATTTATACAAAACATTAGTTGATAAAAACTATATATATAGTTGATATAGCTATGTATGTGTATGTATATGTATATGTATATATATGTGTGTATGTGTGTGTGTGTTGGAGTCCTGGCTCACCAGGTGCTCCTTGGAAACCCTACACATGATCGCTATGGGTCGGATTCAACTCGATGGCGCTATATATATGAAAGGAGCTCTGGTAGCGTAGTGGTTACGAATTGGGCTGTGAACCTTAAGGCCAGCAGTTCTAAACTACCAGTCGCTCCGTGGGAGAAAGATGAGGCATTCTGCTCCTGTAAAAATTTACAGCCTCGGAAACCCTGTACAGGGTCACTATGGGTCAGAACCGACTCGACGGCACTTAACAACAACAGCAAATATATATATGAAATCAACTATTTTTGTGTGTATCACTTATTTTTGCTTGTTCTCATGTTATATATAAGATGTAAATGTGGCCAGTGTGTTTTTTATTGTACATATTTTAGTTATATTTTGTGAGATGCAAATATGATATTAAAATTTTTTTTAAAGAATATGCATATGGTTTATAGTTGCTAAGTTGAAAAGGGGTGGACTCTGGTGGTAAGGTTCTGTGTCAGTTTTGATTGGGCCAGAATTCCCAATTGTTTGGCAGTTGATAGTTAACTCTATAATGATTGGTTATGAATAGCTAATGAATTGAAAGGATATTTCCTTAGGAGTGTGGCCTGTTCCCAATATAATGGACACACAGGAAAGACTCATTGCTTTTCCTGCTGGATCTGGATCTTGCAACTGTGTTGTTCTCCCACCTCTCGTTCTTTCAAACTGAGCCAGTGGCCTTTTCTATTGTGTTTTTGCCTGTTCTGCCAGCCCACCGAGTGTACATAGAAAGGGTGCTAGGGAAGCTCTCTGGCTTCCATGCCTACCTTTCAGGAAATTGGACAACTAACTGAGGGTCCTGCACGACTGCTCTTACTAGCCTGGCTTTCTGTGCTCCGTACCACCAGTTGTGCAGCCCACACCTTGGCTACCCCTGTCACCCTGCTGTGGTATCTGCTCCTGCTCAACACTCCTACTCTATATCTGAACTTGGGATTCCTGCCTTTCATTCCTGAACCGATGATCTTGGTTCAGCTGACCTGGAAGTGGAACTCTTCTATCTCTATAATTGTGATGTTGCCATATTTGGAAGGTTTGATTGCATCCTTTTTATCATTAGTGTTATACCCGGTTTCCATTCTTTATAGTGGGTAGTGTTTGATATGCCTATTTCAATCGACTCTCAATTTTGTGAGTTTTTTTTTAAATTGTATAATTTATGCTAAGTCTTTAAGTCCTAATTTCTGACAGTGTAAGGAGGCTTGATGACACTAATAACACTAATTGCATATAATTATTATTTGCATGTAATTATTTACCTTCCATAAGGGATGAGAACTTGACATGGGCTTTTTTATTCATATACTTCCTCCTTAGTCACCACCTCAGAGAAACTTAAACACATTTTTATTAGCTTCTTATTTCTGCATCTTCCGAAATATCCTTAAACATTACCACAGCATTCACATTTTACATCTTTCCTATTTTCATGTCAATCAAGAGATAAGAGATAATTAATTTATAGTTTGTGTTGCTCCTTCAGTTGGAATGTTGCTAGTTCAAACTTAGCAGTAACTCTGAGAAAACCTATACAGGGTAACTACGAGTCAAAAAAGAAACAATGGCACATAATAACAGAGTAGTTTAAGTTTAGATGTTTTCTTTTGTTTTCAAACCAATTTTAAGTAGTATTGGAATGTAGTAGTTACGCACTAGGCTGCTAACACAAAGATTAGCAGTTCAAATCTACCAGTTGCTCAGTGGGAATAAGCTGACACTTTCTGCTCCCATAAACACTTAAAGACTCAGAAACCCTATGCAGGGTCTCTATTAGTCAGAATTAGTGCCAGCAGCACAAAAGTAACTATACACTGTGTTACTCTTTTGTTCCTCCATCCTTCATTTTCCAAGCATGTGACCTCTAATTGTTTTATATCATTGTTCAGTACACATTTGGGCTAGTAGATAATATCTAACATGGACTATGGAACTCAATAAAGATTAATGTAAAGTATTCAAAATTTTATCTCCAACTTTTTCATATTAACAACTAGGTTCATATGGATTTTATTAAATTTATCTCTTCAGTAACTGCCTTACAAACCTGAAACCCAAGCCCTGCCTTGAAATGGATAACTTATTATTCATCACTTAAAAGTATGAACCAAAATATACAACAAGAAGAACTGGTTGGCAGAAGAATAATGAAGACAGGTGAAGACATAGGGATAATAAAAATGTTTAAGGGAATAAAGGTCAATGCTGTAATGTATAAACCCCCAACCAGTTTTGTACTATGGTGGTTTACTGTTTCTGTGATGCTAGAAACCATGTCACCAATATTTTAAATACCAACATGGTCATTCATGGTGGACAAGGTTTCAGCTGAGCTTCCATACCAAAACAGACTAAGAAGAAGGGCACACAGACTACTTCTAAATATTTAGCCACTGAAAATGTTATAAATAGCATTGGAACAGTGTCAGATATCTCCAGAGTATTGAATATTGAAGTACAATGAATAGTATGAGAATACTGTCAGATATAGTGCTAGAAGATGTGCCCCTCAGTTTAGAAGGCTAGGGAAGAGCTTCTTCTTAAAGGGGAGTTGACAGTGATAATGATAATAGAGTAAAGCTTTTCAGACTTACTTTTCTAATGGGGCACAACCCACAATGAGGAGGAACAGTTTCAGATATCCATTAGTAATTATAAAGTATGAGTATAGGAAAACTGAAAATTGTCAAAAATTAAATGAAATGCATGTAGATAGATATCATGGGTATTAATGAGCTGTAATGACCATTATTGACAACAATAAATTGAGGAGGAATAGTATTACATACATCTTCAAAATGAACATTTCAAGATCTATCTTGAAGTATAATGATATATTTGATAGGATAATATCCATACACCTACAAGCAAGACAAGTTAATAACACTACTATTCAAATCCATGTACCCACTAAAGCTAGCGATGGTGAAATTGGTAAACTCCATCAACTTCCTCTTTCTGAAATTGGTCAAAAATGCAATCAAGATGTATTGGTAATAACTGGTGATTGGAATGCTAAGGTTGGAAATAAAGGGTAAGGTTCAGTAATTGGAAAATCTGTCTTAAGTGACAAAATTATGCTGGAGATCATAGGATAGAATTTTCATAGACCAATTATTTGTTCATTGGAAATATCTTTTTTAAGCAACATAAAAGATAACTATACACAAGGAGCTCACTATATAGAATATATAGAAATCAAAGTGGCTACACCTGTGGGAAGAGATGATGGAAAAGCTCAATATCATGAGCGAAAATGAAGCCAGGGAAAGACTCTGTAACAGACTCCTGGTGTGGCACTATAGGGTAAGTACTGGACTGCTAATTACAAGGTAAGTGGTTAAAATCTATCAGCCACTCCTTGGAAACACTATACAGAGTTGCTATGAGTCAGAACCAACTTAATGGCATTTAGCAAAAACAATGACTTATTTCTTGCAAATAATGTTTTTACGCAACAAAAAAGGGCAGTTATACATATGGACCTCATTAGATGGAATACACAGAAACCAAATTGACTACATCTGTGGGGAGAGACATTTGAAAAATTCTATGTCATTAGCCAATACAAGACTATGGACAGACTATGGAACAGATCATCAATTGCTCATAAGTAATAGCAGGTTGAAGCTGAACAAAATTTTAAAAAATTCCCTAAAAGCAAACATATGACCTTGATTTTAGAGAAAGTCTCAAGAGGCAGCTTGATGCGTTACACATCAATGGTCAAAAACCAGAAGCAGTGTGGGATGAACATTAAGAACATTATACAGGAAGAAAGCAAAAGTTCATTACAAAATTAAGAAGGAAAGAAAAGACCAAAATGGATGTCAGAAGAGACTCTGAAACTTGTTCTCAAGCATAGAGATGCTAAAGTGAATGAAAAAATGAGGAGGTAAAATTCCTGAATTGAAAATTTCAAAGGGAAGCTCAAGGAGAAAAAGTCAATGAACTGTGCAAAGATCTGGATTTAGAAAAACAAAAGGAAGAATAAGCTTAGCATTTCTCAATCTAAAAGAACTGAAGAAAAACTTTTAACCTCAACTTGCAATTTTGAAGATTTTTACAGGCAAAATAATGAATGATGCAGAAAACTTCAAAAAAAGATGGATGGGAAAAAAAAAAAGAAGATGGAAGGAATAAACAGAGTCACTGTACCAAAAATGGTCGATGTTCAACCATTTCAACAGGTAGAACGTGATCAAGTTTCATTGATACTGAAGAAGAAATTGAAGTTTCACTGAAGGAA
>NW_006408840.1:122394-126463 GCF_000296735.1 Chrysochloris asiatica | reverse complement strand
GTGCATTCCATGTTCCGATTTTCAATGGATGTTTACAGCTGTTTCTCTTCATTTTACATAGCTAGTTGTTACATAGCATCATATGCATGTGTAAATTGGACAATGAATAAGGAAGTTCATAGAATAATTAATTCATTTGAGTTATGGTGCTGGAGAATATTAAAAATGCCATTGACATTCAGAAAAACAAATAAATCTATGTTGAAAAAAGTACAATGAGAATATTCCTTAGAAGACAGATTGGTGAGACTTTGTTATACTTTGGACATGTCAACAGTGTGGACATCATGCTTTGTAAAGTGGAGGGTCATCTAAAAAGAGAAATATCTCCAAGGAAATGGACTGACAACGTAGCAGTAACAACAGACTCAAGCGTAACAATTGTGAGGATGGCATATGACTCTGCAATGTTTCAATCTGTTATGCATGAGGTTGCCATAAATTGGATGGGATTGACTTGTCAGTACCTAACATCAACAATGGTAATGTGCATAGCCAGTAACAGTGCTCTACAGGTAGATGCATGAACAGATATACAGAATGATCTGATATGGGAGGGAGAATAGGAATATACCCACAAACGTTTAGGAGATTTACCTCAACTGCAAATGCATCTATGAATATGGTGGACAATACAGGGGGCAAAATTATGCAAACTTCTTAGACATTACCAAACACCTAGAGGTAAAGATTTGCTGGGCCAGGAGTCTCAGTTCTATAATCTCAGGGAACATCAGAATCAATTAGCATAACATAGCCCACAAAGACAATGTTGTACATACTGCTTTGTGAGTAGTGCCTGGATGTTAAATACTCATGAGCAGCCATCTAAAGTGCAGGAGAAATGAAAGGAGACTAAGAGAGAAAAGTGATGAGAATTGAAGATGTTTGGATTTTATTATTCCAATGGATTAATAGAACACTTTATTATCCATGACTCTGAGATCAGAAGAACTAGATGGTGCCGTTATTAATACCAATACCCTGAAAGAAATCCATCATATATTATATGAAGTCCCCATAAAGTAATAGACAACATGGAGCAACATTCAAAATAATAATAATAATAAAAGACTGGCCCTATTGTTCTATTGTTCAGAAGATACTTAAGGAACCCAAGCCTAGCGCATTCGGCTCCCCTTCTGGTCTGGAATGGAACTCATCCTAGTGCTCCAATTTTCAACCAAGTTTTGAATAGTTATATAGTGGGGACAACAATACTAGTTAGGAATGCTTGTCATGGAAATGGTCAACCATTCAAGATGGAAACCATTTGCCTGGGGACAAAGTTCACAGGGGTTGAGAAAGAGGCTAGAATGGGAATAGGAACTACAATGTGAGAGCAGGACAGTTGTTACATGTAGGAGGTGATTGCAATCATTGAAATGAAACAAAGTATGTAATTTGTTGGATATAAAATTATGGTCTGCTCTGTAAACCCTCACTCACTTCAGAATAAAAAGTTTCCAAAAATCGTAAAAATTAAAAAAACAAATTACTTTGAAATAAATCATGAGCCAAATGGCTACTAGTTTATTTTGCAAATCCGCAGTTAAGGGAAAATTCTGAATATAGATGCTGATTTTTAAGTGTAGATGAGTATCTTGCCACTATAATAATAATAATAACAAAGCCAAAAAATAAGTGCATTTTAGAAAGTTATAAACTTTTTCTCAAGCTGTGTAAATTCTATTATTGCTATGCGTGAGTCCATTGTTATAGCCACTTCTTAAATCCATCTGATTGAATCTTCTTCTTTTTCTGTGTGCCTCTACTTTAACAAACAAGAAGAAATTTGTAGTGACAGTTCTCTTGATAATATGTATAAAATACATGAGACAAAGTTTCATGTTCTTGTTTTTAAGGAGCATTCTGGCTGTAAGTTTTACAAGACAGATTTGTAAAAATTTGTAAAAATTCATTTTTCTTGAAGTCCATTACATACTTAATGTTTTCCACAGACACCATAAAGACAGATATCATTTATTTGGTCTTTCTTAATAATTGTCCATCATGTTCACATGAAAGAGAGCCAAGTGAAAATGCCACGTCTTGAATTAGGCACACCTTAGTCTTTAACACGACATCTTTCTTTTTTAACACTTTAGTGAAATATTTTGCAACCAATTTCTATTGCAGCACAGCATCTGATATCTTGATTTCTACTTCCATGGGTTTTGCTTGGATGATCCAACCAAAATGAAATCCTTGATATCAATCTTTTCCTCATTTAATATGATGTTGTTTATTGGTCGAGTTGTGAGGATTTTTGTTTTCTTTATGTTGACTTGTAATCCATCATGAAGGCTATATTCTTAGATATTCATCAGTATTTAAAAACTTCTTCATTTTTTGCAAGTGACTTTGTGTCATCCTGTACTAGTTTTCCTTCAGACTTTTGTGTTCTTTACATATAGTTCAGCTTTTCAGATCATTTTTTCAGTATACAGACTGAATGAGTCTGATTAAAGGATAACACTTTGACACACACCTTTCCTGATTTTGTGTTTATGATAAATTTAACTAGATGTAATTAAAAAGTTCCTGGAGTAATAAGGTAGAAACAGAACCTGGAGATGGAAGATCAAAATAAGAGGTGCTTGTTGCTGTGTTTATTGTTGCGATCTGTATTTCTTAATTATTTTGGAGTATTTTCATAATCTGAAATCCTGGGAATGTCTGTTTTTCTCTTGCAAAAGGGAAATAATATATATATTCCCAGACAATCATTTCCATTGCATAGTTTGTGGCCATTAAGAGCCATAAAGATACTAATAAATGAGTATATAACATTGTAAAATAAATCAGTTAACAACTAATTCTTTTATTTTCATGTCAGATTTTTGTCAGATAATCTGTAAATTGGAATTCATAAACGATGAATAAAGCATTGGTCCATAGCTTCCTAATCTCTGAGATTATGCAATGAAGGGGAAATAGGAAATAAAATAAAAATACAACTTTATATGTCATGTGAAATATGCATAGATTCTACAATCATAGAATTGTATCTATTGGTTACAAATTAAGGAGAAAAAAAGTAGGTTAAAGCTAGAGATTTAAGAATTTATCAGTTCTATCAGAGTTTGCAGTACCATATTGCCAATGGTTCTTTTTGTGTGTGCTTCGTTATGCTAGTTGTGATTCTAGGTAAAAGTGTCCCATGTGAAATATATTTGGGAAATTTAATCTGTGATGTTATATTTGAACCTCTTGGAAGTTAACAATGTACAATAAAGAATGAAGATTCTATTAACTCTTAGTAAAGAGGAGTACTTCTATGATCAGTAATTTTTCAAATGTGTTTGGTCTTTTTTCAAGTTTATTTTCTATAAACAACCTCTTTTGGCACTGTTGGTTATTGCGCCAGACTGCAAAACTGGTTAAATTGTAAATCTGCAGTTTCAAGTTTACCAGCTGCTCCTCAGAAACCTTATACAGGGTCGCTATGGGTTGGAACCGACTCGGTGGCACTTAACAGCATTAAGATGGAACACTAAAACAAAAGGTGATGACTTGTAGTTCAGAAAATGAATTTGGCATATATTTGTAGGAAGAATTGAAGGAATGATAGAACAAAAAATTAATTGCTGGCTGCTACTTTAGACAAAAGGATGAGCAGGAAAGTTGTCAGTTTGGATAGTATGAAAAGACGTCTACTTAAGGCATGTTTAGTGCCCTATAGTATAAATCTGCATATACATGTGGGGTCCTGGCGTGGCACTGTTGGATAATGCACTCGACCTCAAGGTCGGTTTTAACTGCAAGGTCGGGAGTTCAAATTCACCAACCTCTCCTCTAAAACCCTACACAGGGTCTCTATGAGTCAGAATTGACTTAAGAACACTTAGCAACAACACTATATATAGTTATAGAGTTATATAGTTGTTATATAGTTATATAGTTGTTATATAGTTATATAGTTATATAGTGTTGTTGTTGTACTCTCTCTATATATATAGATATATCAGACTCATAACGAACGCTTTCTGAGGAGTGGCTGGCGAGCTTGAACTGCCGACCTTCCTGTTCAAAATAACCTTGTTGTCCAGAGTATTAACCCTCAGCG
>NW_006408840.1:120855-121714 GCF_000296735.1 Chrysochloris asiatica | reverse complement strand
TCTTCTTTATTCACTATGCAACTTTAGTATGCATATGAGGTTATTGAAAATACTATGGCTTGCATCAGACATATCTTAGTCCTCAAACTGATACCTGCTCTTTAGTTCAGTCTACAGATGTCTGCAAAGTGGTCTTGTGCAATAGATTTGCCCAATGCAATTTGCCATTTGAGTTCTTGACTGTTGCTTCCAGGAGTGCTGACAGTTGATCTAAGCAAAATGAAGTCATTGACAACTTAAAACTTTTCTCCATATATCTTGATGCTATTTATTGGTCCAGTGGTGAGGATTTTCATTTGTTTTTCATTGAGATGCAATCCACGCCAAAGGTTGTGGTCTTTGATCTTCAACAACAAGTATTTACTTCCTTCTGACTTTCAGTAAGCAAGATTGTATCATCTGCATATTGCAGGTTGTTATGAAGGTTGTTATGTAAGGTGCAATGACTTAAATGTACTTTGGATGTCTTTCTTTGGTATCACTGGCTCTTGATCACATGCTATCTCTTGAAATGGTTGAATGTCAACCATTTATTTTTTAGTACAATGACCCTGTATATTCCTTCCACATTCTTTGGATGCTTTTAACATCATTCAGTATTTTGTTTATAGAACCCTTCAGTACCAGAAGTTAAGGTTTAAACTTTTTCTTCGTTTCCCTCAGTTTGAGAAATGTTCGTGTGTTCTTCCCTTTTGGTTTTCTAACTCCACACCTTTGAACATTTTGTTATAATATTCGACTTTGTCCTCTTGAGCTGACCTTTGAAATTTTCTATTCAGCTCTTGTACCTCCTCACTTATTTCATTGGCCTTAGCATCTCTACACTGGAAACCAAGTTTCAGAGTCTCTTCTGACATCC
>NW_006408840.1:119912-120755 GCF_000296735.1 Chrysochloris asiatica | reverse complement strand
GACATCATCAGACAATATCACTGATAACATGCAAGTAAATTTTAGCTAAAGATAATTGAAAAACTGATACAACATTACATTGACAGGAAATTGTCAGAAACTCAAACTGGATTCAGAAGAGAACAGAGAATGAAGGATATCTGTACTGACATTAGATAGATTTGGGCAGACAGCAGAGAATACCAGACAGATGATTATGTGTGCTTTATTGATTTTGTAAAGGCTTATGACTGTGTGGATCCTGACAAATCTGACACTGCGAAAAATGGGTATTCCAGAACATTGTATTGTGTTTATGAGAAGCCTGTACAAATAAAAAAAAGGGGAAGTAATTCTAATAGAACAAGGAGATAATTAATTTCTTACAATCAGGAAAGGTATGTGTTATGGTTGTATTTTTTCACCATACTTATTCAATCTGTATGTTGAACAAATGGAAAAAAAAAAAACCTGTATTATATAAAGATGTATGTGGCATCAGTATTGGAGGAAAAGTCATTAATAACTGACATGCAGATGAAACAGTCTTGCTGTTAAAATTGAAGAGATTTAAAAATACTGATGAAGAGAAAATATCATAGCCGTCAGTATGGATTGTACCTCAATGTAAAGAAAACACAAATCCTCATAACTGAGTCAGTAAGTCTTCTTCACTTTCAGCAAGCAAGGTTGTATCATCTGCATATCACAGGTTGTAAATGAGTCTTCCTCCAATTCTGATGCCACGTTTTTCTTCATAGAACCCAGCTTCTCGAATTATTTGCTCAGATACAAGTAGAATAAGTATGGTGAAAGAATATAACCTTGTCGCACACCTTTCCCAATTTTAAAGCATTCAGTGTT
>NW_006408840.1:109738-119740 GCF_000296735.1 Chrysochloris asiatica | reverse complement strand
ACTTTGTCCTCTTGAGCTGACCTTTGAAATTTTCTATTCAGCTCTTGTACCTCCTCACTTATTTCATTGGCCTTAGCATCTCTACACTGGAAACCAAGTTTCAGAGTCTCTTCTGACATCCGTTTTGATCTTGTCCTTCTTTCTTGTTGTCTCAATGACTTTTAGCTTTCTTCACGTATGATGTTCTTAATGTCATCCTATACCTCTTCTGGTCTTTGGGCTTTAGTGTCTAATACAGCGATCTGATCTTCAGATGATCGCTAAATTTAAGTCTGATATATTCAAGGTCATATTTTGGCTCGCATGTACTTGTTTTTATTTTCATCAGCTTTAGCCTGAATCTGCATATGAACAATTGATGGTCTGTTCCACAGTCTGGCTCTGGCCTTGTTTTGGTTGATGATATGGAGCTTTTCCTCCCTCTTTCTACAGATGAAGTCAATTTGATTTTTGTGTATTCCATATGGTGAGGTCCATGTGTATACTCCTCATATTTTATGCTATTTTAAAAATGTATTTTCAATGAAGAATTCATTGGTCTTGCAAAATTCTATCATACGATCTCCAGCATCATTTCTATCACCAAGGTCATAGTTTTCAAATAATCATTCTTCTTGTTTGTTTCCAATCTCTGCATTCTAATCTCTAGCAATAATCAATACATCTTGATTGCATTTTTAATCAATTTAAGACTGAAGAACATGATATTATTCTTCAATTTCACCATTACTGTCTTTAGTGGTTGGTGCAAACGTTTGAATAATAATGGTATTAACTGGCATTACTTGTAGGCAGATGGATATTATCCTGTCATTGATAGTGTTGTACCTCATGACTGCTCTTGATATGCCCTTTTTGATGATGAATATTATATCATTCCTCTTCAAATTGTCATTCCTAGCATAATAAACAATGTGATCATCAGATTCAAAATGACCAATACCAGTTCACTTCAGTGCACTAATATAATGCCTAGGGTATTGATTTTTTATATGTTCCATTTCATTTTTAACAATTTCCAAATTTCCTAGATTCATAATTCATACATTCTATATTCCAATTATTAATGGATTTTTATAGTTGTTTCCATTTGTTTTGAATTGTGCACTATCAGAAAATGAAAGTACCGTTGCTATGCTCCATTCTTGTCATAATGGTCAACTCTACTTATGGAGGCAGCTCTTCCCCAGTCACATTTTGAGTGCCTTCAAACCTGATTGGCTCCTCTATTGTACTATATGTGACAATATTCTGCTGCTCTTCATCATGTTTCGATATTCAATATCCTGGTGTTGACAATGGAAACTGCTATTCATAATTTTTTCAGTGACTAAATATTTTAAAATAGTCTCTTCTTCCTAATCTGTCTTCGTCTGGAAACTCACCTGAAACCTGTCTACTGTGGTTGACTCTACTGGTCATTTTAAGATGCCAGTGTCATAGCTTCTAAATCATAGCAAAACACAAGCTGCCACAGTAAAACAAACTGACAAATGATGAGTGATAATTTTGAAAGGTTAGAAGTAGATAGATAGATAGATAGATAGATAGATAGATAGATAGAAGTAATGTAAAATATATTATAAATTTAAAAAAAATGGTTTTTTCTTTTTCCTTTTTTCTATTTTATTTTAGATCATTGTCACATTGTTGTTCTTATTGTCATCGAGTCAATTCTGACCCATAGCAACCCTGTATAGAGTTTCCAAGGAACAGCTGGTGAGCTTGAACCACCAACCTTGCAGTTCAAATGATTTTGCAGTCTGATGCATTAACCCACAGCGCCATATTAGGATTCCCTTTGTCACATGTTGTTGTTGTTGTTGTTAAGTGCCATGGAGTCGGTTCTGACTCCTAGCGACCCTGTACAGGGTTTCCGGGCCTGGAAATCATATAGACAGGTATAAAAACAAAACCCCTCACCACTGGACCAATAAATAACATCAAGTTAAATGGAGAAAATACTGACATTATCAAATATTACATTTTGCTTGCAGCAACCATCAATGCTCTTGGAAGCAGCAGTAAAAAAATAAGTAAAGTGTTGCATGGGGGAAACCGCTGCACAAGACCTCTTTAAGGGTTGAAGAGAAAATATGTCAGTTTAATGACTAAGGTGCACCTGACTAAAGCCATGGTATTTTCAATAGCCTTAGATGCATGTGAAATTCAGACAACGAATAAAAAATACTATAGAAGAATTAATGCATTTGAGTTATGGTGTTGAAACAGAATATTAAAAGTATCACGGACCACCAAAAGAACAAATCTGTGATAGAAAAGTACAGCTAGAATGCTCCTTAACCAATTTTTTAGACAAAGGCCAGACTTTGTCTCTGCTACTTCAGGCATATTATCATGAGGGACCAGTCCCCAGAAAAGGACATCATGTTTGGTAAAATGGAGTGTAAGTGAAAAAAGACCAAGATGCCCAACAAGTTGTATTAGTACAGTGGCAGAAACAATGAGGTCAAGAGCAGCAATCATTGTGAAGTTGGTGCAGGACAGCAGTTTGAAACTACCAGCTGTTCCATGGGAGAAAGATGAGACTTTCGGCTCCTGTAAAGATTTACAACCTCAGAAACCCTGTACAGGGTCGCTATGAGTCAATTCTGACTCCACGGCACATAACCACCACCAAAGAAAGAAAAGGAGTGTTATTTGAAAACAACAACAACAAAAAAAGACCCCACAGGACTAGCAGATGAATGGCATTCACTAGCTACCAGTCCCAAAGGTCTTCCTGAGAAACATATTAAATCAGAGTAAATATGAAGATCAAGGACTGTATTTTTTGAATCAGAACATTGAGATAAATGAGTATGGAGTTATCACTTCTTGGTGTTGCACTGCAGTTCAAAAGAATATAATCCATTAACACAAATGGCAAGAATGAACTATCTTTATTTAGAATACATGTTCTTACTCTAGTTCAAAGATAAATTAAAAATCAACATTTAAAAAAAGACAAGATGGGGACATGGAGAGGGAGAGCAGCTGAAGACTCTAGATTCATGGAAAGAGAGGGACTGAGAGCTGATGGCCAGGAGGCAGACTTGCAGAATGTGCCCTTTGGTTGTGTAAATTGTTATATATGCCTGAGTGTTTTTTTGTTTGTTTGTTTTTAAAGAGAAAGCTGAAATGAATAGAGAAAATTACTGCTAACTGATAGTACATGGTGGGGATTATAATCATTGTAATGAATCAAAGTATATGATTTGTTGAATATAAAACTGCTGATCTGGCCCCTAAACTTTCACTCAATTCACAATAATCACTTAAAAAAAAAAAAAATGTAACAACAAAATAGTTCAGACATGGAAAAAAAAAAAGACAATAATATATTGATGTGTATATTATTATTGTTAAGTGCCATCACGTCAGTTTTGATTCATTGTTGTTGTTGGATGTCATTGAGTTGGTACCAACTCAGTGACCTTATGCACAGCAGAACAAAACACTGCCTGATCTTGGGCCAACCTCACTATTGTTGCCACACTTGAGCCCATTGATGCTGCCACTTTGCCAATCAATCTTTCTGGGAATTTTCCTCTTTTTTTTTCTGACCCTCCACCTTACCAAACATGATATCTTTCTTCAGTGACTGGTCCCTTCTGAAAATATGTCTGAAGTATGAGGACAAAATTTGGCCATCCTGGTCTCCAAGGAGCACTCTGGCTGCACTTCTTCTGACACAGATTTGTTGGTTCCTTTGGCAGCCCATAGTACTTTTAATATTCTCTTCTTACACCATTACTCAAGTAATCTTATATTAAGTTTCTGAGAAGCAGCTGGTTGATTTGAGTCGTTAAACTTGTTGTTATACTACAGGTTATCCTACAATCGAGTGCTTATACTAGAGAGCCACACCAAGATTCCCTATTAATATATATGGTGGTGGTGATGTGCCGGGGAGTCAGTTCCGACTCATAGAGACTGTGTACAGGGTTTCCGAGGCTGTAAACCTTTACGGGAGCAGAAAGCCTCATCTTTCTTCTGTGGAACAGCTGGTAGATTCTAACTGCTGACCTTATGGTTCGCAGCCCGATTCGTAACCACTACGCTTCCAGAGCCCCTTATTAATATATATATAGATAATACTTTTATTAATGTCACACTAACATTATCATACCATTTACCTAATTACTAGAAAACTTGATAAAATGATTAAGGAAATGCCATAGCAACTAGACTTTCTGGATTTATTTGAAGGAAAATTATATAAGCACATTAAGTAAGGTTAAGCTAAATAACTGTCAATAGTGTATGAATTAAGTGGAACTATATTGATCTTTCTAAACAACAGCTTGACATAAATTTAAATAATGATAAATAAATCTTGTAATTATGTACAATGGTCTTCTACTTACATTCTATTATATCCATAACATATGTGATAAAATCACGCCAGAGTTGTCAGGTTATAAAGAGTTGTGTGTTGCTTCTTTACTTTGAAATTTTCTAGGATATTTGAAACTGTTGACAGAAAGGAAGTAACTGAGACCTCCCTCTTCTGGGTAATAGGAATACTTATATGGCTCCTGCTATTTATTCAGGCAAAATATATATATATATATATATATATATATATATTATTTTTTTTTTCCTGTGATGTAACCATATCAGTAAAACAATAATGCAGTACTGGCACTATTTTTGATCTCCCTTACAACTGTAAGCTTGGTAAGAGTTCAAGGAAATTGAACTCCAGTGGACAGGAGGAGATGTATGAGCAAGCAAAGATGTATTTATCTCTACTGTGACTTTAGCTGACTTAAATAATGGTAGCTCGAGAGCAATTATTCTTTCTGCAGTTATAATTTGTACAGGCCATAATAATAGTTTAAATTAGTTTTAACTAGTCTATTGATAAGTTAAATATAATAAGACACATATTAGCATTTTCAACAACTCTATATTTTTATTACTATTCTTATCATTATTATGAACAGTATAGCATTTATTGTGTTCTCATTTTTCTTGTCTCTATGCAGTACAAATAATGTGAAATTGTTTTTAATATTTCATAAATTTCATGAGGTATTGTTGCTGTTAGGGTTCATCCAGTTGGTATTGACTCATAATAACCTTATCCCCAACAGGTGAAACACTGACTGGTCCAGGATAAAACTCATAATCATTGCTATGTTTGAGTTCATTGCTGCTGCCACTGTACCAATCCATCATGTTGTAGACCTTCCTGTTTTTATCCAACCTTCCACTTTATCAAATATGATGTCATTCCACAGGGACTAATCCCTCCTAATAATATGTCTGAAATATGAGAGGTGAATGCTGGGTATCCTGGCTTCCAAGGAGCAATATGACTGTACTTCTTCCAACACAGATTAGTTTGTTCTTTTGGCAGTCCCTGGTACTTTTAATATTGTCCTCTACAAACATAACTCAATTGCATCAATTCTTCTACGTTCTTCCTTATTCACTGCCCAACTTTCACATACATGTGAAGTTATAGAAAATACATGGATCAGGTTAATCTTAACCCTCAATCTGACATATTTGCTGTTACATATTTAAACAATTCTTAAACAACTGCCTCTTGGTCTATGTACATGTTCCTCATGAGCACAACCAAGTGTTCCGTAATACTCATTCTCCACAATGTTGTCCACAGCTTGTCATGATCCACACAATCGAAGTCCTTTGAGTATTCAATAAAGCATAGGTAAACATCTTTCTGATATTCTCTGCTTTCAGCCAAGATACACCTGATGTCAGCCATTATAGCCCTTGTCCCACATCCCATTCTGAATCTGGCTTTAACCTTTGGAGATTATTTGTCAATGTGTGGTTGCAGACATTTTTTATTATCTTTAGCAAAATATTACTTGCATGCTATATTAATGGTATTGTCTGGTGATTTCCATATTATGTTCGGTAACCTCTCTTTGGAATGGGCACAAATATATCTACATCTTCTGACATCTATTTTTGTCTTTTACCTCCTTCTTGTTTTCTTCATGACCTTTTGTTGTCTTCTGTATAATGTTCTTGAAGCCCTTCCACACCAGTTCTGGTTTTCAGTCTTTTGTGTCTAATGCAACAAATCTGTTCTTTAGATGATCTCTAGATTCAGACTGGGTATATTTAAAGTTGTATTTTTGCTCTGTGGACTTGTTTAATTTTCTTCAGCTTCAGTTGTATATGAGCCATTGATGGTCCATTCTACAGTTCTCCCCTCTCTTTCTTTTGGCTGATGATATGGAGGTTTTCCACTCTGTCTTTCCACAGATGTAGTCAATTTGATTTCTGTGTATTCCATTTGGTTAGGTACATGTGTATAATCATCTTTTATGTTGTTTCAAAAGGTATTTGCAATGTAGTCATAGGTCTTGCAAACTTCATTCATGCTATCTCCAGCATTGTTTCTTTCACTAAGTGATATTTTCCAACTGTTGATCCTTTCTCTATCTGTGGCTGTGAAGGATGCCAACTGTTGCTTTGATCTGGTGTAAATCAAAGAATCTCTGATGGAGATTCTTGATTAAATTAGAAAATTGAAAACATGGCCTACAGAAGTGTATAGAATGTGTTGGTGTTGGTGGCAGTTATGTGATGTGGAGTTATTTATGAGTCATAGCAACCCAGTATAGGGTTTTCAAGGCTGTAATCTTTATGGGAGCAGAAAACTCAACCTCTCTCCCATGGAGCAGCTGGTAGATTTGAACTACTGACTCCGAAGTTGGCAGCCTAACTTGTAATCCACTACTCAGCCAGAGCTCCTTACAGAACTTGAAAGGGGTTATGGTAGCTATAGCTTCACATTTGATGTTTTTTAAAATAAAATTTTCTAGTCATTGGTTTTGAGTCACCCTTGTATTTTATCTTCATATGATTTTTTAAGCTTTTTTTCTTTATTAGTCATGTTAATTTAAACATTTCCTGCCAATACTTTCAAACACTTCACCAAAATCCATGTCCTCCTTTCAATGGACATAGTTATACTATATTTCCCAGACTCCTCCGTTAGGTATGACTATGTGACTGGGGTCTCTACCCAATGCAATATTAGAAAAAATTGAAAATGCTACTTCTATGTTGTTGTTATTAAGTGCCATCAATTTGGTTCTGACTCATAGAGACCATCTATAGGTTTTAAGAGGAGCAACTGATGGGTTTGAACCACTGATCTTGTGGTTAGCACTCCAGTGCTTATCCTATAGTGCCACATTCTGCTGCTTCCATGGTGTAACATAAGAAAAATCCTTCCTGTGCACTCTTTCTTCCTGTTTCTTCTTCTTTCTTCTTCTCCACCTGGGAATAAGAGGTGACACCTTAGCCTTGAGCAGGTTGAAATATTTGGAAATCAATGGCAATGGCAATGTTTCTGCTTAGTTGGATGCCTGAAAAATTTTATAAATGGTACTTCCTTAGCTATCTGCATACATGTTCACTTATGTTATGTCATTGAAGACTAGGTGCTTGTTTCTTACCATAGCCTAGATTACACAAACTAATACAATATCTTGGAGCTTCTTGGCAAATTGGTAATTTATAATTGTTAACAACTTAAAGGATTTTATTTTTCTCTAACTCTTCCGTTTTCAGTATTTTGTGATTTTGTGAGGGATGATGATTTTTTTTGTTTTTTTCTCCTGTTTGACCAACTGTTATGCCATAGGATAACAGCTAGTTGGTGGGAAATCCACATCAAACCAAACATAAAACAAATGGTTCGCATCTGTTGAATATCTGAAAACCAAACTTTTCCCTTTAAAGGAAAAAGGATGAATTTTTAATCAATTATATAATTAATGGGACTGTTGTGACTCTGTAGGATAAGCCCTGAACTGAGAACCACAAAATAAGTGGTTCAAGACTACCAGTCACTTGGAGGGAGATTGATGAGGCTTTGTGCTCCTACAAAGATTTATAGCTTCAGAAATTCTATACAAGGTTGCTTTGAGTCAGAGCTGACTTGATAACACTTGACAACAATATCTTTGTTTATCAGACAGCATTGATGGAATGATGTATACAAAAGACTTCCATGAATCAGTCACAGAAAATAAATGAAACTGGAGTTTAGTGGCCAGTGTGTGACAGTGGATATAGATAAACTTGTAAAAAGGCTTATGGATTCTATCTGTGGTCTATAACATTCAGGTCAGAACTGATATATGTACATGTACTCATACCTGTCTGTGTAAAATGTAACAAATTTTATAACAAATCTGTGTGTCAACTTTACTAACAAAGCAGTTAAATGTCTATTCAGTTTCCATGTAACTTTAGAAAACTTGTCACTTTTGTATAATGTTTCTCTTGTATAAACAGCTTGTATTGTAATCAAGGGCAAAGTGTCTATTTGTACCTTGAACGTACTGTTGAGTATCTTAATATTTAAAAATCCCTAAAGGATATCTTATTCTTTGCAGAATATATGATATTAACAACAATAATAATAGCTAATGATAAACTTGTGTGATGGTGTAGGATAAGAACTGGACAGCTAATCACAAGGTTGCCAACAATTTAATGAAGGATCTGTCTGACTTCCTCTGGATTTATAAGGGAAAAGCAAATGAATCAAATTCAAAATTACCACAAGGCTGATTCCTATGAGATAAAGGTCAGAAATGCCTCCACCATTCAACCTTCTTTATCCTATGCTTACACCAACCAACCTTCTCACAGCACATTCGTCTTGACATCTGAGTTTGATAATTCATTGAGATAGTCACACAGAATTCATAAACGATACTCACAATTAAGATGCAGCAGTTCTTTGCAAAATATACGATAACAACAACAATAATAATAGCTAATGATAAACCGGTGTATTGCTGTAGGATATGCCTGCAGGAATGCCTCTGCTTTGTTGGATTTCAGGAACGCTTCATTCTCCTCTCTAACCTCTCAGTTATGTGGCCAACTTTATTTCACTGTGCAAATACTTTAATAGAATACATTTAGAGGAAATAATAGATGATGAGCTTTATCAAAATCAGTTTAAATTTAAGAATTGCCATAATTCATCTCAAACTTCTATAAAAAAAATAAATAAATAAATACATGTGATAAAGGTCATGAGTGTTTAGGGTATTTCACAATTTTTTGTTTGTATTTTTGTTTAATATCCCAATCTATAAGGAGTCTTGATTTTGATTTTTTTTTTTTTTTTCATATTTTACTACGCGACACTTTTTTTTTTAAAGGGATAAAGGTTGTTTTTAATTTTGTTTTAAAGTGTCAGTCATATTTGGTACTGTGGTTTGCTCTACACCTTTGTCAACTACGCTTTTGACACATAGCAGATTACAAAATCTCTTGGTCTTTCTTTTTTTTCCTGTTTTTCAGGTTATAATATTTGGTGATTCCAAATGGTAATAATAATATTATCTAACTTTTGGATCACCACTTGTCCATCATTTTGTCATACTGTGATGGCTTACATGTTGCTGTGATTCTGGAAGCTATGCCAGGTATTTTAAATACCAGCAGAGTCGCTCATGGTGGACAGTTGTCAGCTGAGCTTCCAGAAGAAGACAGAGTAGGAAGGAGGAGAAATGGACTACTTCCAAATATTTAGTTACTGGAAACCTTATGATTAGCAATGGAATAATGTCAGCACCATAATATTGAACATTGAAACATATAAATATCACCAGAAATCTTATCATATTTAGTGCCAGAAAATGAGCTCCACAGGTTGTAAGTAACTCAAACTACAACAGGGGAAGAGCTACCTCCAAAAGTAGAATTGACCATGATGACACAAATGGAGTAAAACCTTTTAGACCTTCTTTTGCTGATGCAGCACAACTGAAAAATGAAGAGAAACAGCTGTAAACACTCACTATTGATAAGAACATGCAATGTATGAAGTATAAATCTAAGAAATTGGAAGTTGTCAAAAATGAAAGGGAATGCATTAACAACGATAAGCACTAGTGAGCTGAAGGACTCCTAGTGTTGTGTACTTGATTAATGTGATGGACTGCAAGGTCAATTTTAACTGCAAGGTTCATGATTCACACT
>NW_006408840.1:108754-109638 GCF_000296735.1 Chrysochloris asiatica | reverse complement strand
TTTCTAATTTAATCAAGAATCTCCATCCTCAGAGATTCTTTGATTTACACCAGATCAAAGCAACAGTTGGCATCCTTCACAGCCACAGATAGAGATCCTTTTAAGTGTCCCTGAAGGAACAAAATGAAGTCTGAAGTAACAAAATCATGGTTATACAGTTAATGGGCTATGACTTCCCAAATAAATTATCATGAAATAGGCCTAATTGCTCTAGAAGAATAAGTTGTCCTAATGCGTTGTCCTAATTGAAAAAGTTTCCTTACCATGACTTTCCTGGCCTCTTTCTATCCAATGAAGTTTGTTTTTTTTTTTTCTTTTTTTTTTTCTTAAAACTTCATAATAAGTGCACATGGTCATTCTGGTTGCTTCGAGAAAATCTATCAAAATGGCACTTTATGAATCACCGAAATAGTGTCAATAAACAACTCAGATCTGCCAGATCCCTTTTAAGGCCAATGTTTTGATTGTACCTTTTTTTGCCAAGATCCCCTAATGAGACTAAGACAAATACATTGCTGAGAGAACTTGTTTGTAGTCATCACTGATGGCAGAGACAAGTTTAAATATATTATATATTGAAAAAAATCCATAATGTATGAATTGGAATATTGATAGCAAAGCTTTATGATTTATCCTCATGGATTCAAGTAAAAGATAGATAGGACTTAACATGAGTAGAGGAACGTGAACTAACTGTTGTCATCTTGATGTGTTCATCCCATTAGAATACATGTGCATAAGTATTTCTGTAAGTCTAAACCTATACTTACCACACATATGTCAGTTATTTACACTGCTGTGGCTTGAGCTTTGTTATGATGCTGGAAGCTATGCCATTGATATTTTAAATGCCAACAGGGTCATCCATGAAGGACAGGTTTGAG
>NW_006408840.1:102765-108654 GCF_000296735.1 Chrysochloris asiatica | reverse complement strand
ACCAGTCACTCAGAATCTCTATACAGTGTCGCTATGCGTCAGAATCGACTCCACTGCACTTAACAAGTCAGCAAGAAGGGAGCTGAAATGGACTGGTATTGGTCATTTGAATCTGATAATCACATAGTTTACATTCGTGAATGTACACTGCTGTGGCTTGAGCTTTGTTATGATGCTGGAAGCTATGCCATTGATATTTTAAATGCCAACAGGGTCATCCATGAAGGACAGGTTTGAGTATAGTATCCAAACTAAGATACAAAAAGGAAAATGTGCTGATTTCTGAATGGTTAGCCACTGAAATCCTTATGAATAGCAGTAGAACGTGGTCAATATAGTGTCATAAGATGATCCCATGAGGTTGGAGGACACTCAAAATACAACTGCAGATGAACTTCCTCCTCAAAGTAGAATTGACAATAATGATGTAGATGGAGAAAATATTTCAATACCTTCATTTGCTGATAGGGAACAACATAAGATGAGAATAAACAGCACCAGATATCCATTAATAATTGGAATGTGGGATGTATGAAATTAGAATCTAGAAAAATTTAAAGTCATAAAAAATGAAATGGAATACATAGAGAAACTTACTCACCATTACTGAGCTGAAATTGACAAGTGTTCACCATTTTCAATTGGCAATTGCATGGTGTATGGTGCCAGGAATGAAAAATTGAAGAGGAATAGTGTCATATTTATCTTCAAATACAATGCTTCAAGATCTATTTTGAAGTGCAATGCTGTCTGTGATAGGAAAATATTCATACGCCTAAAAGAAAGACAAGTTAGTATCATTATTATTCAAATGCATGCACCAGGTACTAAAGCCAGTTATGATAACCTTGAATAATTCTACCTACCAAGTTCTTCAGTTTGTAGTTGATCATACATACAATCAAGATACATTGATAAGTACTGGGATTGATATGAAAGCTGGAATCAAACAAGAAGAATAGGTATTGGGAAAATAGGCCCTTGGTGATAGAAATGAAGCTGAAAATTGCATAATAAAATTTAGCAAGCTATATTCATTGAAAATATATTTTTTGAACAACGTGACTAAGCACATGGGCCTCATCAGATGGAATGCACATAAATCAAATAAACTACAACTGTTGGAAGATATAATGAACATGTAGAATAACATCAGTCAAAACAAGGTCATAGGCAGACTGTGGATCAGATCATCAATTGTTCATATGTAAGTTGAGACTGAGGCTGAGGAAAATTAAGACAAATCCATGAGAGCCAAAATATGACTTTGAATATATTCTACTTGAATTTAGAGACCATCTCAAGAACAGATATGATGCATTAGACACTAATTATCAAACACTAGAATACTTGTGAGATTTCATCAAACGTCATATATGAAGAAAGTTGAATTACATTGAAAAGTAATAAAATATAGAAAAGATGAAGATGTATGCCACAAGATTCTCTGAAACTAGCTTTTGTGCATAGAAAAACTAAATTGACTGGAAGAAATGCTGAGATGTTGAACAGAAAATTCCTAAGGAAAGCTCAAGAAGGCAAAATCAAACGTTGTAATGAAATATGAAAAGATATAGAGTTAGAAAACCAAAAGGGAAGGAAACGTTTAACATTTCTTAAGCTGAAGGAACTTAAGAAAAAAAATGCAAGCTTAGAGTTTAATATTGAAGGATTCTATGTGAATAAATTGAATGACGCAGGAAACAACAAATAAATATGAAAGAATACATAGAGTACAACCATCTCAAGAGGTAGCTTATGATCAAGAATTAATGGTATTGAAGGAAGAAATCCATGCTGCAATAAAACAGTGGTGAAAAACAAGGCTACAGGAATTGATGGAATGCATATTTAAATGTTTTGTTAAACTGATACTGCATTGCAGACACTCACTTGTCTATGTCAACAAATTTTGAAGATAATTAACTGGCCAACTGATTGGAAAAGATCTATATTTGTGCTAATTTAAAATAATATACCAATAGACTTTCCATGATACCACAGAATGTTAGTCATCAAACAATATCATTAATATAACAGAAAATTAAATTTTTGAGAATATAATTAAAAATGGATGATATTGTACATGGATAAGGTACTGGAAGAAATTCAAGCCACATTCAGAATAAGATATGGATGAAGGATATCACTGCTGATATCAGCTGGATCTTGGCTGAAAGCAGAGAAAACTAGAAAGATGCTTACTTAGGCTTTATTGACTAAACACAGATATTCAGTGGTGTCAGTCATATCAAACTAGGGATAACATTGTGAAGGAGTATTTAAAAACACTTAAGTGTGCTTATAAAAAACCTGTACATTAACCAAGAAGCAGTTGTTCAACTATAATAAGGGAATACTGAATGACATTAAGTTAGAAAAGTATGAGCCATGATTGTATCACTTTACCATACTTATTAAAATCTGTATGCTAAACAAATAATTTGAGAAGCTGGACCATGTCAATACGAACCTGGCATCAGGATTGTTTTAAGGCTCATTAGCAATATACAATAAGTATATGACACATCCTTGATTGCTAGTAGTGAAGAGGACTTGCAACACTTGCTGATCAAGATCAAAGACTCCAGCCTTCATTAGGGATTGTACCTCAATATAAAGAAAATAAAATCGTCACAACTGAACCAATGAATAACATTATGATAAATGGAGAAAAAAAAAAATTGAAGTTGTCAAACTTCATTTTGCTTGGATCCACAATCAAGCCTCATGGAAACAATAGTCAAGAAATCAAATAACTTACTGCATTAGACAAATCTGGAGCAAAATACCTTTTTGAAGGATTAACACAAGTATGTCACTTTGAGGACTGTGGTGCATCTAATCCTAGTCAGGGTATTTTCAATCACCTCCTATGGATGTGAAAGTTGGGCAATAAATTAATAAGATCATCAAAGAATTGGTGCATGTGAATTCTGGTGGTAGAGAAGACTATTGAAAGTACAGTGGACTGCCAGAAGAACAAATAAATCTGTCTTGAAAGAAGTTCCATCAGATTGCTTCTTAGAGGTCCTGAAGGGCAACTTGCCTCTCATACTTAGAGTATGTTATCAGGTGGAACCAAATCCTGGAGAATACCATTATGTTTAGCAATGTGGAGGGTCATTGAAAAAGAAGACCTTAAAGAGATGGATTGACACTGTGACCCTAACAATGGGCTCAAACATAATAAAAATTGTGAGTATGTTGCAGGATCAGGTGGTGTTTTCATTCTGCTGTGCATAGTGTTACTATGAATTAGAAACAACTCAATAGCACCTAACAGTCTAACAACAAACTTCTATTGTTTTCCCTCTATCTCCAAACTTAATTCAAATTGTGAAAACTAAGTGGAGTAGATACTGAGCTTGTGATGGATAGAATCATATTTTCTTTAATATTCTCCATATAACAAACATAGAATTCACTTAGAATCTTACCTTTCCTTAGATTCAAAAATGATAAATATTTTTTAAACTATGAAAAAATGAATAACACAGGCTTGGTGGACATCTGCAGATGCTATACTCTCTTTTAAGGGTCAAACCAGACTATACAACTATGGAAGGTGTTAGGAGACCCCCTGATTGGAAGTAAGTTTAGTTGTTTATTGCTTATCCTTTGGAAGACTTTCATATAGACTTAAAGGATGAGGATTTTAATGTTTTCCTTACACCAACATGAGGATTTTTAATAAATGGTATTTTGGAGAGCAAGGATCCATTCCATGAGGTAAGAAGGTGGTGTCAATGTCTGTTAGAAGCAGAGGAGGCAGAGAAATAGCTGGCCAGTGGCATTGTGAACAGAGAGAAATGAGATTGGAAGACCCTAAACGATGTGATTCTGAGTATATCTTAAGAAACATGGAGAAAATAAAGTTAGAGAAAATCAAATTACTCTTGCAATAAAAAAGATAAGATTCAATACTTAACAAATGTGTCACAAAAAATGTTTTCAGATATTCTAGCAGATAACTTAAGGAAATTTAATCACTAATTATAGCCTCTTTCCCCTAAGATATGCTTCAAGTAAGTTAAATGCTACTCTAAAATATTTTTTACTGTGGGAATAAAAAATGATTTTTCTTTAATATTTGAGACTTTTAATTTATTCCAAATTGATGGACAATTTGGCTTTCTTGCTACATGCATTTTTTCCTTAGAAGTAGATATATTTAATCTTATGAAAAAAAAATTCAAAAACAACAACAAAACCCTCCAGGATATCCAGACATTCAAAATGTATGCTAGAATATAATAACTTGGTTAATGTCAAAGAATACTCAACAAGACTTGTAATATACAAACTGAGTAGACATTATGCTTTGGTGTCATTATGAATGACACTTCTTAATTATGTTAATTAATAACATATAATAAGCATAGAGATAATCACTTATGTCTAGTCTCATAAGTGATATTTAGGAATGAATTATCTAAAAATAATAATGTCGTTTTATAGAATTTGACACTTTAGCTGTGAATCAGGCTTTATAAATTCTTTGTTATGTATAATCTGTTGTTTTATGCTTTTCTAAAATAAAAAAAATAATTTGGTATAATTATCAAGCTGATATTGCTAGAATAAATAGCTTTACATATAGGGAAACTGAAACATACATAAATAATGTCCTCAATGGTAAAAAAAACAAACAAAACAAATCACACACATATAAATAAGCAAAGTAGAACAAAATTAAGATGCTGGGGACAAAAAGGATAAGAACAACAGCAGAATAACCAAGATTTATGATAAATAGGTAACACTCTTTTTATCAGGTACTATTTAAAGCAAATTATCTGATAAATCTAAGTTAGACATAGATCAGTTGCTATCAAGTCAATTCCAACTTAAGGCAACGCCATGCATGTACGAGTAGAACTATGCTTCATAGAAATTTCAGTGACTGATTTTTTTGGAAGAATATCAACAGGACTTTATCCCAAGGTGTCTCTGGATGGGCTAGAATCTCTAATTTTTCATATAATACTAGAAGCATTAATCATTTTTGCAAACCTGGGATTCCATGCACAAAACTACCCCACTGCCCTGGAGTCATTTCTGGCTTATGTTGTTGTTAGATGCCTTCCAGTTGGTTCTGATTCATAGGAATCCTAAGCACAGCAGAGCAAAACATTGTTTACCCTGCACCATCATGACAATCATTGCTATGTTTAAACCCACTGACACAATCCATCTCAATGAAGGTGTTTTTTGCTGGCCCTCCATTTTCAAGCATGTTGTCCTTCCCCGTGAACTGGTCTTGTCTTACAACTCTTAAGTATAAGAGAGAAAGTCTCACCATTCTTGCTTCTAAGGAATATTCTGGTTGTCATTCTTTAAACATAGATTTGTTTGTTCATCTGATAATGCATGACAATGTTAATATTCTTTGTTAACACCACAATTCAAATGCATCAATTCTCTGATTTTCCTAATTTATTTTCAAACTTTCACATGGTTATGAAGTGATTGAAATTACCAAGGATTGGACCAGGCACACATCAGTCCTCAAAGTGATATCTTTGCTTTTCAACACTTTAAACAGATATTTTGCAGCAGATTTGCTTAATGCTATATGTCCTGGTGTGGCACTGTGGATTAATGTGCCAGACTACAAATTCATTTGAACTGCAAGGTCATTGGTTCAAGCTCACCAGCTGTTCCTCGATAGCCCTATACAGGGTCTCTATGGATTGGAACCGACTCAACAGCAATTGACAACAACATACATCATTTGATTTCTTGAATGCTGTTTACATGAGCATTGACTGTGGATCCAAACAAAATGAAGTCTTTGAAAATTTCAACATAAAAAAGTAGAAATCATATTCCATAGGAATAAGATTTATAAAAGCAAACTTACCAAAACAAAACAAAACAAAAAAA
>NW_006408840.1:89069-102395 GCF_000296735.1 Chrysochloris asiatica | reverse complement strand
TTTAGTTTAAGAGTGCATGAGGGAAGATAGAGTCCCCACTGAATAGTTTCATCTTGTCTAGAATGTTGTTGTTTTAGGTGCCATCGAGTTGGTACCGACTAATGGCGACCTTATTCACAGCAGAACGAAACACTGATCCTTGGCCAACTTCACTATTATTGCCACACTTGAGCCTATTCATTCTGCCACTTTGCCAATCCATCGTGCTGGGAGTCTTCCACTTTTTCTCTGACCCTCCACCTTAACAAACATGATATCCTTCTCCAGTGACTGGTCCCTCCTGACAATATGTCTGAAGAATGAAAAATGAAGTTTGACCATCCTGGCCTCCAAGAGCACTCTGGTTTCACTTCTTTCAACACAGATCTGTTGGTTCTTTTGGCAGCTCATAGCACTTTCAATGTTCTCCTCCAACACCATAACTCAAATGCTTCAATTCTTTTACAGTCTTCCTTATTCACTGTGCAGCTATTGCATGAATATGAGGTTATTGAAAATAACATGGCTTGGGTCAGGCAAACCTTAGTCTTCAAGCTGATTTCTTTGCTCTTCAACACTTTAAAAAGTTCCTGTGCAGCAGATTTGCCTAATGCAATACGTTGTCTGATCTCTTGACTGCTGCTTCTGTGAGTGGTGATAGTTGATCCAAGAAGAATGAAGTCCTTGACAACTTCAATCTTTTTTCCATTGATCAGAATGTTGTTTATTGGTCCAGTGGTGAGGATTTTTGTTTTCTTGACATTGAGATGTAATCCATACCGAAGGCTGTGTTCTTTGATCTTCATCAGTAAATGTTTTAAGTCCTCTTCACATTCAGCAAGCAAGTTTGTATCATCTGCATATCACAGGTTGTTAAAGAATCTTCCATCAATCTTGATGCAATGTTTTTCTTCATATAACCCAGCTTCTCATATTATTTGCTCAGCATACAGGTTGAATAAGTATGGTGAAAGAATATAACCCTGTCATACACCTTTCTTAATTTTAACCCATTCAGTGTTTGTTTTCTGGATAGGGCTTGTAAAAAGAGATGGGGATAAGATTGTTATGATTCAATAGTGAGTAATTGTTATCATGACTAATTGCAACTGTCACAATTGTAAAAGTAGAAGATTTGTAACAAAACCTGAAGAGTAGTTAATGAGATTGAAAATTGGTGGTTTAAGTCCCACAGATGGACTTGAAGAAGGGTCTGGTGGACTACTTCAAAATCATTAGCCATTGAAAAAACTATGGAACACAGTTTTTATCTGACACTATGGGTTGCTATGATTTAGAATCGATCCTATATAACTAATTTTTACCAAGGTTTTCTATTTGCAAAAATGAGCTGCCATTGACCTATGCCTGCCTGGGTTTATGGAAAGAAGGAAAAGGAAGAATTTATATCCAATTATAAAAGACTGGATCTATAATGTTTATATGTACAACATCACAGAGGATATAACAAACTTCCAATAAAGAAAATAAAAACCTATTCCACATCATTGTGAAGCTATAGTAGAATGAGTAGAAAGAAAAAGGAAAAAAAATTACATATGTCTGCAAACAAATTCCAAAATATGTGAGAACAGTTGATCAAAAAAATAAATAAGCAATCTAGACTACCAAAGATAATAGACCAATCTGAAAATGAGTAAATAACAAGACTCAATATAAGATTTTTTTCTAGTAACAACAGTATAAATGCTGCATTATGCAATCATAGTGTTCTTTGAAGGTATTGTTTTAGTGTTTTTCTTTTATGACATCACATCATTAAATATTCTCTTCATTTTAATTTGGAATACACCTTTCCCTATCCGCTACCTCAATTCAAACCAATAATTTTCCATGATGTCAACCTCTCAAAGGTTATTTATGCAATGTACTGCTAAATATGCAATCGATCTTACTTGGATAAATTATTATTCTTGATGCTAAATTACTAAAGGAAATTACTTTTCATTAAAATTTCTTTTTAATGACATTAACTTGAAATTGAAGTTGGAGAAACAAACATGTTGAATGCCAGTTGAGACTTGGATTTACAATGTTAATTCTACAACCTAATTAAATAATTAAAGTGTATTGAATAGAGAAAAATATGTCAGTCTGAGCTTTCAAGTAACCGGATATGAATTCTTAGTTCTATCACTTAATTATATGACTTTGAACAAAATTTTAAAAGCCTCTATATCTTACTTGATAATGAGTTTCTACTTTTGTAAAGTGAATGTAGTGAATGCATGAGACAATATGTTGAAGATTATTTTTACATTATCTGGCATATCCTGGCAGTTTGATAAATAATAGTGACTACTATGGTTATCTCACCACTTATCTGTCAATTTGTCATATTGTGATGGCTTGCTTGAATTTTGCTGAGATGCTGGAAGCTATGTCACTGGTACTTTAAATGCTGGTAGGGTCACTCAAGGTAAAAAGGTTTCAGGTAAGCTTCCAGACTAAGACAAAATAGGAAGAAGCAGAAGTAGACCACTTCTGAATGTTGAGCCACTGAAAAGCTAATGAATAAAACTGGGACACTATCAGCACCATAAAGTTGATCCTTGAAACATGATGAAAATCATCACAATACTGGCAGATACAACACTAGAAGATGAGCACCTCAAGTTGGAAGGCACTCGAAATACATCTTCTAACTGCATCCTCAAAGTAGAGTTGACAGTGATGACATAAAAGAGTAAAGCTTTAGGGTACCTTCATTTGCTAAAGACAGACAACTCAAAACGAGGAGAAAATGCTGTATATATTAATAAGCAAAAACATGAAATGTACACACTGTGAATCTACGAAAACTGGACATTGTCAACAATTAAATGAAACACATAATCATTGCTATCCTAAGTATTAGTGAGAGAAATGGATTGGTATTGGCCATTTTGAATTTTTTCTGGAATGAAAAAGGCAACCCATTAATGCCACTAATATTCAAATTTCCCCACCAACAAATAAAGACAGTGATGATGAAACTGAAGAATTCTATCAACTACGTCATTCTGAAATTGATCAAGCATGCAATTAAGATGTATTGAAAATTACTGTGGATTAGAATGCAAAGCATGGAAACAAAAAGGATCATTAATTGGAAAATATGGGTTTAGTGATAAAAACCATGCTGGATATAGCATTATAGTATTTTACAAAACCAATGATTTTTCTCTGCACATACCTTTTTTAAGCAACATAAAAGATAAGTATACACATAGATGTCACCAGATGGAATACATAGAAATCACGACTTACAGATGAACATCAAAGAGCACAGCCTTCGATACGGATTGCATCTCAATGTCAAGAAAACAAAAATCCTCACCACTGGACCAATAAACAACATTCGTATCAACGGAGAAAAGATTGAAGTTGTCAAGGACTTCATTCTTCTTGGATCAACTATCAACACTCGCGGAAGCAGCAGTCAAGAGATCAGACTACGTGTTGCATTGGGCAAAACTGCTGCACAGGAACTTTTTAAAGTGTTGAAGAGCAGAGATGTCAGCTTGAGGACTAAGGTGTGCCTGACCCAAGCCATAGTATTTTCAATAACCTCATATGGATGCGAAAGCTGGACAGTGAATAAAGAAGATCATAGAAGAATTGATGCTTTTGAATTATGGTGTTGGAGGAGAATACTAAAACTGCCATGGGCTGCCAAAAGAACCAATAGATCTGTTTTGGAAGAAGTGCAGTCAGTGTGCTCCTTAGAGGCCAAGATGGCCAAACTTCGTCTCTCATACTTTGAACATGTTGCCAAGAGGGAACAGTCGCTGGAGAACGATATCATGCTTGGTAAGATGGAGGATCGGAGAAAAAGAGGAAGACCCCCACAACGAGATGGATTGGTCAAGTGGCAGCATCGATGGACTCGAGTGTGGCAACAGTAGTGAGGTTGGCCCAGGATCTAACATTGCTTCGTTCTGCTGTGCATAATGTCGCTATAAGTTAGTGCCGACTTGATGGCACCTAACAGCAACAACAATGGCTAATGTTGAACCGACTCCATGGAACATAACAACAACAAATGGCTAATGTTAAAGGAGCTCTGGTAGCATAGTGGTTACGAATCAGGCAGCTAATCTCAACAGTCAGCAGTTCAAAACTACCAGCTATTCCATGGAAGAAAGATGAGGCTTTCTGCTCCCATAAAGATTTACAGCCTTGGAAATCCTATGCAGGGTCACTATGAGTTGGAACCAACTGCGCATCATGTAACAACAACAACAATGACTAATGTTGTTAAGTGCCGTCATGTCAGTTCTGACCCATAGCAACCCTGTATAGGGTTTCTGAAGAATAGCTGGTGAGCTTGAACTGCTGACCTTGCAGTTCAAACAGCTTTGCAGTCTGTCACATTAACCCACTGCGCCACACCAGGACTCCATTCCTTCTTGTTTTTTTTTTTATTGCAAGTAGCTTGGTATATGTTTTTCCATACTTCGACTTTTAGTCTCTTTTTGTCTTTGTGTGTAAGGTGTGTCTCTTGCAGACAACATATTGAAGGACCTTGTTTTCTTATCCATTCTTCCTCTTTCCATCACTTAACTGGTTCATTTAATCCATTTACATTCAGTGTAATATCAGTGTTGTTCTTGTTGTTGTTATGTGCTGTGGAGTCGGTTCCGACTCATAGCGACCCTGCACAGGGTTTCTGAGGCTGTAAATCTTTACAGGAGCAGAAAGCCTCATCTTTCTCCCGTAGAACCACTGGTAGTTTCGAACTGCTGACCTTGCGGCTCGCAGCCCGATTCGTAACCACTAAGCTATATCAGTAGGTATGGATTAATTGCTGTCATTATTTTTACACTACACCATGAGTCTATCACAGCTAAAATGTATAATTTCTATGATATCTAATTTATTGTAACTCCCCTCATAATATGTCGTGATGATCTGATGCAACTAATCTATGTGTTGTAATTACTCACTTCTATGATGTTACTGAGGTTGGATGCAATTTACAGGACTAGTTTGTGTCTTGAGACAGTCTCTTTTGGGATATGTTGTGTGTCATTGTGTCAGTTCTGACCCACAGTGACCTTCTATAGGGTTGCTTAGCCGCCTTGCTGCTACCAGTCCAATGTGTATCCTACAGTACGACACCAGGGTTCTGAGATTAAACAGGCAAGCATAGTTCAGAGGAACCTATAACCACTAGAAATAAGATATGGGAGTGGAGTGTGTCCTGTTGACCTGGAGTCCCTGCACTCTGAAGCTCCTAGATTCATAGAAC
The DNA here is from genome assembly GCF_000296735.1 of Chrysochloris asiatica. Classification (NCBI taxonomy): domain Eukaryota; kingdom Metazoa; phylum Chordata; class Mammalia; order Afrosoricida; family Chrysochloridae; genus Chrysochloris; species Chrysochloris asiatica. Next base: position 97,162 of record NW_006408840.1, on the reverse strand, counting down.
AATTGATGTCAAGATGTAATGCTTTGAGAGTTCCTAATAATATTGAGCTTGTAGATGCTAAAAGGAGGCAAGGATCTTTTTCCAGAGATGACAAAGAGCAAAAGTCCTCCCCTGTAGCCAGAAAGTTGAATTAGGACGTCTAACTTCTTAAACTGTGAAAGAGTAAATTTCTGTTTGCTAAGGCCATCCATTTGTGCTCTTTCTGTTATAGTAGTACTAGGTAATTAGTACAAATGTCAATTATCTACTGGTACATACAAAATCTGCAAACTGCAAGGTCAGCAGTTCGGAACTACCAGCTGTTCCGTGGGAGAAAGATGAGGCTTTCTGCTCCCATAAAGATTTACAGGCTTGGAAACCCTATACAGGGTCGCTATGTGTTGGAATTAACTCCACGGCACAAAACACCAACAGCAACAACAACATACAAAATCTCTGCCACCGTTTTTCAATTTTAGGGTGCAAGTTCTTATATACTCAAAAACATCTGCAAACCTCGGCTGTACTGTACTTTTTAAAAAAATGTTTTATTGTGAATTATGTGATAGTTTACATGGAAGAACATTATCTTTACATTCATCCTATTGTATATTGTTTCATTGCTATGGTTACAAACCCCTCCATGCATCATCAACCAACCAAATGGTATACTCTACAAGCCTGCCCCCCAGTCATCAGCACACAGCCCCTCTCCCTCTAACGGGAGGTAGGGGGTGGCTACAAAGGCAAGAAGTGACTGGCTTACAAGCTTTCAAGAGGGAACCAAGATCCAGAGGGCCTGGAGGAAGGTAGAATCTCCAGTGAGTAGTATTCAATCTGTTTAGGTGGGGCTGATGAAATGAAATGCGGATGGGTCTCTTGTGATACAATAGTGAATAATTGTTATCAGGACTGCTTGTGAGGGTTGGAAATGTAAAGGTAGACATTTTGTAGCAAGGAGGGGAGTGATTAACTTTTCAGTCTAGGAGTGGAGGTCCCTGGGACCATCAAGGGAGAAGAGCGGAGAGCAGGACCCTACCCAGAGAAGCAGTGATGCCTGAGATGGAGGCAGAGACGATGACGTGGAGAGATGGAGCTGTACAATGCTGTTTTTGCTGTTAGTCCCATAGGGTCTGTTCTGACTCATAGTGACCTTGTACAGGGTTTCTGAGAAGCAGCTGTTGAGTTTGAACCACTGACATTACTGAATTTAGGTATTGGGCTGTTAACTCCAAGGTTAACAGTTAAAAACCAATTGCTCCACAGGAGAAAGATGGGCTGTCTTCACATTAGAGCAATTTCAAACTGAAGAAGTTGGTAGCATTTTTAAATTTTTCATAATTGGCCTTAGTTATTTGTGGGTAAATTTAGATGATAATCATATTAACTGATCTTCCTTATAGGCATACAGATAGTGTCATATCACAGACAGCTTTTTACTTCAAGAAAGATCTTTACATTTTATTTTTGAGATTAAATGTGATGCCATTCCTATTCTACCCTTAAGGAGACAGCACTTCCCCAGTCATATTTTGTATGCCTTCAAACCTGAGGGGCTCAGTTTCTGACACTATATCAAACAGTGTTATCTGTTATTTATTATGTTTTCACTTGCTAAATTCTGAGAAGTGATCTACTTATTCTTCTTCCTAATCTGTCTTAGTCTGAAAGCTTTGCTTAAATCTGTCCACTAACGGTGACCCTGAAGTATTTGAAATTCTGGATATATAGCTTCCAGTATCACAGCAACATAAATGAGTTATGGTAAACAACCTCTACTGTCGACAAATTCTTCATTACAATCACTTTCACATACTGCATGTGATTAAATTATTGGAAAGGTTTTTAAATACTTTATTTCAATTAAATTAGGCTAAATAACAACCGTGTACACTAGTTCTGAATTACCTAAAAATTCTACAGGGATAGCCTGTCCTCGTTCAACTAATTGCACATTTTATCCTCTCTTTCATTGTTGTTGTTGCTAGGTGCCTCACTGTAATATAACCTTTGCTAAGAATAGGAATTCCAGAACACTTACTTGTGCTCATGCATAATCTGTATACAGAGCAAGACCCAATATTTCTTGGACTACAGACCAACAAATCTGAGTTGGAAGCAAAAGTCCAGAGCCCTAATAAGGTACAAATTGCAAATGTGCTGCAAAAGACTTCAAGGTGTTAAAAAGCAAAGATTTCACTTTGAGGACTGTGTTACTGTTAATTATTTAGCATGGCTCTTCTAGCCATAGTCTTTGTCACTACCACCAAATAATTGCATGTGGTTTTTAGGTACTGTTGAGTCAATTCTGACTCATAACAACCCTGCATGGGGTTTGTAAGGAGTGGTTGGTAGGTTTGAACCATCAACATTGCATTTAGTAGTCCAGCGCTTATCCTAAAATGTCATACCAGGACTCCAAATAACTGCATTGTTGCTATTGCCAAGTGCCACAGACTTTGTAGTTTAAACTTTTCTTATGGTCCAGTGCTTATCCCATAATGTCACACTAAGACCCCAAATGACTGATGTGGTTGTTATTAAGTGTTGTGGAGTTGATTTCGACAAATAGTGACCCTGTATTGTTCACAGACTGGCTGGTGAGCTTAAACTGCTGACCTTGAGGTTCAAACTGACTTTGCAGTCCAACACATTAACCTACAGCACCACACCAAGACTCCAAATAACTGTAGAGTACTATGCCAATATGAGGTGCTTGTGTCTCACTAAGAATGTCAGACATCTTGCTAATAATGTAAATAAAGTAATGGTAACCTTGCAGGAAGGAGCCCTGATGACAGAGGATTAAAAGCTGGGCTACTAACTGCAAGGTTTGTAGTTCAAGTCTACCAGTTGCTTTGCAGGAGGAGAAAGATAAGGCTTTCTGAGCCCACTAAGATTTACAGCCTTAGAAATCTTACACAGTGTCACTATGACTCAGAACTTTCTCAGTGGCACACAACTACTACTACCAACCTTCTAGCAGTGGGATCATGCAAATAAGCAGATTTGTGGATGGAATACTGAGAGGGAAATTGGTCAGATTTGCCATCTTGCTAGATTGAAAATGAGACATCCCAGGTACAGAAAAGGGGATGGCAATACCATAAAGAGTGAACAACTAGTAGTGGAGGGCATCCTTTGCCCTGAATCTCTGTCACCCAGGAGACAGACAACTCTGAAAAACAACAACAAGAAGAGAAGTGGTGGTGGCAGATTCAGTAGAACTTGGAGACTGACAGAAAACAAAACAGTTGATTTCTTGGTTCACAGAGTCAGAAATATAAGTGCCTTCTGACAAGAAGCTTGTGGGTAGAGCAGGAAACTGTTGGGTTAATTTATTGACAAATAAAATAGACCTTTGTAGCACTTTACCAAGCAGGGCAGAGACCAAGATCTGGAGAGGCAAGACTTCATGTCTGGCTTGTAACCAATTTCTTCCCTAAAAAAATCCCTAACTGTGAATATTATCTGTGAGTTCTGTTTGGTCTTCGCAACAAATCATCAAACTGAGCAGAGTGGTGGACAGTTGCTGTCAGAATAAGTAAAAAGAAAAAAGATTAAGGTGCACCTGACCCAAATCATGGTATTTCCATTTGCATGCAAAACCCGGACAATGATTATGGAAGACATGAGAAAAACTGGGGCATGTGGTGGCTCTGCAGTGAGAGTCCATTGGTTGTTTGATGGTAGAAGGATGGGGATTCTGTTCCCACAAAGATTTACAGCCTCATAAACTATATACAGGGTTTCTATGAATTGGAACTGATTTGACAGCACTTAACAATGACAACAATAACTTATGCCTTTGATTTATATCAAATGTATCAAGGACTGCCAGAAAGAGTGAGAAAAATTTGTCTTGAAAGAAATATAGTTAGCATGGTCACTAAAAGCAGGGATGGTGAAACTTCATTTCAATTGCTTTGATCATGTTATTAGGAGTGACCAATCATGAAAGAAAGACATTATGCTTACTCACTGAAAAGCAGGAATACCATCAATGAAATGGATTGACACAGTAGCTACAACAATGGACTCAAATATATAAACTACTATGAGAATAATTCATGGCATGCATAAGGTAGTCATGAGTTGGATCCACCTCAAAGGCACCTAGGAACAATGTATTCTACTTTAAATTTGACACTATTTTTTTAATGAACTCCTGGTGTAACACTGTAGGTTCAGCACTGGATTGTGAACCACAAGGTCAGCATATCAAATCCACCAGCTTCTTAGAAATCCTATACAGATTTGCTATGCATTGGAACTGACTCAACAGCGCTTAACAACTGCAACAACAATTGTTTAATAATTTATGTTACATTTGCTCAAAACAATGAAGAGCATTCATGGTTTTTATGTAAAATTGGCTGTTTATATTACATTCTACCTGAGGTAGGGATTTTTTTAAGTGCAGTTTAGAAACATGAATCTAAAATTAACATGTCCACATAAATTTTCAATGACAATAAAAACTATTCCTTCTATATTAAGTTCAAAAGCCACCCAAAGTAATCATATTCACACATGTTGTTGTTGTTAAGTGCCATGGAGTCTGTTCCGACTCATACCATCCCCCTATAGGACTTCCAGGGAACAGCTCATGGGTTTGAACGGCTGACCTTCTGGTTTAAACCAAACTTGCAGTCCAGTGCATTATCCTGCTGCACTATAACAGGACACTGTTGTTGTTGTTAAGTGCTGTCCAGTCGGTTCTGACCCATAGCAACCCTGTATAGGGTTTCTGAGGAGCAGCTGGTGAGCTTGAACTGCTGACCTTGCAGTTCAAATGGCTTTGCAGACTGGCACATTCACCCACAACACCACACCAGGACAGTGTATACACTATATATTAATAGTTGTATGTCCTCACAGGAAATATTTTCCAATATCGGAACATAGGAAATACTCCAAAATTCTGGTCATTTGAAGTATACGATTTTATCCTCTCATTTATGCATTGAATAAATTTAAAAGTACATTAAATATAAATGTGAGAAAGACACATGAAAATATAGTTTAATAGCGACAAAATAGAGAGTTTCTTTTCTTTTGGCTTTTTTTCTCCCTGCCAATTATGAATGAAAAAAATTGAACTGCCACCTGGATAGATTTTGAAATTGTATTGCTATTCTTAATATGCTCTATTCATATCACAATAAATCCATTCTTGGTTGACTCCTCATTCTTTTAGCAATTAACACAATTTATCAGGTCATGAATATGCAACAAAAATAACCCTTGACAGATTTTTCTCGATTCTGGTTATGAAACTAGGCTTCATTTTTCCATATGGCATTCCAACTGTTGGCACAATCATTTTATTTCACTTGGCACTGACTGTCCCATTACTTCCTTCCATTGCCTTTTCTTATCAATGTGTATGTCCAAATTAACTATTTCTGCCACTTAAGGCAGAATTATTCAATCATTGCATTTAAAAAATAACAAGAACTTTTGAGCAATTGGGTGAGTTTTAAGCAAAGTGCTAAAATTAGATGTAGGCTTTATGATGATCCAATTACATAAATTCAGTATGAAAGCATCATTAGAGATTGTATGCACAAAATGCATAAAACGTTCATATTGTTCTTACATTGCTACCATAAATATAAAGTTGAATGCAAAGAGCAGTGCAAAAAGAGGTGTGAATTTGATCAGGGTAGTGTTAAAAGCCAGTACTCTATCCTTTGGCAAGCCACAAATCACTCCCTGTATCTAAGTTCTTAGTGCACATTGAACATGTGATATCTGCTCTTTGTGTACTTACATCAGAGACATAAGAAGAAACTGAATGAAACAGGTAAAATGCTACTGAATCCTTGGACATTTGCATTAGCCCAAGTCATAGTACTATAATTATTGCATTAATATTACTAGAGTAATAACATATCTTTAGTATTATTTATTTTCATTTGGAGTCCTGGTGTAGTGCTATAGGAAATGCACTGCACTACTAATTGAAGGTTAATGGTTCAAATCCACCAGCCACTCTTCAGAAATCCCTATACACGTTTGCTATAAGTCGGAGAGGACACAAAGGCACTTTACAGCAACAACATTTTAATTTACATTACAATTATATTTTAAAAAGAGTATAACTTTAAGATAAATATAACTTTTAGCAAAAATGTACTCTATTTAGGTGTTCAGCTCTTCTAATTTTCCATTCAAGTGTTTAAAGTGTAATTAATTTTGGGAGAGCTTCTTCTATCCTGAAGTGGACAAACACATTTTATTAAGCTATTAATAGTGTTTCTGATCATTTTGTTAACATATAAAAGTGTCAGAAATTATGAAAATTAGAATGAAATGAATGGTTCTCTAAAAGTTTAATATCTATAACAAGTTATAGATGTTATTGACACAATAGGAAAAGATAGGTTCAGGAAAAGAGAGAGTAAAATGAATCTTAAACTGAAACATATCTAGTAAAATCAGTATATGTATATATATATATATACATTTAATTTCCCTTGAAATCACTGATGATATGTTTTTTCAAGCCCTGTTTTAATATCAGGGTTAAAATTAATTTTGTCACAGATACTCACATTTGTGCTTAAAATTTTTAGCCTACATATCTTGAATCTGATTTCTGAATTTTGTAGTTCGTGACCAAGTGTAAGTGTTATGCTTGAAGCTATACAAATACATAGCAGAATTTTATTATTACTAAACTGAAATGACAAAAAAAAACTGAAAACCATTGTCCCTTGGCAAATGTAATTTTCTATCATTTGTTGGTATCTGACTTGTGAGCTGCTAAACATCCATGGTATCACAGCAGGCTGTGAAACATGTAATAATCAACACTTGGCATCTGACGGTTTCATGAGACAAACTGTCTTCCTAAATGCTTTCAAATGCCAGACTTTGTTTATACTTAATGTGGTTCTTTACTTTATTCTTGGTGCCATACAAGTGTGTGCCCTCCTTAGTAAAAAATGAATTTGAAAGTGCTAAGAATAGAAAGACTTATTCTTGAAAAGAACATTTGACAACTTTATCTCCCTAAGAAAATATAGTCATAGTGAATTTTGTCTCCTCCCAATTTTGTTGCCTCATTCTCTACTTAGGTAAAAATGTGCCTGGGAAACAGATAAAAATGTGGAAATAGCAATAAATGCTTATTCACAAGGAATATACACTTTTAAATCCTGATTTACTACAATTAGTATTGAAAAATACCTACATGCAATTTAAATATTTTCTGCACATTTTCAAGTATAAAGTTTTTATACAACATACCTGTGTTTTCTCATATGAAGATTTGAATATGATAAATAAAACATTTTCTAAGTATAAAAGATTTTCTAATCAACTAATCATCTATTAGTTTGTTAGATTATGGTGGGTTGCTTTCCAGAGTAGAGATGCAGGGGAAAAAAAATAATAATGGAATAATTCAGTAGGTAAGAGAGCTGACAGAAAGTTTCAAAGGGCAGCTTGAGAATACAAAGTCAAATATTATAATGAACTGTGCAAAGACCAGGAGTTAGAAAACCAAAAGGGAAGAAAAATATCCTCCTTTTTTTTTTCTCAAGCCGAAAGAGCTGAAGAAAAAAAATCCAAAGCCTTGGACTGTTAACCACAAAGTCAGAAGTTCAAACCCACCAACTGCTCTTTGGAAACACTGTACAGGGTACCTATGAGTCAAAACCAATTCGATAGCACTTTACAACAACAACAACATGGACAAGATATTAAATGATGCAGACAGCATCAAAAGAAGATGGAAGGAATATACAATGTCAGTGTACCAAAAAGAAATAGGTAATTTTCAACCATTTCAAGAGTTATAATATCATAAAGAGCTGAAGGAAGAAGCCCTAACTTCATTGAAGGCTTTGGTGAGAAACAAGACTCCAGGAATTGGTGAAGACAAATGGAAATCTTTCAACAAACTGATGAAACACTGGAGTTGCTCATGAATTTCTTCCTGTCAAGAAATTTGAGACAGCTAGCCAGCCAATAGATTGGACAAGATACATAAGTTTGTCCATTCCAAAGAGACATGAAACGATGGAATGCAGAAATCAGAGAATAACATCATTAATATTACAGACAAGAAAAAATTTCCTAGAGAACAAACAAGATGGCGGATC
>NW_006408840.1:80093-85226 GCF_000296735.1 Chrysochloris asiatica | reverse complement strand
TGTGTTAATTATAACAAACTATGTAAAGTATTGTAAAGAATGAGTATTCCAAAATATGTGAAGAACCTGCACAAACACCAACAGACCATTGTTAGAAAAAAATAAGAGAATGCCAAATGGTCTAAAATCAGGAAAGGTGTGTATCAATGTTGCATCCTTTCCACATAGTTTTTCAATCTATGTGAGGAAATAATTGGAGAAACTGGATTATGTGTAGAAGAACATGATGCTATAATTGCAAGAAGACACATTACCAACCTTTGATAGATAGGTGATACAACTCTGCTAGCTGAAAGCGAAAAGGATTTATGATGTTCAAAGACTACAACCTTCAATATGGATTGTACCTCAATATAAAGAAAACAAAAATTGTCACAACTGGAACAATAAATAACATCATGATAAATGGAGAAAAAGACTTCAATTTGCTTGGATCCACAATCAACATTCATGGAAGCAGCAGTCAAGAAATCAAACAATGTATTGCATTAGACAAATCTGTCACATAAGATCTCTTTAAAGGTTTAAAGAGAAAAGACATAATTTTGAGGACTAGAATGCTCCTGACCTAAGTCTGATGTTTTCAATTGCCTCATATGCATGTGAAAGTTGGACAATCAATAAGGTAAAGCATAGTAGAATTGATGCATCTGAGTTATGGTGTTGGAGAAGAATACGAAAAGAACCATGGACTGACAAAACAAACAAATCTCTCTTTGAAGAAGTGCAGCCAAAATGTCCCTTCTAAGCCAGAAGGGTGAGACTTTATCTTTCATATTTCAGACATGTTATCAGCAGGGACCTGTCGATGGAGAAGAGTAGCATGCTGGGTAAAGTGGAGTGTCAGAGAAACAGTGTAAGATCAACAAGGAGATGGATTGACACAGTGACAGCGGCACTGGGTTAAAACATAACAATTCTTAAGATGGTGTAGGACTGGGCAGAGTTTCACCTTATTGTGCATATGGTTATTGTGTTGTTGTTGTTGTTATTAAATGTGATTGAGTCAGTTCTGACTCATAACAACCCTTAATAGAGTTTCCAAGGAGCAGCTGGTGAGATTGAACCACCTACCTTGTGCTCCAAAACAACTTTGCAGTCTAGCCCATTAACCTACAGTGCCATACCAGAACTCCTCTAGTTTGTTGTGAGTCAGACCCAGTTCTATGGCACTCAACAACAGCAACAGCAACATCAAATATAAGAACAAATCTTCTATTTAGTTATTAAAGTAATTCATATTTTTAGTTAATAGCTATCAGTTGTACAAATAACATTCAGTTTAAAAAAATAAACCTGTAGTAGTGTTGTAAATCATGAACCCTAAACCTCAACATGATAACTGTCTTATAGCAATAACTTGAGCATTGATTCGTGTTTCAAACCTAGGAATGTCAGAGAATGAATTCTCTCCATGCTATGTGTGGCAGAAGATGGGATGAGAGTTAATTGGAATAAACTACAAACATGTCCATGCTTCATCTCAATTCATGAATGTAATTTGAAATTTCAACAGCGCTCCAATAAAGAGAGAGAGAGAAAAAAAAACAACAACAACCTATTATCCTAGGAAAACATGGATTATATTATAACACGTTTCCTACCACAGGGGAACATTTTTCATTACTTAACACAAAAGTGCTGAAGTCATTAGTATACCCTTTTAGATTTAAAATAAACACATGTATTATGTGCCTGTAATTCCCAAAGGACATCACAAGTGGTGTCACATTGCACTATAGATCCATTAGTAACATAATGTAATCTAACCACAGGTCTTGCTAATGGTTTAAATTGGAAAGCCATTTTCATTGCTCTTTAATTCAAAAATGAAAAATGGAAGAATAAAGGGAGGTAGAAAGAAAGGGAGGAGAATGAAGGGGGAGAGAAAGGGATGAAGGAAGAAATGGAGGAAAACACCTTTAATGTTTTTGTTTTTTATTTTCCTTTGAGTACCTCAAACAACCAAACTTGTTGCTGTAGAACCATAAAGGATAGAGTTGAATTGTGGAAGTAGACTGCTTAATTTTTCTCCCATGGAGAAGCAGATAGGTTTGATAGTCAAATTTTCTGTTAGCAGCCAAGTGCTTCATATCATTAAGCCTCCTTCTTTAAAAACACAGATAGCTTAAAAGTTTGTTTCTAGGGACAATTTTGGATGTTAAACTTCAGAATTAAAAATAAATAAATAAAAGTAATAATAAGCATGAAGTAGACACCAATTCTTTGAAAAACTTTTCTATTACGCAGGAATTAATAAAGGGTACAACCCATGTAACTCATACACAAGATATTTTGCTGATTACATAAAGGGGAATTGTAGCATTTTAAAATTGGGTCATGTGACCTAATTTGGGATAGATATTGTAGTATGTATACATGCGAAAGCCTGTTTGTATAAATCCTGTATAGAGAATGTTAATTAAATGTAAATTACAATATTATTTTTATAGCAAAATTGTTTTAATTATTGGAATGAAAGGAGAGGTGATGACTTATAGTAATAGGAGTTATGAACAACTTCTGTTACTGGAAGGAATGAGAAAAAAATTTTGGTACAATTTCAATTATTTAAATAACTGTTATTATTAATGATCTATTTTGATTATAAGCATTAAAAAAATAGGGTATGGGACCCTTGACTGAATTGTATCACAAAGTAGCTGAAGTATGGGTATCTTTTACTGCTAATACAGAAACAAGATGTTTAGAAGGCAATTTGTTGGAGAAAACTTGTGTTTTCAACAAAAAATAATAAATAAATAAATAAAATCAGGGACTTTCCAAGAAACCTATGTTCAGTTATGGTTATTAAATAGTGTCCTAAGGCCACCAACTCCATTAAATCTCTCTGTTTTTAAGAGCCCTGCTGAGAATTGTGATTGGATCATTATTTTCATGGGAAAATATAGGCATATGTTCACTCATTCTGCCATGTTGCACTTAAATAATTAAAAATTCATGTTCTAAGTAATAAGATGTTAAATAGCGAATTATTTATTCTATTTATAAGATATGCCCCAACTGGTTAGTGAGAAATAGATACTAGGTCTGAAGAAAGCATTAAATACATATACTCATTAGTGTGAAGGGCCATCTGTCCCCTGGTGGGTAACTTACCAAGTAGTACAAATTGAAAGAGTGCCTTAATCAAAGAGACCACCCAATAAATAAAGGGAATATGCAGTTTAAAAATATGTGGAATATCTTTAACCTTTTGAAAATGTCCCCCACAACATCTATTTGAAATTCATTGTCAAATAATCTCACTTCATTGTTGAACCAAAGAATAATTTTTTAATTGGATACTTATCATAGAAATTCATTTTAAAAAAGCATTTGAAAAAATAAAGTAGAATGAAAATAGGGTAATTGTTATATATATATTTTTTCAATTCTAAACTAAAACTATGCATGCAAAGTATTAAAATAATGTGTTTTGAATGAAATTAGAGATGGTTACTAAAACCCACTAATGAAATCCATCTAAACAAAGACCCCAAACTGGTAAGATATAGTGTCGAGGTCCTATGTTGGGGTCCCGCCTCGACAAGGAAGTGTGAGTGTCATGAAGAAGGGAGATCTGGCAGAGAAAGTGATAGACAAAGAGAGAGACAAAATATATACAAAAAAGACAGGCACACAGATATGATGCAAGCTGGCAGGTAGACAGATCTTCAAATATATTGCCTAGCATTGCCCAGCATTGCATGCAGAACTCACTTTACCTCAGCCTTTTATTCTCTTTTTTAGGGAGGGATTTATTACAAAGGAAGGACGTAATTCACTCAGGGAGGATGTCACAAAGGGAGGATGTGATTAAGACAGGATACGGAACTGAAATGTGATTAATCATTCAAAACAGGACATAATAATTCACAGGAAAAACTTTTAAGATATTTTCATAGTTTTTCTTAACAATCTAACATTTTTATTTTTACAGAAAAAAAGGTTCAATCAAGCTGTTATATATAAATTTTAGGCTTAAATGATCTAGAGTAGCAACGTGCAGTTTCTTAAGGATACATAACATAAAGCAAGGTTCCTGAAAGGAGCCAAGCTGTCTCTGTACACTTTGCAAACTTTTATTTGTGAGCAAGATCTCAGGCACCGGGCTTCATTTATCTATACCTAAAATGCTACATTGTTCTTAATATTCCTATATACTTTCAGGAGGAAGGAGAGCATCTGGGTTAAACTGATTATATTTAGAGGTGGTTTAATGGGGCTGCCACTGATCAACCCATGGTCTGCGTATGCGGTCCCCAGCAACATAGAATTGGGATACTTGACACAACATAAAGAAACAAATTTGATGTTGTAAAATTAAGTCAGTAACATTGCCAATTGCAATATTGTTCAAATGATTTGCATAAAGGATATATAAGCTGTAAAAACAATGATAATAAAGTGTGCTCTGAAATATACTTGGAGTCCTGGTATGGCACTGTGTGTCAATGCACCAGACTGCAAAGCCATTTGAACTGAGAAGACAGTAGTTCAAGCTCCCTAGCTGCTCCTCAGAAACCCTATTTATTATGGTGTCACTATGAGTCAGAACCAACTCGGCAGCACTTAACAACAACAAAAAATATACTTGAATATGCTGTGAAAAGTCTGTCCTTGGGTTTTCTGGACTCGGTTCTAAAGAGGACAGTGCCTAATTGAAAATGTGAGCTAAAGAAGTGATCTTGCAAACTAAATGACTGTTTTATGATATTTTGATGTTTTTAGAAACTTGTTTTACAATGCTGAATACCACTGCATGGAGATTTCTGCACCTATAAGTAATTTCCAAAAGTATATATGATTATATATTTACGAAGAATGTTTGGGGAATAAATTGCACTATCAAATTAAATAGTATTTTGTTGTTGTTGTTGTTGTTGTTGTTAGGTGCCATCAAGTCGGGACCGACTCATAGAGACCTTATACACAGCATAATGAAACACTGCTCAATCTTGAGGCAACCTCACTACTGTTGGCACGCTTGAGTCCATCAATGCTGCCACTTGCCCAATCCATCAAATTTGGGGGCTTCCTTTTTTTCTCTGACCCTCCACTTTACCAAACATGATATCCTTCTCCAGCAACTGGTCCCTCCTGATAATATGTCCAAAGCATGAGAGACGA
>NW_006408840.1:71016-79140 GCF_000296735.1 Chrysochloris asiatica | reverse complement strand
GACATCAGAAATGATATCCCTTGTTCCACCGTCTCTTCTGAATATGGCTTGAACCTCCATAAGTTCTCTGTGAATGTATGCTTGCAGCCATTTCTGTATTACCTTTGGTAAAACTTTACTCGCATGGGACATCAAAGAGATCGTCTGATAATTTCCACATTCCGTTGGGTCAAATAAACACAGAAATAACATATTTTATAAATTTTCATATAATAAAACATACTTTTATAAACCATCATGAAGAAAATTGAATTGTTATTGTACTTTTGATAATTCAAGCTATTGCATAGCTAAACTCTCTATTATTTGCTGTAAGAGAAGAGGTTTGAAACTACCCAATGGCATTTCTGAAAACAAACAGTGATCACAACCTTGAAAAGGCTATGGAGCACTTCTGTTTTGTAACTTGTGGGGTTACTGTGCATCAGATTCAACTCCAGAACATATAACAATAACAATATGTAGCATTATTGTTGTTAAATGCCATCCAGTCAGTTTTGACCCATAGCAACCTTCTATAAGGTTTCTGAGGAGCAGATGGTGAGTATTCAATTAAAAACCTTGATATAAAAAGTTTCTAAGAAAAAGGTTGATTTAATTTTCTCTTCACACTTTAGAGACCATTGCATATGTGTCAAATAAAAAACTGAACAAAGAAAATGAATTAAAAATGTAGGCTAAAGTATTAAATATATGCATCCCAGAGTTAATTCAAATTCTCTTTTATAATTTTCTGGATTGCAAGTTTTCTGAATTATCTGGTGTTTGGAATAAGGAGAAAAATTCACGTCTGTGAGTCCAACAGAATAAAAGCAACCATGTGCTAAGTGAGTTGTTGCTCTATGCTATCATTCAAAATAATAGCTTGCTTTCTTAGGTTCTCCTGTGTCCAAAAATTGAAGAATCATACATTTATTCCTTTTTCCTGTTGCTGTTAACTGCCATGGGGTCAGTTCAGGCTCATAGCAATCCTGTATAGGATTTCCTAGGAGTGGCTGTTGGGTGTAAATTGACAATCTTGTTGTTAGTAACACAATGCTTATCCTATAGCACCATAATTCCAGTAATCCTTTTCCTAGAATCCTTTTTAAATGACAAATTTCCACAGATCTGAAAAAATACTAGTATTAATACATTGATATGAATTATTTTTTCCGATCCTTCCCTTTGTATATTAAATTAATTTTGTTCCTCATGTCATGAAAAACGATACAGTGTAAAATCAAAATGGATTGTTAGCAAACCAAAAAGAGTAAAGATTACATTTTGTCTATCATAATTATGCCTAAATTCATCTGTCAGATTACAGTGCTAAAAAATACATTGAAGAAGTTTAAATTTGTTGCCAAGAAAATAAAAATGTGTCTATTGCGTAACAAAAACTAATAGAATATAGCATGACTTCCTACAATAATTTCCAAGAAGGTGTGTGGTTTGTGGTTATATGCCGTGGAGTAGGTTCTGACTAATAGCAAACCTGTATAGGGTTTCCAAGGCTGTAAATCTTTACGGAACCCGGAAGCAGAAAGCCTCATCTTGCTCCCATGGAATCTCTGGTAGTTTCGAACTGCTGACCTTGCAATTTGCAGTCCGATAAATAATCACTACGCTACCAGCATGAATTGAATGAAATCTCAATTTTCCAAACAAAGAATTTGCAAGCAAATTAACTATTTTATTCCCTTTCTAATAGCAATCCAGGGACAAGAAAAGGAAAAGGAATAAGATCTTTCTGATCTGGCCTATGGACTAAAACCTTTAGGCCTGAGGGGGCCTGCCACTACTATAGCTCACCTGAGCTTTAAATCTCAGTTTTATCATAATTTACCTTTTCTTTTTTACTTACCTGGAATAAATTCTCCTTGTAAGTCCCTCGTACCTCTTATTTCTTCATGATTAGCACCAAAAGCCTTAGGTTACTTGCTTTAGACTTATTTCTAACTTTAAAATATAGAAACCACAGTATAGATGAAAACTTGATGAGTGTTATTACTTTAGACATGGATTTTTTTTTTTTTTTTTTTTAAGGGAGAACTGCGGAGTATCTAAGCTCTCTAGAGACATAATAAAAATAGACTAAATTATGCTTTAATATTTTTCCAGACATTCCAAGTCCCCTCAGAAGAATGCTTTGGTCTTTTTGAAATCTAGCAGTTTTACTTCATAGCCCCAGTTACTGAGGAATTTTGTTATATAATTACTATTTTTAGATGAAACCATAGCATAGAACTTTAGAAAGTGAAACCTGCAATTTTAATTGAATGCAGACACACAAATATAAACATACTTATATGCTTATATATATATAACATATTAAGGAGCTCTGATAGTTGTTATGAGTTGGTCTGTTAACCTCCAGGTCAGCCTTGGAAACTACCAGTCATTCCATAGGAGAAAGATGACGCTTTCTGTTTCCATAAAGATTTACAGCCTTAGAAATCCTATACAGGGTAGTTGTGATTCAGAACCAATTCCACGGCACACCACCACCACCATTATATTAGAGTCCTGGTGTTTTCTATAGAATAAGTACTGGACTGTAAGGTCAGTTTGAACCTCAAGGTTGGTGGTTCAAACTCACTAGTGGTTCCTTAGAAACTCTTGTACATGGTCTGATTTGGAACCGACTCATCAGCACTTAATAACAACAATATAACATAATTTGGATATGGCTTCATACGGTAAAAACTGGACTGCAAACCACAAGATCCTAGGTTCAAGCACACCAACTGCTCTACAGGAGAGAGATGAGGTTTTTGCTCCCTCAAACCTGTAAAGCCTAGGAAACCCTATACAGGGTCACTATGGGACAGAACAGACTTGACTGTATTTAACAATAACAGTAATATAAAATACTATAATGGTGTCAAAAGCATCAATGTGGCATAGAAACAGAATGATAGTAAAACTATTTTAAATATTTGAATGCATATGAAATGAAAGATAGTCCACAACATTTTTTATTAAATAAAACTTTCTTATCCCTCAGAGTTTTCTGCTTTGGACTCTGTATATATTCAGAACAATAATGACTCATTTTACTATTTAAGGGCATACTGTTTATAGATAGACAGATCACTAGCTAGATAGCTAGATAGCTAGGTGATAGATAGATAGATAGATAGATAGATAGATAGATAGATATGAAGATATAGATATATATGTATGATTTTGTGTTGCTGTTAAGTACTGTCAAGTTGGTTCCAACTCATAACAACTCTGTCTAAAGTTTCCAAGGAGTGACTGGTGGATTTTAGCCACTGATCTTGTACTTCAAACTGACCTTGAAGTCCAGTGCATTATCCTGCCACACTACATCAGGACTCCATTTAACATATGTATATGTAATATTAAAAAATCATGATAGAGTCTTTCATCCTTTGCAATAGTGAAAACTCCATTCATAGATAATGGATTAGGTTCAGGGATCATTTAATGCTATTTAAGAGTCAAAGCTGATGAATATTTGTCTTTTGAACAGCCTAATATAACTTCAGCTCTGAAACAGAGTTTTGTTGGTTTTTACAGGATCCTAAAAGAGACTTATTAACAATTCATCGAAGTAGGAACCAAGTGGCTAATACACAATAATAACACACCTAAATTAAATGCATTAAGTAAGTACTTGTTTTTAAATTACATGTAACTTTGAAAAGTTGCTGGAGTGAAGCAATACTTTTGTTTTCACATACATATACATTTTATTTTATTTTTGCAAAGAAGTTATTATTAACTCTATTTAGCAGAACAAGAAATGAGAATCAGAAATGTTTAATAATTTTTCCTGGACTATTGCTTTGATTTCTATTCATCCATAAAACTTCCTTAACAAAACAAGGGCTATATCTATTTTATTCATCTACTTCATGCAGCATGTCACCCTTTGCCAGGCACAGAAGAAGTGCTCAGTAAATACTTCTTAAATAAGTAACTGGGTGAATTAATTAATTAGTAAGTTATTTAACAAGTATTTGGGTTGAGGGGAAAAAAGATATAAAACACTAGAGGAATGTTGATGAGTCAGAATCCATGGTTTTTGTATGCATTCATATATACACTCTCCGTCTGATCAACAGCACACACATACTTAGCAAATGTAGAAGTGTAGTTATTTGGAAGAATAGGCACTTCTCATAGAAGATTATTTACTATTCTTTTAAACACAGCTCAAAAACATTACAATGTCACACACCTACATAACATGACTCTCTTAGTTTCCTTCTTCTATTTTGATGATTGGTCATAATAGTATGTGCTGTGTAAGTACAGATAACTGAGCCACTGTAAACCACTAGGTCTGCATTCTTAAAATTGTATTTTATTTTATTTTTCTTAAGCAACTCGATTTAATGTAAAAGTTAGCCATAGCCTCTACAAAGTCACAGTTGGCCACAGTCTTCTGGGTTTTTTTTTCCTTTAAAAAAAAAAAAAAAAAATTCTATGGAACATTTATTTATTTATTTCCTAGTCCCTCTGATTTTTTTTTTTTTTCTGTTTTTATTTTTATATACACAAAAACACTCAGGAATATACAATCATTTAAACAATGCATGGCACATTCTGCAAGCCTGCCTCCTGGCCGCCAGCACACAGCCGTTCTCTTTCCATGAGTCTAGAGTTCTCAGCTGCTCTATCTCTCCATATCCTCATTCCTGCCTCCATCTCTGGTGTCACTGCTTCTCTGGATAAGGTTCCACATTCTGCTTATGCGCTTATCCCTTGATGGTCCTAGGGCCCTATGTTCCTGGGATGTAAGATTAACTACTTACCCCTTTATGTTGCTAAACTTCTACCTTAACAGTGTGACAATCACAATTAGTCATGACAACAATTATTCACTATTGAATCATAAGAATCTTATCCCTATCTCCTTTCACCAGACCTGTCTAGATAAGATGAAAACTACCTTCCTCCACACTCTGAAACTGAACTACCTCTTGAAAACTTGTAAGCCAGTCACTTTGTGCCTTTATAGCTTCCCCCTTTTAGGTAGTCAATGTCTAAATTGCCCACCCTTTTCCATATCTATGTACAGAGGGAAAATATTTGATTCTTAATGTGAAGATTCCTTCCCTCTTGGTTGGTATTTTGAGCTACTACATCCATAATTACAGGTCAAGTACATCAAATTGTAGCAATTTACACTTGTTTCCTTTATCAAATTTCTTTATCTTCCTCTAGTCTAGTTCTGAATAGCAAGCCATCGAAGCTAGGCCAAATGGATACAATCTGCAAGTTTGGTCATTCTTGTGCATCTCCCCTCACTTCACATCAGCTGGAAACTTCACTCTCAGCTCTAGTCCTTTGTTGCTAGGTTCTTGTCTATGGGCTTAGGAGTTCTCAGGTCTCACCACACTTTGGACCAACCACTCCTTCTTCTTCTCTCTCTCATCTCCAGGTCAATGGAAGTCTATGGAATGTAGTCGACCTCAGGCCATATCTCCATTGCTGTCTTTTTCCCCTTTCCATTCACCAGTAGACAAACATGGTCACTAGCAAGTCTACGTGCCTATGAAGCAATATTATTATATCAAGTTAGTTTGGGAAACAAAACAAACAAAAAACAGTTCCATTACAATTGGATTTATATAATACAGTGTATAAATCTAAAAGACATCACATTATATTAGAAAATACTATCCATACTGTTCAACATAGAAATGTTTTGGAAGAAGTGCAGCCAGAGTGCTCCTTGGAGGCCAGGATGGCCAAGCTTCGTCTCTCATACTTTGGATATATTGTCCAGAGGAAACAATCGTTGGAGAAGGATGTCATGCTGGGTAAGGTGGTGGGTCAGAGAAAAAGAGGAAGACCTCTAACGAGATGGATTGGCCATGTGGCATCATTGATGGATTCAAGTGTGGCAGTGGTAGTGAGGTTGGCCCAGGATTGGACATTGTTTGGTTCTGCTGTGCATGGGGTCGCTATGAGTCGGTTCCGACTCGATGGCACCTGACAACAACAACAACATTCATACTGTTCAACATTTTATTCTTAGCCAATTGAAACATATTTCTTTTTCATCTAGTATTTATTAGTGTGAAATTAAAACAAAATTCCCATATCTCAAATATGTATTTGTAGCATACAACCCAATTTTGTTGTTATTTTTGTTAAGTGCCATTGAGTCAATCCTAACTCAAAGCCATTATGCATAGGATTTCTGAGGAGTGACCAGTGAGCTTTAACTGCAGAACTTATGGTACAAACCAACTTTTCACTCCAGAACATTAACCCACTGCGCCATGCCAAGACTAAATTTTAGGAACTCAAATTGGAAGAAAAATCCTAAAAACAATGACTGATGATGATGCACTGATGATGTTTCATGGAAACTGTTCTGACTCCTAGAGATCCTGCATAGGGTTTCAGATGTTTTACATCTTTATGGGAGCAGAAAGCCTCATCTGTCTCCTGCAGAAAGGCTGGTAGTTTTGAAATGAAGACCTTGAGTTTAACAGTACAATTCATAACCACTATGCTTCAGAGCTTCTTTTAGCAAAAATAGACTATAAAATAAATAAATGAATGAAAAATATTGTTTTTCCCAAAGTCAACTGACTTTCTATTATTGACTAGCCATAATTCATATTTACATATATGCAAGTAATTACTAGGAGTCCTGATGTGGTGCTGTAGGATAAGCAGGCTGATCACAATCTGTTTAAACTGGAAGGTTGGCAATTCTAGCTCACTAGCTGCTCTTTGGAAATTCTATACAGGGTCACTGTGAGTTGGAACTGACTCCACAGCACTAACAACAAAAATAAGGTACTACTAAATTCTTTAGTAAAGGAAATTAACTGTATATAAGGCTACCAATAATGAAAAGTCGGTTATATGTACCAAAAATACAAGTATTTTTGTCTGAATGAATCAGATGCTACAGAATAGTCAATTCTCTGGGTCTTTATCTATTAATATACTCATAAGTCTTTCTGAATTTCTTCAATGATTTCTGTTTTCAGATATTTCTCACGTTTTAATTTTTGTGATTTTTTTTTTTTTTTTTCTGGGGAGCTTTCTTTCTTGAACTGGCTGGTTAAAGGTTATAAGCCAGAGGAATAATGACCATGTTAAAGAGATATGATGAAAAGGAATGATGAAGATGTAAATATATGCATATTTCAAATAATTATGTAATTCAAGAAAGTAACATTTGAATTGAAAATGATTAAATATTTCTCCTTTAGGAAGACTTTGGTACTTGACCATGAAAATTCATGTGCATGCATGCAAATGTGCATTTGTATGTGTGTATTTTTAACACTTCATAAATAAGGTTTACTTAAGTAATAATTTATTATAACTTGACACTTATGACCTACAAATGTCATTGAAAATGTGAATGGCATGACATTAATATTCTAGTTAAAGTTGAGTTAAATCTTATAGCCAAGATACTTTTCAGTTTAATAGAAGATACTCCCCTGGCTTGAAAGTAGAAAAGTAACATATGATTTATCATTGAAAAGGAGAATTTGAAGGTGGAGTACCAAATCTTTCTCTAAGAAATAATCAAACAATAAAAATAATTAAGAAATAAAAATAAACATTTTTTAAAAGCCTCTTTCTGATAGCTTAGAACATTATTGCATGTACTAGAAGCAAAATAATGTTAAATTCCAGATAAATAGATCTCAAACAAACAAAACACCTACTACAATATCCCCAAAATATCCCTTGGCCAAATGACCAGAAAACGGTAAAAGAAGAGAGAGGGAAACAATTTATTTAATCTTATGAGAAACACAAAAGGAATGAATAATATCCTTTGAGAGAGATTTTTAAATTTTGTGAATATTTTTCTCATTCACACATCACCACACTTTGCCTAGCTGCTACCACCTTAAAGAATATTTTAACTGGGACTTCTGGTGTGGCACTGTAGGATAAGCACTGGACACATAACCACAAGTTCGGGAGTTCAAACTCACCAGCTGGTCCTCAGAAACCCTATACAGGTTTGCTATGTGTTGTAACCAACTTGATGATATTTAAGAACCACAACAGATAAATGATGAGTGCAATAGAATGTTGTTGTTGTTGTTGTTGTCAAGTGCCATGGAGTCAGAACCGACTCATAGTGACCCCATGCACAGCAGAACGAAACAATGTCCGATC
>NW_006408840.1:68923-69980 GCF_000296735.1 Chrysochloris asiatica | reverse complement strand
CCCATTCCAAAGAAAGGTGACCCAACAGAATACAGAAATCATTGGACAATCTCTTTGATATCTCAAGGTAGTAAAGTTTTGCAATAGAATAGCAAGTATCAAATCCCTATAACTGTTGGTATACTCTTTTTTTTAAAAATGTTTTATTGTCAATTATGTGATAGTTTACATGGGAGAATATTAGTTTTATATTCATCCTATCGTAGTTTCATTGCCATGGTTACAATCCTCTCCATGAATCATCAACCAACCAAATGGTATACCCTGCAAGCCAGCTCACCAGTCAACAGAACACAGCCCAACTCCCTCTCTGGGTCATAGCTCGCGGTTTCATTGCTGTTTTTCCCTTGCTTCCCCTTATCGGTGATAAACATGGTCACCAATCAGAGCATATATTCCCATTGAGTCTTAGTCTTGGAAGGGGGTTTAGTCTGATGTCTTGCCTTGGTGTGTCTGATCAAGTAACTTGCTAGTTTTTTAGTAATCAGTCAGTTTGCCTATAATATTTTGTATTTTTTCTGTCAGTTTTTCTTTCAAGAAGTATCTTCTGTTCGTCTAGCCTCTCCAGGCTGGTCTGCTTGTCTTTCAAGTGGAAATTTCCCACCTCAAAAGATTCTGGATGCTGTTCAGGATTCCACCTATGGTCTTAAGTAATGCAGAAAGCCTCCTTCACTGGGCATATTGTAGCCACATTTTAGGGATTTCAATCAGTTACAGGCAGAAGATGTACTTAAAAGCTTTCTATGGCGATGATTTTGGCTATTCCTTTCTCTCCCCCTCCAGTGTCTATTTTATAATATAATGCAAGGAAAACCATGATTCAAAAGACAGACAAGCATCTTAATATTATATCCCCCTTTCCTCATTTCAACCATGTCTCAATCTCTGTATCCCAGAGTCCTGTTGTTCCAAGGTTGTGCATACGTCATTATTTGCCTCTCTCCCACTTAGCCCACGCAAACCTGCCTAATTGTTTTCCAGTCCGCTTTGTTCTTTCATTTCCTCCCCTTCGTGTATATTGCCCCTTCCCTAGCACCCAAACTATCCCATGTCTATT
>NW_006408840.1:66976-68439 GCF_000296735.1 Chrysochloris asiatica | reverse complement strand
TCGTCAGTTGATGGGCAATTTGGTTGTTTCCATCTTTTTGTTATTGTAATAGTGCTGCTATGAATATTGTTGTGCACATATCTACTCGTGTTAGGGCTTGTATTTCTGGTGGGTAAATACCAAGTAGAGAAATTGCTGGATCATAAGGTATTTCTAGTTCCAACTTTCTGAGGAAGCTCCATATTGCTTTCCAGAGAGGTTGGACAATTTTGCAATCCTATCAGCAATGCAGCAGTGTCCCAGTCTCTACACATCCCTGCCAGCATTTATTGTCCTCAACATTTTTCATCTTTGCTGTTATTGCTGGTGTGAGATGTTATCTCATTGTTGTTTTGATTTGCATCTCTCTAACGGCTAGTGATCATGAACATTTCTTCATATGTTTGTTGGCTGGCCAGATCTCCTCCCTGGTGAAGTGTCTGTTCATGTCCTGCGATTATGTTTTAATTATTTGTCTTTTTTCTTGTAGAGGTGTTGTAGTTTCCTATATATTTTAGAAATGAGTCCATTGTCTGTTGTATTATTGCAAAAGATTTTTTCCCACTCTGTGGGTTCCCTTTTTACTCTTCTTTCTGGTGAAGTCTTTTGATGCACATAAGTTTTTAATTTTCAGTATGTCACACTCATCTCTTTTGTCTACTTTTGTTTGTATAATTTTCAAAATGTTTTGTAGTCTGTGTATTCCCAGTATTAGTGCCCTCACATTTGTCTCTATTTTTTTTATTGATGGCTTTCATAATTCTGGGATTCACAATTAGGTGTTTAATCCATGTTGAATTGGTTTCTCTATAAGGTGTGAGGTGAAGGTGTTGGTTCAATCTTTTGCATTTCGCTTTCCAGTTCTGCCAGCACCATCTGTTGAAGAGACTATCACTTCCCTATGTGATATATTTAGGTGTTTTGTCAAAAATCACTTAGCTGTATGTAGATGGGTTAATTTCTTGATTCTTGATTCTGTTCCATTGATCAATGTATCCTTCGTTGTACCAGTCCCAGTCTGTTTTGACCACTGTAGTGTAGTAAATTTTGAAGTTGGGGAGTGAGAGGCCTCCAACCTTATTCTTATTCTTAAGTAATGCTTTGATTATCCTGGGTCTCTTTCCTTTCCATATAAAGTTTGTAATTGTTTTTTCCATCTCTTTGAAGAATCTGGAATCTAGATTGGGATTGCATTATATGTGTAAATTGCTTTGGACAGTATTGACATTTTCACAATGTTAAGTTTTCCTATCCAAGAGCAGTATTGACATTTTTGCAATGTTAAGTCTTCCTATCCAAAATTCTTCCATGTTTGTAAGTTTCTTTTGGTTTCTTGTAGTAGTGTTTTGTAGTTTTCCTTGTATAAGTTCTTGGTTTCTCTGGTTACATTTATTCTTAGATATTTCATCCTTTGGGTGGCTATTGTAAATGGTATTGCTTTCCTAATATCCTTTTCAGTGTTGTCGTTTTGGGAATAGAGGAAT
>NW_006408840.1:64551-65947 GCF_000296735.1 Chrysochloris asiatica | reverse complement strand
GTTTTCTATCTCATTTATTTCTGCTCTAATCTTTATTATTTCTTTCCTTTTGATGGCTGTAGGTTCCTTCTGTTGGTCTGTTCCTAATTGTTGTAGGTGCTGTGATAATGTGTTAATTTTGATTCTTTCTTCTTTTTGGATGTCTGCATTTATTGCAATTAATTGTCCTCTAAGAACTGCTTTTGCTGTGTCCCAAAGATTATGGTATGTTGTGTCTTCGTTCTCATTTGTTTTTAGGAACTTGGTGAATTCACGTTTAATTTCTTTAACTACCCAGTCGCTTTTCAATAGGGTGTTATTCAGTTTCCCTGTATTTAATTGATTACTTTGGTCTTCCTGTTGTTGATATCTAATTTGATCACCTTGTGGTCTGAGAAGATGCTTTGTAGTATATTGATATTTGTAAATGTATGGAGATTTGTTTTGTGACCTAAGACATGGTCTATTCTGGAGTATGTTCCGTGTACAATGGAAAAGAATGTGTATTATGCAGTTGTTGAGTTGAATACTCTGTATAGAGCTATGAGGTCCAGTTGGCTGATTGTGTTGTTTAGTTATTCTGTGTCTTTGTCAAGTTTCTTTCTGGTTGTTCTATCCATTTTTGAAAGTGGTATATTAAAATCACCCACTATTATAGTGGACTTTTCTCATGTTCTTCAGCTTCAGTTTGAATTTGCATATTAGTAATTGATGGCTTGTTCCACAATCTGTCTCTGGCTTAGTTTTGACTGATCATCAAAATGTTTCTATCATCTCTTTCTGCAGATGTAGTCAATTTGATTTCTATGTATGCCCTCTGGCAAGGTTCATATGTATATTTGTCTTTATGCTGTCTTAAGAATGTATTTGAAGTGAACAAATAATTGATTTTGCAGAATTCTATCATGCGATCTCCATCATCATTTCTATCACCAAGGCCATATTTTCCAACTACTGATCCTTCCTCTTTGCCTCCAACCTTTGAATTGCAATCACTAGTAATCATCAATACATCTTGATTGCATGATTGATCAATTTCAGATTGAAGAATTTGGTAGAATTCTTCTATTTCATCCTCACTGGCATTAGTGGTTTGTGTGTAAATTTGAATAATAGTGGTATTAACTGGGATTCCCTGTAGATGCTTGGATATTATCCTATCACAAATAGTGTCATTCATGAATGATATGGGTATGTTCTTTTTGACAATGAATGCAACACCATTCTTCCTCAATTTGTCATTCCCAGCATAGTAAACTATGTGGTTGTCAGATTCAAAACGTCCAATACCAGTTCATTTTAGCTCATTAATGCCTAAGATATCATTTTTGACAATTTCATTTTTGACAATTTCTAATTTTCTAAATTTCTAATTTTCCTAGATTCATACTTCATGCATTCCATTTTCTGATTATTA
>NW_006408840.1:61663-63786 GCF_000296735.1 Chrysochloris asiatica | reverse complement strand
AAAAAGTTTGCCAACTGGTAGTTTAAATGACCAGATATTCCTGTTTGTGTTTGTGTACATCAAAAAAAAAAAAAAAGAAGGAAAGAAGGAAAGGGGAAAAAAGGAACTGATGGTAAACAGAGGGGATTGTAATAATTTCAATAAAACAAAATATAATTGGTTGAGTGCAAAACTTATACTCTGCCATATAAACTGTCACTCAATTTACTATAAAAGATTCTCAAAAAAGAAGATGGAAGGTATACACAAAGTCACTCCATCAAAAAATTGGTTGATGTTCATCTATTTCAAGTGATAGTATATGATCAAGAACCAGTGGTACTGAAGGAAGAAGTCCAAGTTGCACTTGAGGCATTGGCATAAAACAAAGCCCTGGGAATCAACAGAATGCAAATTGAAAGCTTTCAAAAAACTGGAGGCACTCATTCATCTATGTGAAGAAATTTGCAAGACGGTTACCTGGACAAGTGATTTGAAAAGATCATATTTGTGCCCATCTCAAAGAGAGGTGACTCAATGGAATGCAGAAATCATCGAACAGTGTCATTAATATCACATATAAATAAAATTTGGCTAAATATAATTTTAAACTGGCTTCAACAGTATGTTGACAGTGAACTGCCAGAAATTCAGGAAAGAATATGAGGAAAAAATGGAATAAGGGATATCATTGTTGGATCTTGACTGAAAGCAGTGAGTACCAGAAATGTGCTTACTTGTGTTTTAATAATTATGAAAGTCTTTTGAGTTTGTGGACAAAGTTATAGATAACATATAACCTAGTATACTGAATGGTTTAAAAACAGAAAGAGGTTGTATTCTTTCATCATACTTATGCAATCATTATTCTGAGCAGATAATCTGAGAAACTGCATTATATGAAGAAAAATGTGTCCTCAGGATTGGAGGAAGAGTCATTCGTTATCAACTTGCAATATGCTTGCTGGAAGTGAAGAGGACTTAAAATACTGATGAAGGTTAAAAACCATAGCTTTCAGTATGAATTGCACCTCAATGTAACTAGGCCAAATAATAACATCATGATAAGTGAAGTAAAGACTGAAGTTGTCAAAGATTTCCGTTTACTTGGATCCACAATTAACACTCAAGGAAGCAAGAGTCAAGAAATCAAACAACATGTTACATTGGGCAAAATCTGCTGTGCAAGATGTTTTTAAAGTGTTCAACAGCAAAGATATCAGTGTGAGGTAAGTTGAACCTAAGCCAGGGCATTTTCAATCGTATCATATGCGTGTAAAAACTGGACAATGAATGTGTAAGGCCATAGAAGAGTTGATGTGTTTGAGTTATGATATTGTAGAAGAATATTAAAATACCACAAACTACCAGAATAACAACAGGTCTGTGTTGGAAGAAGTACAGCCAGAATGCTCCTTAGAAGTCTTGATGGCCATTATTTTATCCCTCAGACTTTTGGACATGTTTTCAGGAGGGACCAGTACCTGGAGAAGGACATTAAGATTAGTAAAGTGGAGGATAAGTAAAAAGGAGGGAAAGTCCAGAAAAATGAATTTTAACAGTGTCAACATCAATGATCTCCTGGGTAACATCTATTATGGGATGACACAAGACCAGGCACGGTTTCATTCTATTGTGTATAGAGTCATTATGAGTTAGTGCTGACCACATATGCAAGTGAAATTTGTAAAATTAATATGCAAAACCTTAGAGGATTTAATGCATTTGAATAATTGTGTTGGAAAATAATACTGAAAGTACTATGGACTGACAATCTGTAAACAAATCAATCTGTCTTGGAAGAAGTACATTCAGAACACTCCTTAGAAGTAAAGATGACAAGACTTCATCTCTCATACTTCGGACATGTTTTTAGCAGGGACTAGTGCCAGGAAAAGGACATAATGCTTGGTAAAGTGGAAAAAGAAGAAGATGCTTAATGATCTGGCTTGATACAATGGCAGCTACAATGGAGTTAAATACAACAATGATTGAGATGATGGAGCGGGAATGGACAGTGTTTTGTTTTGTTGTTCATAGGGTAGCTATGAGTCAGAACAGACTTGTGGCACTGGGAGTTAATGTGCTGGGTTGCAAAGTTGATTTGAACTTCAAGGTTGGCAGCGCAAGCTCACTAATCACTA
>NW_006408840.1:60201-61053 GCF_000296735.1 Chrysochloris asiatica | reverse complement strand
GAGAGAGAGAGAGAGAGTGCTCTGGTAGTATAGTGGTTATGAATTGGGCTGTGAACCTCAAGACTAGAAGTTAGAAACTACCAGCTGTTCCGCGAATGAAAGATGAAACTTTCTGCTCTTGTAAAGATTTACAGTCTCAGAAACCCTTAACAGCACCGTTATGGGTCAGAATCGACGCGACTACACTTAACACCAATATATATACATATGTTGTTGTTGTCAGGTGCCATCAACTTGGAATCGACTCATAGCGACCCCATGCAAAGCAGAACGAAACAATGTCCTCTGGCCAACCTCACTACCGCTGCCACACTTGACGCGATCAATGATGCCACCTGGCTGATCCATCACATTAAGGGTCTTCCTCTTTTTCTCTCACCCTCCATCTTACCCAGCATGACATCCTTCTCCAGCGACTGTTCTCCTGACAATATGTCCAAAGTATGAGAAAAGAAGCTTAGCCATCCTGGCCTTCAAGGAGCACTCTGGCTGCACTTCTTCCAAAACAGATCTATTGGTTGTTTTGGCGGTCCATGGCACTTTTAGTATTCTCCTCCAACACCACAACTCAAAGGCATCAATTCTTCTACAGTCTTCCTTGGGTCTGGCTTGGGTCAGGCGCACCTTAGTCCTCAAGCTGATATCGCTGTTCTTCAAAATTTTAAAAAGTTCCTGTGCAGCAGATTTGCCCAATGCAATACGTCGTTTTATCTCTTGACTGCTGCTTCCACGAGAGTTGATAGTTGATCCAAGAAGAATGAAGTCCTTGACAACTTCAATCTTTTCTCCCTTGATAAGAATGTTGTTTATTGGTCCAGTGGTGAGCATTTTTGTTTTCCTGACATTGAGATG
>NW_006408840.1:56077-57265 GCF_000296735.1 Chrysochloris asiatica | reverse complement strand
ATTGTACAATTTTCATCATTTTTAAATTTTTTGTAGTCCTATGTTTTAAATTATGGACTCCTGTACTATGTACTTCAAACAAATCACTTTTAGAAGAAAGACAATGTGAATGCTCCATAGGAGCAAGCATGGCAAGACTTTGACTTGCTTATTTTATACACATTATACTCACATGGATGCGGAAGCTGGACAATGAATAAGGAAGATCGTAGAAGAATTGATGCCTTTGAGTTGTTGTGTTGGAGTAGAATATTGAAAGTGCTGTGGACTGCCAAAAGAACCAAAAGATCTGTTTTGGAAGAAGTGCAGCCAGAGTGCTCCTTGGAGGCCAAAATGGCTAAACTTCGTCTCTCATACTTTGTACATATTGTCAGGAGGGAACAGTTGCTGGAGAAGGATATCATGCTGGGTAAAATGGAGGGTCAGAGAAAAAGAGGAAGACCCCCAATGAGATGGAATGGCAAGGTGCCATCATTGATGGTGTCAAGTGTGGCGGCGGTAGTTAGGTTGGCCCAGGATCGGACATTGTTTCATTCTGCTGTGCATGGGGTCGCTATGAGTCAGTTCCGACTCAATGGCAAATGACAACAACAACAACAACAACAACAACAACAATTCAGAATGATAGATTTATAGAAAAAAAGGTTTTACATTTGGTAAAGTTACTGTCACTGTTATTTGATGGTGGAGAAACAATTCTAACTCATAGTGATCCTACGTAAAATGGAATGAAGTGTTGTCCAGCCCTATATATCCACACAATCATCACTACAGTTTACCTTATTGTTGTAGCTAATTATCAGGTTATCTATTTAAGGGTCTTCCCCTTTTTCAGGACCCGTTACTTTACCAACATTTTTGCCCTTTTCCAGAGAATGGTGCCTCCTGATAACATGTCCAATGCATTAACTTGCTGCTGTTGTTAAATGTCAAGGAGTTGGTTCTGACTCACGGAGACCCTGCATAGGACTTCCAAGGCATTGCATCTTGACTGGAGCAGGAAGCCTGTGTGCTGAAACTGTGTTTAATGTATGGAGACACTGTGCTCACTCGTATAAAGTAGAGTTGGTGAAAAGGAAGGAAGCCTTACAGTGAAATGAGTTGACACTATAGCCACAATCATGGACTCAAGCATACCAGCATATCAATGATCATGAAGATGGCACTGAAAAAAAAAAAAAAAAAAAA
>NW_006408840.1:44905-55977 GCF_000296735.1 Chrysochloris asiatica | reverse complement strand
AAAAAAAAAAAAAAAAAAAGACCATTGAGTATTTTCCTACTCACAGTGATCCTAAAGGACAAAGTAGAATTACTCCGTACTGTTTTAGAGGCTGTAAATCTTTATGGGAGCAGCCTGTGGAGTGTTTGGTGGGTTTGAACAATTGAATTTCTGTTTAGCAGTCCAACAACTAGTCCACAGCATAACCAGGGCTCCCAACTTCATTAATAAATGCATGTACTTATTAGAGCTATACTCCATTCATGGTAAGATTTAATTTATCTTTGACCTACCATTGTCCATCTTTGATTGTCAATGGAGAACTTGCTATGTTGACTGTGGTCCTTTTTTTTTGGGTGTGCTTAATTACTTGCCTACTGAGATATTTGAAAGGTGCAGTCTATTTTTAGGATATTTAAAATAAGCACCACAATTTTTTTTTTTTTTAACCCAGAAATTAAAGTAATAAAAAGGTAACTCATTGCATTCCGGAGATTATACTCAGTAGAATTATAATTGCAGTTCTTAATATGAGTGTCACACATTGATTATTCAAATAAAAATAGTACAAGTCTTCTAAAGAGAAATTGGGTAATATATAATGACAGGCATAAACATTTATCCTCTGACCCAGCAACCCCACTTCCAGAAACTTTCTGTGAATGTACACTTCCAACCCCCCAAAATCATGAAAATTATATTCTGTCCAGTTTTCCATGTCCTGGAAAAATATTGAAAATGAATACATTTTCAAACATAAAAAAGTATCCATAATGAGACGGATTGGCCAAGTGGCAGCATCGATGGACTCAAGCGTGGCAACAATAGTGAGGTTGGTCCAGGATTGGGCAGTGTTTAGTTCTGCTGTGCATAAAGTCGCTATGAGTCAGTACTGACTCAATGGCACCTAACAACAAATATATGAAAAATGGATTATTATGATGGTTTGTATAATCTTAAGAGGGTTGCTCTCAAAAGATATTGTTCTGTGGCAAAAATCAAAATACAAAAATGCATTTATAGAACTCTGATTTGTAATAAGAAAGATGGGATATAAGCACAGATGCACAATTGCTTATCTTCACACACACATACACACACACATACACACAAGCTACATAGCAGAAGTATTGGGGAATGCAAAACTATTCTCAGTATATAATATTTATAGCATTTTGGTTACAAAATTATATTAATATTCAACAAATTCAAAAATTAACTAAATGAACAATGATGATGTTATTAGATGGTGCCAGTCTGTAGTGACTCTATATAGAACAGAATAAAACAACACTATTACGCACCATACTCACAATTGATGATACACTTTAGCCCACTGATGCAGTCCATCTCATTAGGGGTATTCCTCATTTTCTCAAAGCCTACACTTTACCAATCATGATATCTCTCTTAAAGGACTGGTCCTGATAATACATCCAAAGTATTAGACGAGGTCTTATCATTATGACTTCCAAGGAACATTCTGAATGTACCTCTTCCGACACAGATTCTTATTTTTCTTTGGGCAATCCATGGTACCTTTCATAGTCTCCTCTAGCACCAGAACTCAAATACATCAGTTCTTCTACTGTTCTCCTTAATCATTGCCCAACTTTCACATGCACATGAAATTATTGAAAAAAATCATGATTTTGAACAGTTGCCAAACTGATATCTTTACTATTGAACACTTTCAAGAGGTCTCCTGAAGCAGATTTGCTAATGCAATATTTCGTTTGATTTTGTGACTGTTGTTTCAATTAGTGTTAATGGTGGATCCAAGTAAAATTAAGTCTTTGATAACTTCAGTCTTTTCCCATTTATCATGATGTAATTTACTGGCCCATGGTGAAGATCTTTGTTTTCTTTATGATGAGGTGCAACCCATGTTGTAGGCTTGGTCTTTGATCTTCATCGGCAAGTATTTTAAGTCATCTTTGCTTTCAGCAAGCAAAGTTGAATCATCCACATATTGCAAGTTGTTTATGAGTCTTCCTCCAATCCTGATGGCATGTTATTCTTCATATAGTCCAACTTTAGGATTAATTATTCATCATACAAATTGAATAAGTACAGTATAATAATAAAACCCTCACACTCACCTTTCCTGATTTTAAATCATTAAGGATCCCCCACCCCCTTTTTTAACATGACTGCCTCTTTTTCTATGTTCAGGTTCCTCATGAACATAATTATGTGTTCCAGAACACTCATTCTCTGCAATGTTGTCCATAGCTTATCATGATTTATACAGTAGAAAACCTTTGCATAGTCAATAAAACACAGGTAAACATCTGGGGCAGCACTGCAAGATAATGCACTGGACTTCATGGTCAGTTTGAAATGCAAGATTGGTTGTTCAAACTCACCAATTGATTCTCAGAAATCCTGGACAGGTTCACTATGAGTTGGAACTGACTCCATGGCACTTAAAAACAAAAACAAATATCTTTCTGGTATTCTTTGCTTTCAGCCAATATCCATCTGGCATCGTCAATGATATGCTTCATTCCATATCTTCAGGTGAATCTGGCTTGATCCTCTGGTAGTCCTCTGTCAATGTGCCATTACTGTGTTTTTTAGTTATATTTAGCAAAATTTTACTTGCATGTGATATTAATGATATTTCAATATTTTTCCTGAAATTGAAATACTGAAGATTTTTTTGGCAAAATATTAATGATGCAGAAAGCATCAAAGGAGTATGGAAGGAATGCACAGGTTCAATCTACCAAAAATACATGGTTGCTGTTCAGTAATTTCAGGAAGTAGAATATAAACAATTGTCAATGTACTGAAGGAGTTGCCCAAGGTACACTGAATGCATTAGCTAAGAACAAGTGTCCAGGAACTGATGGAATACAAATTGAGATCTTTCAACAAACTGATGCAGCAGTGGAGGACCTCATTCATCTATGCCAAGAAATCGCAGACAGCTATCTGGCTAACTGATAGGAAGAGATCTAAATATGTGCCCATTCCAAAGAAAGGTGACCCAAGGGAGTGTGAAAATCATTGGACAATATCATTAATAAAACAAGCACTTTAAATTCTCTTAAAGGTAATTTCAAAAAGGCTGCGATAGTACCTTGAAAGATAACAGACAGAAGTTCAAGTCAAATATTGCATCA
Organism: Chrysochloris asiatica; assembly: GCF_000296735.1. NCBI lineage: Eukaryota > Metazoa > Chordata > Mammalia > Afrosoricida > Chrysochloridae > Chrysochloris > Chrysochloris asiatica. The sequence continues at coordinate 52,867 of NW_006408840.1, read as the reverse complement.
TAGATATCACATGCAAGTAAAAAATATTTATAGAAGGAGAAAACTGTTAACTGAAACACACTCAAATGAATTTCATATGAATAAAAGAGATAGATATAATCATAGAAACAGATCCAGATGTATCCATAGATTGGGAGGAAGGTACATTTATAGATACGTAATAGAAAAAAGATAGATAGATACATGTTGTTGTTGTTGTTAAGTGCCATCGAGTCGGGTCCGACCCATAGCGACCCTGTACAGGGTTTCCGAGGGTGTAAATCCTTACGGGAGTAGAAAGCCTCATCTTTCTCCCGCGGAGCGGCTGGTAGTTTCGAACCGCTGACCTTAAGTTTCGCAGCCCGATTCGTAACCACTACGCTGCCAGAGCTCCTTAGATAGATACATAGAGTGATAGAAATAGACTGATAGAGTGCTAGTGAAAGAAAGAGTGTAAAGTATATTGTACAAATAAATGAAACTGGGTGAAACATAATATAGAAATTCAGACTTTGGAACAGAAAACATTTCTATTTAAAATTTAGCGATAAATTGAACAGTTTATAAATGGCATCCCTTTAACATATTTGATCATTCTGAGACTTCCAAAGCAATATAATATATAGAACATTATGATTTTACTGTCATCATACCTACATTTTTCTTCTCTGGGAGTCTAATTGGTCCTAATCTTGTTGTATTTCAGAGGCACAAAAGCATGTCCGTTGTTTTTTAAAATGCAAATATATTTATAACTCTGGTAGAGTAGTGGCTACGAATCGGGCTGCGAACCTTAAGGTCAGTGGTTCGAAACTACCAGCCGCTCCGCGGGAGAAAGATGAGGCTTTCTACTCCCTTAAAGATTTACACCCTCGGTAACCCTGTACAGGGTCGCTATGGGTCGGAACCGACTCAACGGCACTTAACAACAACAACAACAAAAAAATATTCAAGGAGCTCTGGTAGTGTAGTAGTTACGAATCGGGCTGCTAACCCCAAGGTCAGCAGTTCGAAACTACCAACTGTTCCATGGGAGAAAGATGGGGATTTCTTCACCCGTACAGATTTACAGCCTCAGAAACCCTGTGCAAGGTAACTATGAGTTGGAACTGACTCCATGGTACGTAACAACAACAATGTAAGTTATTCAGCATATATTTTCATTTTATATACTCAGATTTTATTTTTCAACTAACACAGACTAAAAAAAACAGATTATATTGATTCATCCTCTACCAACATCTGTAACCATTCTGTTATGTGGAGTTGAATTTCCTCATTTTTCAGTGAAATGGGGAAAAAAATTACCATGAGCTTCATATAGCAGCAATTAAAGCATCATTGTCTATAAAATTATACTAATTGCCCTCAGTTTGATTGTGACTCACAGTGACCAAAAAGGCCAGAGTAGTGTTGCTCCATATGGTTTTCAAGGTTGTATATTCTATGGAATCATATTATTAATGGCTTCATATTTCTCACATGGAGTGACAGGTGCATGAAAACTTTAAACTATTCACTTAGACAAACTAAATCACTGCAACATCAAGACATCCTCAAGATCATAGTATTACAGAAATGATTACATATACATACATAAATACACTCACAATATGTATATATGGTGTTGGTATTTAGGGCCATCAAGTACATTTCAGACTATAAACATCAGTATAGGGTTTTGAAGCTATAAATGTTCGCTGGACAGAAAGTCTCATCTTTCACGAGAGAGGTGGTTGTGTGCCATGGAGTCAGTTCCGACTCAGAGCAACCCTGTAGAGGGTTTCCAAAGCTGTTAATCTTTATGGTAGCAGAAAACCTCACCTTTCCCCCACAGAACAGCTGGTAGTTTCAAATTTCTGAACTTCAAGTTAGAAGCCCAACTTGTAAACACTACTGAAGGTCAGATGTATATGTTTTTAAATGCCATTGAGTCAGTTTTGACTCATAGTAAACCTATATAGGATTTTTGAGGAATCACTGGTGAGCTTGAGCCACCGACCTCATAGTCCATATCAACTTTGCAGTCTAGCGCATTAATCCAAAGACTGCACCAGGACCATATCTACGTTGTTGTTAAGTGCCATTGAGTTAATTCTGACTCATAGCAACCCTGTATAGGGGTTCCAAGAAACAGCTGGTCGTCTTAGCAACTGACCTTGTGATTCAAAGCTCAGTACTGATCCTACAGTGCCACATCAGGAGTCCTAAACACACACACACACACACACACACACATACACACACATACACACATGTATAAATATATGTTACAAATAGGGCTGCTAACCTCAAGGTCGGTGGTTCGAAACTACCAGCAGTTCCGCAGGAGAAAGATGAGGCGTTCTGCTCCCGTAAAGATTTACAGCCTCGGAAACCCTGTGCAGGGTCACTATGAGTCAGAACTGACTCCACGGTACTTAATAACAACAACATATATATATATAGTTGTTTTGTTGTTGTGAAGTGCTGTCGAGTCGGTTTCAACCCATAACCACCCTTTATAGGGTTTCCGAGGAGCAGCTGGAGAGCTTGAACTGCTGACCTTGAAGTTCAAATGGTTTTGCAGTCTGGCACATTAACTCACAGAGCCACACCAGGAGTCCCTATATATTGTTATTGTTATTGTTGTTGTTAGGTGCCATCAAGTTGGTACCGACTCATAGCAACCCTATGTACAACAGTACGAAAACACTGCCCGGTCCTTGGCCAATCTCACAATTGTTGCCACACTTGAGCCCAATGATGCTGCCACTTTGCCAATCCATCTTGCTCGAGATCTTCCTCTTTTTCTCTGACCCTCCACCCTATCAAACATGATATCCTTCTTCAGCAACTGATCCCTCCTGACATTATGTCCGAAATTTGAGAGGCGAAGGAAATTTGGCCATCCTGGCCTCCAAGGAGCACTCTGGCTGCACTTCTTCCAACGCAGATCTGTTTGTTCTTTTGGAAGCCCATGGCACTTTCAATACTCTCCTACAATACACTCAATATACTCCCTATTTATTTGTATGTGCTTACGAATCCGGCTGTGAACAGCAAGGTCAGCAGTTGGAAACTACCAGGTGTTCCACAGGAGAAAAATGAGGCTTTCTGCTCCCGTAAAGATTTACAGCCTTGGAAATGCTTTACAGGTTGCTATATATAGGTATATATTATATACACATACATATATATGGTGTATTATATATATTTCCAACCCATAATGACCCTGTATAGGGTTTCCAAGGAGAGGCTTGTGAGCTTGAAACACTGACCTTGCAGTTCAAACTGATTTTGTAGTCCAGCACAATAACCCGCAGTGCCACACCAGGAGTCCATACATATATACGTTATATATGTTGCTGTTTTTGTTGTAAATGTCGTCGAGTTGATTCCGACCCAAAGTGACCCTGTATAGGGTTTCTGAGGAGCAGCTGGTGAGCTTGAAATACTGACCTTGCAGTTCAAATGGCTTTGCAGTCTGGTGCATTAACCCACAGCACCACATCAGGACTTGTATGTGTGTGTGTGTATGTGTGTGTGTGTGTGTGTGTGTGTGTGTGTAAACTTCTAGCTGTTCCATGGGAGAAAGATGAGGCTTTCTGCTCCTGTAAAGATTTACAGCCTCGGAAACCCTGTACAGGGTCACTATGAGTCCGTTCTAATGCCGCGGCAAAAAAACCACCACCATCACCATATATACACATACAATAAATAGGGAGCACGGTAGCTCTAGAGGGTAAGCACTGGACTGCAAACTGCACAGTCAGAAGTTCAAGCCCAACAGCTGCTCCACAAAAGAAATATGAGACATCCTACTCCCACAAAGATTTATAGCCTCAGAATACATTAGCAGGTTTGCTATGAATCAGAACCAACTAGATGGAACTTAACTTAGTGTATTTATAAAAGAAGACTAAATTATTTGATTTCTTTCATTTTTCACATAATTTTCAATGAAAGCTAATGTTATTGTGCAATAGAAGCTAGAATTAATCAACATTATGCAAGATTCTGTGGGATTAAATTCATTAGTATCTAAAAGTGATATTAACATTTTTTTTTTTCCTTAAGAAAAATGTTCTCTTGATGGTAACTAGGAACCACCATTCATCTGTAAATTTGTTGTACTGTGGTGAATTGTGTACTGCAGTGATGCTGGGAGCTAAGTTAGTAGATTTTAAACACCAACAGGGTATTGAATTTTCTGATTAAGATAGATTACTAAGAAGTTGAGGTGGATTACTTATGAAAAAGTATACACTGAAAACCTTTTGAATTGCAGAAGAACACTATCAGATAGCAATAGAATATTGAATATTGAAACCTTATGAACAGCATGATAACATTGTCAGATATAGTGCTGGAAGTTGAGCCTCTGAGGTTAAGGCACTCAAAATGTAACTGGGAAAAACTACATGATTGGAGAAAAGCTTTTGGAACTGACTTCAATTTATTAATAAGGCACAACTGAAAACGAGGAGAAACAGCTGTGACATCCATTAATAACTGTAAAAGAGAACACACAATGTATGGATCTAGGAAAATGGAAAGTTGTCAAAAATTAAATTAAATGCATAAAGATCTATATACTATGCATTGTTGTTGTTGTTGAATGCTGTGGAGTCGGTTCCGACTCATAGCGACCCTGTGCAGGTTTTCCAAGATTGTAAATCTTTCTCCTGCAGAACAGCTGGTAGTTTCGAACTGCTGACCTTAAGGTCCGCAGCCCAATTCATAACCATTATGCTACCACAGCTTAAATTGACAGTATGGGCTATTTTGATTCTGACAGTCAAATGGTTTATTATAACAAGAATGGCAAATTAAATACAAATGGCATCACACTGATTATCAAAGTTAACATTTCAAAAGCTACCTTGAAGTATGATGCTGTCATTGATACAATAACAGCCATATGTTTACAGCAAAAACAAGTTAATATAATTATTATTCAAATTTATGTACCAACCACAAAAACCAATGATGATAAAATTGAAGAATTCTACCAACTTCTTAAGTCTGAAACTGATCAAACATGTAATCAGGATATCTTGATAATTACTACTGATTGAATTGTAAAGGTTTTAAACAGAAAGCTAGAAGGATCTGTAGGTAGAAAATATGTACTTGGATATAGAAGGAATGATGGAGATTGCAAGACAGAATTTTTCAAGATCAATGCAATTGTTCATTGCAAACACGTTTTATAAACTACATAAAGAGGATTGGGTACATGGACCTCACCAGATGGGATACACAGAAATCAAATAGACTACATCTGTTAGAAGAGACAGTGGGAAATGTCCATATATATCATCAGCCAAAATAAGACCTGGGGCAGGCTGTGGATTAAACCCTCAATTGCTCATATACAAATTCAGGCTGAAACTGAACAAAATTAAAACAAGTTTATGAGAGCCAAAATATGACCTTGAAAATATCCCACCTGGGTTTCAAGATCATCTCAAGAATAGATTTGATGAATTAGACACTAAAGACTGAAGACCAGAATATTTGAGGGTTGACTTCAAGAACATCATGCAGAAAGAAAGCAAAAGGTCAATCAATATGAAGAAAACAAAGAAGGAAAAACCAAAATGAATATCGGGAGAAACTCTGAAATTAGCTGATCACCACAACAGCACTAAAGAAAATGGAAGAAACGAGGAGGTAAAAGAGCTGTACAGAAAATTTCAAAGGGCAGGGGGGGGGGGGGAGGGGGAGAAGCGCGAGTGGGGGAGACAAAGTGAAGTAATATAATGAAGTGTGCATTTCTCTAGCTGAAATAATTGAAGAAACTATTCAAGACTTTACTTGAAATACTGAAGGATTCTTTGGGCATAATATTGAATGAAGCAGAAAACATCAAAGAGGATGAAGGAAGTGGGCAAGACATGATAACAGTCTATGCAGAAAGGATGTGCAGACATTCTTCAGAAAAACATGGAAACCAGATGAAACAGATCCAGAGGTTGTCATTGGAATTCAGAATTTCAGGTAAAGGGGTAAATAAGTGGATCAAGTGTTTACTGGGAGAACAATTTGAAACAGAACCAAGTAAGGATTTGGGGTATCCAGCATGTCCCATTGCAATCATTTTGAAAGGGGGGTGAATGGCATGAGGGACAAGCTAGCGCTACCTTTTTTAAAATCTGCTGGTGACCACGAGACAAAGGTGTGAGTGTTATTATTATTTTATTTTTTAATCTTTTTTTTTTTTTCTCTCTCTCTCTTTCTACACATTTCCTCAGGTTAGCATAGGTAAGACCTACACTGTGTGTTTCTCATAGCTGGATGGATAATTGAAAGGGAAAAAGACAAAAAAAGTACAGACACCTACAGTCTCTTCCAAATCAGGCTTGTCCAACTGCTGGCTGTTTTTCCTCTATGTTGTTTTGTTGTTGTTGTTTTCTATTCATTTCTGCTCTGGCTATAAAAGGTGATACCTGTCTAAGTAAACAACCCCAGATAAGGTCTTGCGCCATGCAGATTCCACAGCTGGGCAAAGAATCAAATGAGTTAGGAGGCAACAAAAAGAGCTGATGACAGTATTCTCTTCCAAAAAAGATGTAGTTCTCACTAGGAGAAGCAGCTCAGTGGACTTGAGGCAGAACAGGAACATCGTTGTATTTCCCAGGTGGTTTTGAATGCAAGAGTCCATAGGTGGTGCTAAAGATGTTCTATTAATTTCCTGTGTCTGCTTTGTGGCTGTGTTTTATTATTTTATATTAGTATCATTAAGGAGCTCTGGTAGTGTAGTGGTTATGAATTGGTCTGTGAACCTCAAGGTCAGCAGTTCAAAATTATGAGTTGTTCCATGTGAGATAGATGAGGTTTTCTGCTCTGGTAAAGATTTACAGCCTCAGAAACACTGTATAGGATTGCTATGAGTTGGAACCAACTCCACAGCATATGACCACCACAACCACCATTAATATCATTAGCTTTTTAAATGTTAAAAATTTATTTTTTCCCTTTTTCCAGCGTTATTTGTCTTTATTTTTTTTTCTAGGTTTTTATGGCTTTCATTAAGAGTCTTTTTTTTGTTTGTTTGTTTTTTCTTTTTTCTGGTGCTCCTTCTATCATGTGGGAATGCTTCATCATCTTGCCTCACCCAGAAGGAGACAGCAACTGCAACCATACACTCAAGCAAAAACAGCACCCTCTAAATCCCACTGATTGGGCAAGAGTCAATACCAGCTGCTGTATACCAGAGCAACATCTACAATTAAAGCCTGCTAAAAACCACAATATTGAACTGCATTAACAGAGTGAAAAGAGAAGCACATCCCTTGATCACACCAACAGGAAGCAGTTTGAGAGTGCTCAAGAATATCCCAACATACATTCATCAAATTAATACAGATAAAACAAAATGATGATGATGATAAAACAGCCAAAAACTTCTGCTCATGTGCAGAAACAAGACAGAGTAGCTCAAACAACTGACCAAGATGAAGAGCTAGCAATTGTTAATGAGGGAGAAGAGGCTATGGAACTAATTGTAAAGAATTCAGAAAAATAATACTGAGGTACATCTAAATGTTCTATAGAAAGGTAGAAAAAATAAGGACTAACTCAGAAAAGCCCTACATAAAAACCAAACAAATCAGATATAACATTAGAGATTATACAAAACCTGCAAACAGAGGTCTGGATAATCAATTCTACAATATCACAAGTGGAAAATATGCTGAAATGGCAAAGGAGTAGAACTGAAGTGATGGAAGCCTGAAAGAGCGAATTTGAAGACTTTCATTCCTTTTTATGCTTGTTTTTCTATCTTAGCAGTCTTGCTAATAAAGAAAAATTCTGAAGAAAGCCTAAGACTCACGTTGAAAAAATGAATAAGAATACCATAGTGGTGATTTGCTGATTCCAGATTTGCACACTTTATTGTAATATTTGGCTTTACCTTCTCGAGCTGATCTTTGTAATTTTCTGCTCAGCTCTTGGACCTCCTAATTTCTACCATTTGCTTTAGCATTTCTATGC
>NW_006408840.1:40994-42565 GCF_000296735.1 Chrysochloris asiatica | reverse complement strand
AGACAAGGGACTTAATGGCAGATTAGGGAAAAGTTCTGTGCAGATCTCCACCAGCAATATAACACAGAATACCAGATGAAACAGGACTAGGAAATGTCCCCACAACTCTGAATTAAATATAAAGGAATATTTAGAAGGGCCAAAGGCTTACTGCTAGTGGTATTTGTTCCAGAAGCATGAAAGATGGTGCTTTTTGATCTTTGGCTGCCTGCAAGATCTGGAGCAGCCATTGCGGGCATGATGGAACTGATAAAAGAGCACAGGAGAAATTCCATAGTAGGGGTCCTGCCAATCATCAGAGATAAAAGTGTTAACACTTTTTAACTGTTCATTTGTCTCTGTCTGTGCACCTCAACTCTGGTGACTAGAGAGGTTGCCTGAGTGAATAGACACCCCATCACCCCTGGCAGGTTCTAAAATACATGTGCATGGATCTGCTCAGCAAAGACCAATGCATGCAGAATTGAAGAAGGGTGTATTTGGGTCAACAGGAACTACTTAAAACATGCAGAATGGCTCGAGCTAACCCTGGTCAGCTTCTTACTACAAGAAGCACATTAATAGGGTTGAGGAGGGTAATAGAGACAGACAAAAGAGGGAGGAGGCTGAAAATCAAATCTTATATATATATTCCTTTTTTCTGCTTGCTCTTATATCTTAGAAGTATTGAGAAATTTGTGTTCCAGCTTGCTGGTTCTTTCTTTCCTCTCTTCTTTCCTATTCCTTTGCCTTTCAGTGTATTGACCATTTGTAATATTTTATTGTTAATCATTTGGACCATTTTTTGCAAGTTTTGAATTGTTTCCAATGCTATATCTATATTATTTGGTTGTTCCTGTAGTGCTTTCTTGACTTCTTCCTAATTTTTCCAAATGTCTGTGGAACATTTGGATACACCTTAAAATCATTCTCCTAAATTCCTTCTCAGCCAGTTCCAAAGACTGTGCACTTAGCAATGGAAAGTCTAGGTCTACTTCCAGCTCACTTGTTACAGCTACTCTGTTCCTCTCTTGGACATGCAGTGATATCTTCAGTTGTTTCTTGGGCATTTTCAATAATTATATATGTTTTCAATAATTAAATGAATGTATGTTGATATTTTATTTAGCTTTCTGACTGCCTCCGGGTAGATGTGATCAGGAGATGGGCTTCCCTTTTCACTTCTCTTATTACTCAACTTAGAGTAATTGTAGCAAATGTTGACTATCTATCCAATGTATAGCAGCTGTTATTGGCTCTTGCCCAGATGGTGGGATTTTTAAGAATATGATAGTTGTTTGGCTATATGTCTGCAATTTCTGTCTCTTCTTGGGTAAAGTAGGGAGATAGACAGTGTCTCCCCAAGCCTCACCCCCCCCAACCCCCGCTTACATGCAGATAAGAAGGCAGTGGGGAGACATACACAAAACACTGAAAGAAAAGAAGAGCAAACCAAGAATTGTCTACCCAGCAAAGCTGTCAGTCACATATGATAGTGTAAAAAAAACATCTCAGGATAAACAGAAGCTATGGGATGTTGTCAAAGCCAACTCAGTGCTTCAAAACATCATAAAGAGAGTTTGGACTGAAAG
>NW_006408840.1:39831-40563 GCF_000296735.1 Chrysochloris asiatica | reverse complement strand
CATACAAAGCAATAATTAAACTGAATGTCAGTGGATTAAAGGCACAAGTGAAGAGACGGTGAGTGGCAGAATGGATAAGAGAACAAGACCCTTCAATAAGCTGCCTGCAAGAGACACACCTTACACACAAAGACAAAAACAGACTAAAAGTGAAAGGATGGAAAAAATATATACCAAGCTAATTGCAATTTAAAAAAAGAGCAGGATTGGAAAGACTAATCTCTGATAAAATAAACCTTAAGGCAAAAATCAGCATGAAAGATAAAGAAGGACATTAACTCATGATTTAAAGGTCAATCAAAGAAGATGACATAAACTAAATAAGTATCTATACTCCCAGTGAAAGTGCCCCGAAATATATAAAGCAAACACTAATAGATTTTAAGAATGAAATAGACAAATCTACAATAATAATGGGAGGTTTTAATACAGCACTTTCTTTTTAATATTTTATTATGAATTATTTGATAGTTTACATGAGAGAACATTAGCTTTACATTCATCCTATCATATATTGTTTTATTGCCATGTTTACAACCCCCTCCATGCATCATCAACCAACCAAAGGGTATATTTTGCAAGCCTTCCCCTGGTCATCAGAACACAACCCCTCGCCCTCTCTGGGTTTGGAGTCCCCAAACGTTCCATCTCTCCACATCATTGTCTCTGCCTACATCTCTGGCATCACTGATTTTCTGAGTAGGGTCCAGCATTCCGCTCTTCTCCCTTGAT
>NW_006408840.1:32833-39501 GCF_000296735.1 Chrysochloris asiatica | reverse complement strand
CTCACATTCAGTCCTGATAGCAATTATTCACTATTGTCCCACATGAGTGCTATCCCCATCTCTTTTTCATCAGCCCTGCCCAGACAGATTGGAAACTACTCCATGCAAATTCTACCTTGCTCTGCACCCTCTGGATCTAGGCTCCCTCTTGAAAGCTTGTAAGCCATTTCTTGCCTTTGCAGGATTCCCCCACCCTATTTTGGGTAGCTGATGCCCAAGTTGCCCATCCCTGTGTACCCTATGTATTCAAGTTCATCAAATTGTATTAGATTACTCTTTTTCCTTCTTCTTTCTTCTAGTTTATTTCCGATCATCTATCCATTGAATCCAGGTCAAGAGGGTATTATCTGCAAGTGTGGGTGTTCTTCTTGTGCATATGCTTTCACTTCTTACCCACTTGACACTTCACTCTCCACTCTAGTCCTCTGTGGCTATGCCACTGACTCTGGGCCCAGGAGTTCCCAAGTAGTGCTACACTGCTGGCCAATCAGGTCTCCATCCAGGTTCACAGGAGTCTATTGAACATGGTAGGGATTAACTTGATGCTTCATTGCTGTTTTTCCCTCACTTTCCCTTATCGGTGACCAATGTGGTCACGAGTCAGAGTGCATGTCCTCTCATGGATTCCAATTGAATCTTAGTATTGGAAGAAGGTTTGTCCTGAGAGGACCCAACCACTTGCCTTTATGTCTTCTGGGCAAGCAACTTGCTTGTTCTTGTAGTAGTCAGTCGGACTGTAGTTATTAATTTATGTTGTTCCTGTAGGTCTTTCTGTCAAGAAATATCTATTGTTATTCTAGCCTCTCCAGGCTGGTAAACTTGTCTTTTCAAGTGGAAAATTCCCACCTTAGATAATTCTGGATGGACTTCAGGATTCCCCCTATGAACTTATGTAACGCAAAGGCTCCACATGAAGCCTTATTCTACTGGGCACATTGTAGCTCCATTTTAGTTATTCCAATCAGTTATAGGCAGAAGATGGATTTACAAGCTTTCTATAGCGATATTTCTGTCTATCCCACTCTCTCCCCCTCAAGTGTCTATTTTATAATGGTATGTCAGGGAAACTAAGATTCAAATGACAGTCACGCATCTTAATATTGTTTTCCCCCTTTTGCCCTTTCCAACTATTCCTCAATCCCTGTATTCCAGAGCCCTGTTGTTCCAATGTTGTGCACATATCATAATTTACCTCTGTCCCACTTAGTCTTTGCAAATCTGCTTTATTATAATCCTTTCTGCCTTGTTCTTCCACTCCTTCCCACTTCTTGTGTATTGCCCCCCTCCCCAGCACCCAAACTCTCCTATGTTTATTCCTTGCCCTGTGCTCCACCTTCTCCTCCCTTCCCTTACCCCACGTCCCACATCCTGGTAACCAGCAAAGAATCCCCTCCCCACTTTAGTATGGGTTCTTTTTCTTAGTCATTTATAATAGTGGTCCTATGCAGAATTTCTCCTTTTGTGACTGACTAATTTCACTCAACATTATGTCTTCAAGATTTGTCCATGTTATGCAGTAGCTTGCAGCTTCCTTGTTATTCTTCAAGGTGAGATAATATTCTATTGTGTGTATGTACCACAGTGTGTTTATCCATTAGTTAGTTGATGGGCACCAACCACTAAAGCCAATGATGATATAATAGAAGAATTCTACAAAATTCTTCAATCTGAAATTGATCAAACATACCATCAAGATGTATTGCTCATTACTGGTGATTGGAATGCAAAGGTTGGGAGCAAAGAGGAAGGATCAATAGTTGGAAAATATGACCTTCATGACAGAAAAGATGCTGGAGATCCAATGATAGAAGTTTGTAAATAAAATGACTTGTTCATTTCAAATGCCTTCTTTAGACAACATAAGAGACAATTGTACACCTGGACCTCACCAAATGGAATAAATAGAAATCAAATTGACTACATCTGCCGACAGAGACAATGGAAAAGCTCCATATCATCTGTGAAAACAAGGCCAGGGACAGACTGTGGAACAGACTTTTAATTGCTCATATTCAAACTCAAACTGAAGCTTAAAAAAATGAAAACAAGTCAACAAGAGCAAAAATATGACCTTGAATATAATCCACCAGAATTTAGGGATCATTTGAAGAACAGATTTGATACAATAAACACTAATGACCAAAGACCAGAAGAGTTGTGGAATGACATTAAGAACATCATATAGGTAGAAAGCAAAAAGTCAGTAAGAAGATAAGAAAGAAGGAAAAGGTTCAAATGGATGTCAGAAGAGACACTGAAACTTGCTCTCCTGTGTAGAGTTGCTAAAGCAAATGGAAGAAATGAGGAGGTCCAAGAGCTGAACAGAAAATTTCAAAGATCATTTCGTTAAGATGAAGCCAAATATTACAACAAAATGTACAAAGATGTCGAGTCAGAAAACCAAAAAAGAAGGACACTCTCAGCATTTCTCAAGCTGGGGGAACTGAATAAAGAATTCAAGCCTCGACTTTCGTTATTGAAGAATTCTCTGGGCAAATTATTGAATCATGGAGAAAGAATCATTTGAAGATAGAAGGAATACACAGGGTCACTGTACCAAAAGGAAAGGGTTAATGTTCAACCATTTCAAGAGATAGCATATGATCAAGATCCAATGATACTGAAAGAAGAAATCCAAGGTGCATTGAAGGAATTGGCAAAGAACAAGGCATCAGGAATTGATGGAATAAAAATTGAAATATTTCAAGTTAGTGAGGCGGTACAGGAGGCACTCACTCAAGTATGCCAAGAAATTTGGAAGACAAGTATCTGGCCAACGGATTAGAACAGATTCATATCCATGTTACCATTCCAAAGAGAGGTGAACCAACAGAATGTAAAAATCATCGGACAATACCTCTGATATAACATGCAAGTAAAATTTTACTAAAAGTAATACAGAAACAGCTATAAGCATATATTCACAGAGAACTTCCAGAGGTTCAAACCGGATTCAGGAGAGGCCATGGAACGAGAGATATCATAGCTGGTGTCTGATGGATCGTGACTGAAAGCAGAGAATTTCAGAAAGATGTTTGTTTACCTGTGCTTTATTGACTATGCAAAGGCTTTTGATTATGCGGATCATGACAAGCTATGGACAACACTGCGAAATTTGAGTATTCCTGAACACTTAATTTTGCTCATGAGGAATCTGTATATGGACGAAGAAGCAGTTTTCTAACAGAACATGGGAACACTGAATGTTTTAAAATTAAGAAAAATGTGTAACAGTGTTGTATTCTTTTACCATACTTGTTCAAGCTGTACTTTGAGCAAATAATCTGCATAGGTGAGTTATATGAAGAAAAACATGACATCAGGATTGGAGTAAGACTCATTAACAACCAGCAATATGCAGATGACACAACCTTGTGTTCTGAAAGTGAAGAAGACTTAAAATATTTACTGATGAAAATCAAATTTGATTGCATCTCAATAATAATAATTTTAAAAAATCCTCACCACTGGATCAATAAACAACATTCTTATCAACAGACAAAAGATTGAAGCTGTCAAGGACTTCATTCTTCTTGGATCAACTATCAACACTCATGGAAGAGGCACTCAGGAAACCAAACAACACATTGTATTATGTAAATCTGCTGCAAAAGACCTTTTTTAAGTGTTGAAAAGCAAAGATATCTTCTTGAAGATTAAGGTTTGCCTGACCAAAGCCATGGTTATTTTCAATCACCCCATATGCATATGAAAGCTGGGCTGTAATTAAGGAAGACTGCAGAATAATTGATGCTTTTGAGTTATCATGTTGGAGGAGAATACTGAAAGTACCATAGGCTGCCAAAAGAACCAACAGATCTGTGTTGGAAAAAGTGCAGAATGAGTGCACTTTGGAGGCCAGGATATCCAAACTTCATTTCTCATACTTCAGACATATTGCTAGGTGGACCAGATGCTGGAAAAGAGTAATATGTTTGGTAGTCTTATGTGTTAGAGAAAAAGAGGAAGACCCCACCAGATAGATTTGCAAAGTGGCAGCATTAATGGCTTAAGCATGACAATGATGGTGAAGGTGGGCCAGAATTGGGCAGTGTTTTGTTCTGCTGTGCAGAATATTGCTATGTGTCAATACTGACTTGATAGCACATAGCAACAACAAAAATGGGTAGTGATCGTGAACATTTCTTCATATGTTTGGTGGCTGCCCAGATCTCCTCATTGGTGAAGTGTCTGTTCATGTCCTGTGCCCATTTTTAATGGGTTATTTGTCTTTTTCTTGTAGAGGTGTGGAAGTTTCCTATATATTTCAGAAATGTGTCCTTCGTCTGATGTATCATTGCAAAATATTTTTTTTTCCATTCTGTGGGTTCTCTTTTTACTCTTTTGGAGAAGTCTTTTAATGCACATAATTTTTTAAAATTTTAGTATGTCACAATCATCTATTTTGTCTACTTTTCTTTGAGTAGTTTTCAAAATGTTTGGTAGTCTGTGCCCTGAATTAGAGCCCTTACGTTTTTGCCTACTTTTTCATTAATGGCCTTCATAATTCTGGGATTCACGTTTAGGTCTCTAGTCCATGCTGATTTGGTTTTTGTATGAGGAGTGAAGTAAAGGTCTTGTTTCAATCTTTTGCATATCACTTTCCAGTTCTGCTAGCAACATCTGTTGAAAATACTATCCTCTCCCATGTTATATGTTTAGGTACTTTGTCAAAAATCAGTTGGCTGTATGTATTTGGGTTAATTTCTGGATACTCAATTCTGTTCCATTGATCAATGTATTTTTCATTGTACCAGTGCCAAGTTGTTTTTACCACTGTAGCTAGTAAATTTTGAAGTTGGGGAATGAGAGGTTTCCAACGTTATTTTTTTTCTTAAGCAATGCTTTGTTTATGATGGGTCTATTTCCTTTGCATATAAATTTTGTAATTGTTTTTTTCCATCTCTTTGAAGAATGTTGTTGGAATCCAGATTGGGATTGCTTTGTTGTTGTTGTTGTGTGCCGTGGAGATGGTTCCAACTCATAGCAACCCTGTAACAGTGTTTCTGAGGCTGTATATCTTTACAGGAGCAGAAAGCTTAATCTTTTTCCTGCGGAACAGCTGGTAGTTTTGAACTGTTGACCTTGTGGTTTGCAGCCCGATTTGTAACTACTATGCTACGAGAACTCCTTTGGGATTGCTTTATATGTGTAAATTGCTTTGGGCAGTATTGACATTTTCACAATGTTAAGTCTTCTTATCCAGGAGCATGGTACAGTCTTCCATTTTTGTAGGTCTCTTTTGGTTTCTTGTAGTAGTTTTTTTTTTAGTTTTCTTTGTATAGGTCTTTTGTTTCTCCTGTTACATTTATTATTTGAAGTTTCCATCCTTTGGGCAGCTGTTGTAAATGGTTTTGCTTTCCTAATGTCCTTTCAGAAAGAAGAGAAAACATCAACAACAACAGAAAGCTTGATTATATACTATAGTCTATAATCACAGAAAAGTGAGAGATGGGAGAGAAGAATAAAAAAATCTGTAGGCTAATATGAACATGATTTTAAATATCCTGTTTCACCTTCTTGCCTTCAAGGCCACCTGATAAATTTTAAGATAGCACTCTTGGTTGTTATGCTGTACCTCATGATTTAATTTTCATCCAGTTTTATTTTAAAACTCTCTCTCCCTCTCCACACCCCTTTTTCTGGCCTTTTCCCTATTAATAAACAGTTAGGGGCTTGCTGTTGAGTCCCGGCCCTTTAAATACTTAAGGTATCTGTGCGCATGCATGGTAGAAAAACCCACCAGTGGTGGGGTGGAGGTGTCCACTCGCTACAGCACCTCCTCTAGTCACCAGAATGGAGGTGCACAAGCAGTGGGGCCCAGTAAGCAGATACCAAAACAAAAATTTCAGAACAAAGAAAAACTGACAAAGTATTTTGTCTACCTTTGCTCAGAGATTTCTGCGGCATTATTCCGAGGTTGATCTGCTTGCTCCCCCACTTGGTCTTTTCATTTGGTCTTCCCCAAGTTGTCGCTCTGGCCTGCTGAGCCTGGTAGGTTATAAAGTATGAGATTTACTCCTCCTTCTACAAGTTCCACTAGCTATATGCCTTCAAATTTTAAAATATTCCTAGATATTGGTTCAGAATTTTGGACTTCTTCCCTAAACCTGGTTCATCTGGTTTTCTGTGTTGTTGCTGATGGAGATTTTCACTGCACCTCTACCCTATCTGCCATCAAGCCCCACATCCCCATACAACACTGTGTATGAGGATAAGAATCTCTACAAAGACACAGAGTAACTAAACAACACAATCAACCAACTGGATTTCATGGATGTGTAAGGAGCTCTGGTAGCGTAGTGGCTATGAATTGGTCTGTGAACTGCAAGGTCAGCAGTTTGAAGCTACCAGCTGTTCCACAGGAGAAAGTTGAGGCTTTCTGCTCCCGTAAAGATTTACAGCCTCAGAAACCCTGTACAGGGTCACTATGAGTTGCAACCGACTCCACAGCACATAACCATCATAGAGCATTTAACTCAACAACAGCACAATACATGTTCTTTTCCAGTGCACACAGAACATTCCCCAGAATAGACCATGTGTTAGGCCACAAAACAAGCCTCCATAAATTTACAATCATCAAAATACTACAAAGCTTCTTCTCAGATCACAATAAAATAAAATTAGAAATCAACATCAGGAAGACCAAGGAAATAAAGTCAAAT
>NW_006408840.1:30543-31798 GCF_000296735.1 Chrysochloris asiatica | reverse complement strand
GGATGCAAGGATTCAATACTAGAAAAACAATCAATGTAACCCACCATATAAACAGGAAAAAGGAAAATAATTATGTGATCATATTGATTGATTGATGCATTGATGCAAATTGAGGCATTTGACAAAATCCAGCATACATTCATGATAAAAACACTTAACAAGGTAGGAATTGAAGGCATATTCTTCAATATAATTAAAAGCATATATACAAAGCCAACAGTCAACATCACTCTCAGTGGAGAGAAATGAAAACTTTCCCTATTGTGAACAGGAGCCAGACAAGAATGAACTACATGAATACTCCTATTCAATAGCAATTTGGAAGATTTAGCTGGAGCTTTAAAGCAAAATAGGGAAATTAAAGGCATTGGAATTGGCAATTGTTGTTGTCGTTATGTGCTGTGGAGTCGGTTCTGACTCATAGTGACCCTGTACAGGGTTTCAGAGGCTGTAAATCTTTACAGGAGCAGAAGCCTCATCTTTATTCTGCCGAACAACTGGTAGTTTCAAACTACTGATCTGAAGGTTCATAGCCCGATTCGTAACCACTATGCTACCAGAGATTCAAAGAAGTAAAATTCTCTCTATTTGTAGATGATATGATCCTACATATAAAACAAGAAAACAAACAAACAAAAACCCAAAGACTCAACAAATAAACTACTGGAACTCATTTAATGATTCAGTGAAGTGGCAAGGTACAAGATCAACATACAAAAATCAGTGGAATTCCTCTATACTAATAATGACAACTCTGAAAAGGAAACTAGGAAAGCAATGCCATTTACAACAGCCACCTAAAGGACAAAATCTTTATGAATAAATATAACCAGAGAAACAAAATAAAACTACAAAACACTACTACAAGAAACCAAAAGAAACTTACAAAAATGGAAGGATGTACCATGCTCCCAGGTAGGAAGACATAACATTTTAAAATGTCAGCACTACCCAAAGCAATCTAAGCATATAATGCAATCCCAATCCGGATTCCAATGACATTCTTTAAAGAATTGGAAAAAAAGTGTTTACAATCTTTATACGAAAAAGAAAAAGTTATTTGATATGCAAAGCACTGCATAAACAGAAGAACAAATTTGGAGTCCTCTCACTCCCTGATTTCACTTTTTACTACATAGATTCAGATATCAAAACAGCCTGGTACTTGTGCAATGAAACATACATAGATCAATGGAACAGAATTGAGAATCCAGAAGTTAACCAATCCACATACAGCCAACTGATCTTTGACAAA
>NW_006408840.1:17781-18706 GCF_000296735.1 Chrysochloris asiatica | reverse complement strand
CAAAGGGTAGGGGATAGATACATCATAGTTTGGATGCTGGGGAGGGCAATATAGAAGAAGAGGCAGAGGAATGGAACAACAAGGTAGATAGGAGAACATTTAGGCAGGTTTGCATGGAATAAATGGGAAAAAAAGTGTATAATGTTGCATGCTTAAACTTGGAACAAAAGAGCTCTGTGATACAGGGATTAAGGCATAGTATGAACAGGTAAAAGAGGTGAAATAATGATAAGATGCTTGATGGTCTTACATATTTGGTTTCCCTTGCCTACTGTTGTAAAATAGACACTTGCGTGGGATAGAAAATGATATCTGGAAACATGATTACAGAAAGCTTGTCAGTCTGTTTTCAGCCTACAACTGATTGAAATACCTAAAAGGGTTTTAGCAATTGTCAAATGAAATACTCTACTTGTGGAGCCTTTGTAAGTGTATGGGAAGTTAGGTGGAATACTGAGCCTCATCCAGAACTTTCTGAGGTAGGATTTTCCCACTTGAAAGGACTTTCAGGACAGCCTGCAGTGGCTAGAGGAACAGAAGATACTTCTTGAAAGAAAGAACAGCAGGAAAAATCAAAAACAAAAATGGCAGTATGATTGCCTACTACAAGAACAAGCAAGTTGTTCACCAGTGATCCATCAAGGCAAGCAATCAAGTCTATTCAGGACAAATCCCCCTCCAAGGTTGAATCTCAAAGGGAACACACAAGCAGGCAGGTAAGCTTACCACATTTGTCTATGTGTGAGTGGAAGTATGGGAAAGGCAGTGATGAAGATGTGACCTGGGATCGATCACATTACACAGACTCCTGTAGACCTGGAGATGAGAGAGAGAAGAGAAAGTGTTGGTTGTTCCAAAGTGTGGTGAGACTTGGTAATCCTGAACCCATGGAGAAGGACCTAGCCACAGTGGGCTAGAGATAAGA
>NW_006408840.1:5286-16641 GCF_000296735.1 Chrysochloris asiatica | reverse complement strand
CATTAATCAAATATGACATTGAAATCAGAACATTTTAAGAAAAACAGAAATTAAGGAATTTTCTAAAAGCCAGGCAAGCCCTGCAAAACATCAAGGGATTTCTTTGGACTGAGAACCAATATGAGCAAACAGAAACCAGAGATCTACATATGTAGCAGTACAGCCTGAAACTCAGCCCAGATATAGAAGAGTCCAGAGCAGAACTAAAGAAGGGAAAAGTATAATGATAGAGTTTCAGGTGATGAGGAGACCAGGTAGATTTCAAGATAAAATATACTATTTTTAAATGAAGAAGAAATTAATAAAGTACAGGGCAGCCCCAAAGAAACAATGTATCTCTACATCACACCAAGAAAAGTAAAATCCAAGATGATTTTTGAAACAGTAAACCTAAAATGAAATTGGCAAGAAACACCACCAAAACAAACAGGAACTCAGCACAGGAAGTATGCATAACGAAGAAACAAACAGCACAACAAAAAAACAAACAACATAATAACAACAATTAATCCATAACTATTAATAATTAGATTGAGTAACAATGTATTGAATGCAACAGTCAAGAGACAGAGAGCAGCAGAATTGTTATAAAAACAGTCAACTTCAGTATGCTGTCTACAAAAGACATACATTACACACAAATAGAAAAATACATTAAAAATTAAACGATGGTAAAAAATATACTAAGCTAATTGCAGTAAATATTGAGCAGGAGTGGTAATCTTAATCTCTGATAGAATAAACTTTAAGGAAAAAACAAGCAAAAGAGACAGAAAGACTTTGTCTCATAATTAAATGGTCAATTGAACAAGAGAATATAACCACAATAAATATGCTCCCAACGAAAGAGCCAAAATAAACCATTAAACAAACCCTAACAAATCTACAATAACAGTGGGAGATTTTACTATACAACTACTAAAAAATGGCAAAACAACTTAACAAAGACACAGAGGAATTATACGCAATCAACCAACTTGACCTCATAGATTTGTACAGAGCATAAATCCACAACAGCACAATACAGATTCTTTTCTAGTGCACAGAAAAACCATTAATATAACCCACCATATAAATAAACAAAGGTAAAGAAACACATGATCATATTAAACAATGCAGAAAAGGCATTTGGCAAATGCCATCACCCATTCCTAATATAAACACTCAACAAAGTATGAATATAAGAGTAATTCCTCAACATAATTAAGAGCATATATACAAAACCAACAGCCAACATCACTCTCAACAGAGATAAACTGAAAGCATTCCCTTTGTGAACAAGAACTAGACAAGGATGCCGTTTATCACCACTACTATTTAGTCTTAGCCAGAGCTACAAAGCAAGGTATAGAAATTAAAGGCATCCAAATTAGTGAAGAAGAAATAAAACTCTTTCTATTCAAAGATGATATTAGACTATCTCAAAGATATAGCAAATATAAACACACACACACAAAAAAAGTTATTGGAACTCATTGGAAGTTTCAGCAAAATGTCAGGGTGCTTCAATATACAAAAATCACTTGGATTCCTCTATATGAATAAAGACAGCTCTAAAAAGGAAGTTAGGAAAACAATACTGTATACAATAGCCACCCAAAGAATGATATGTCTAACCAGATAAACAAAACGTTACTATAAGATACCAAAAGATATATACAAAAATGGAAGAATACACCATATTCAAGGATAGAAACACATAACATTGTGAAAATATCAATACTACCCAAAGAAATCTACAGAGGTAACACAATCCCTATCCAGATTCCGCAACATTGTTTAAAGAGATGGAAAAAACAAAACAAAACATTATTATGAACTTAATATGGAAGGGTAAGGGAACATGGATAAGCAAAACAATGCTTGAGAAGAATAACTGGAGGCCTCTTACTCACTGATTTCAAAATTTACTGCATGACTATAGTGGTCAAAACAGTCTGCTATTGGTACTATGAAAGATAAATAGATCAATGGAACAGAATTGAGAACCCACAAGTAAATTCTTCCCATAAAAGTCAACTGAACTTTGAGAAAGGGCTACAACTCATCTGTCAGTTTTTAAGACTGTGGTGGCTTGTGAGTTGCTGTGATTCTGGAAGCTATGCTATGGATATTTTAAATACAAGCAGGGTCACCACAGTGGACAGGTTTCAGATAAACTTGCAAATGAAAACAGATTAGGAATAAGGAGAGCCAAACTACTTATGAATAATTAGTCTCTTTAAACTTTTGCATAGCAGTGGTACACTGTCAACACCATATTACTGAATATTGAAGCATAATGAAAAACATCAGAATATTGTTAGCTATAGTGCTGGAAGATTAGCCCCTTAGGTTGGAAGGCACTCAAAATTTGACTGGGGAAGAGCTGCCTCCTCAAAATAGAGTTGACTGTGATAATGTGATTGGAGTAAAGCCCTCAGAATCTTTATTTGCTGATGGGGGACCAATCAAAATGAAAAGAAACAGCTGTAAAAATCCATTGACAATCAGAATATGAAGTGTACAAAGATAGATGCACACCAATGTTCATTGTAGTACTATTCACAATGCAAAAAGATGGAGACAGTCTAAGTGCCCATCAATGAAAGAATGGATAAACAAACTTTGGTACATACACACGATGGAATTCTATGCTACCTTGAAGAATAAAGATAAAGTGGCAAAATACCTCATAACATGGATGAAACTGGAGGATGTTATGCTGAGTGAAATTAGTCACAAAAGGACAAATATTGCATAATACCATTATTGTAAAAGTTTAAAAATAGATTTCCATACTAAAATAAAAATTATTTGATGGTTACTAGGGGTAAGAGGTAGGGGTGAGTCATTCACTGATTAGGGGGTAGACACATCACAGCTTGGATGACAGGGTGGGCAGTAACAAGGAGGAAGAGGGCAATATACAAGAAGTGGGAAGGTGGTAGATGAACAATTAAGATAGAAGGTATGCATAGGCTAAATGGAATAAAGGCAAATAGTGATGCACCTCTGGTAGCGTAGAGGTAATGAGTTAGGCTGCCAACCTCAAAGTCAGCAGTTCAAAACTGCCAGTGGTTCTGTGGGAGAAAGATGAGGCATTCTGCTCCTGTAAAGATTTACAGGCTCAGAAACCCTGTGCAGGGTCACTATTAGTAGGAACTGACTCCAAGGTACTTAACAACAACAACAACACAATCTTGAAACAACATAGCCTGAATGAGTAAAGGAGGAGAAATAATGCTAAGGGGTTTGACTGTCTTTTGGATATTGGTTTTCTTTATCTATATTTTTGAAATAGATAATTAAGTGGGAAAGAAATGAATATTGGGAGTTATGAGTATAGAAAATTTGTAAGTCTGTCTTCAGCATATAACTGATTGGATTAGTTAAAAGGGAAATTAGAATTTTCCTAAAGAAATAGGCTTCTTGTTAAGCCTTTGTGGAGTAGGGGGCCTTAGGTGGAATCCTGAGCCCTATCCGGAACCTTCTGAGGTGGGATGTTCCCACTTGAAAAGACATGCAGACCAAACAGAAGATACTTCTTTAAAGAAAGACCATCAGAGAAAAAGAAGGAAAAAAGCACATTGTTTTACTGTTAGAATATCAAGCAACTTGTTTGCCTTGGAGCCATCAAGGGAAGAAAAGTCAGCCCATTAGGGTAAACCCCATTCTAAGACAGAAACTCAAAGGGAATCCATTAGCAGGCTAGTGTGCTTGTTGTCTACCACCCTGTTCTATTGTTGAGTGGAAGTGGGAGAAATGCAGCAATGAAGACATAGTCTGAGTTTGATCATGTTCCATAGATACCTGTTGACCTTAAGATGGCATTGAGAAAAGAAAGGGCTGACTGGTTTGTAATTTAAGTAGAAGTGTAAACTTCCGAGCCCAGGGACACTGACCTGGAGCTGAGAATGAAGCAATCTGCTGGTCTGAAGTGGGGAGAGGCATACAAGAACTTCCAAACTTTTACATAGTACCCATTTGAACTTACTTGGATAGTTAGCTGACCAGAACTACCAGATGGAGATAAAGAAGTCTGATACAGGAAGCAAGCATAAATTGCTAAAATTTGATCAACTGATCCTTTGCTTGTTGATGCAGTTACTCAAAATTCCAACTGAAAGCGATGGATTCTTCATATTAAGGATCAAATTTATCTCTTCTATACACTGTGTTGATAGGGACAGACAACTTAGACATTGGTTATCTAATATTGCAAAGTATCCATATTACAGAACACTTAGTTGTGCTCATAAGGAACCTGTATATAGACAAAGACACAGCTGTTTGAACAGAACAAGGGAACACTGAATGGTTTAAAATTAGGAAAGGTGTGTGTCAGGGTCATATTCTTTCACCATAGTTATTCAATCTGTATGCTGATCAAAAAATCCAAGATGCTAGATTGTATGAAGACAAACATGGCTTCAGGATTGGAGAAGACTCATTAACATCCTGCAAGATGCAGATGATACAACATTGCTTACTGAAAGTGAAGAGGACTTAAAATACTTCCTGATGAAGATCAAAGCCTTCAGTATGAGTTGCACTTCAATGCAAAGAAAACAAAAATTCTAATAACTGAACCAATAAAAAACATCGATATAAAGGGAGAAAATATCAAAGTTGTCAAAGACTTCAGTTTGCTTGGATCAACTATCAACCCTCATGGAAACATCACTCAACAAACCAAACGATGTATTGCATTAGATAAATCTGTAGCACAAAATCTCTCTGAAGTATTGAAGAGCAAAGACGTCAGTTTGAGGACTAACCCAAGCCATGGTATTTTTAATTACCTCATATGCATGTGAAAGTTGGACAATGCACAAAGAAGACGGGAGAAGAATTGAAGCATTTGAGTTATGGTTTTGGAGGAGACTATTAAAACTACCATAGACTGCCAAAAGAACAAATAGATGTGTGTTGGAAGAAGTACAGCCAGAGTGCTCCTTGGAAGCCAGGAAGGCCAAAGTTTGTATCTCATAGTTCAGACATGTTGCAAGTAGGCAGCAATCACTGGAGAAGGATCTCATGTTTGGTAAAGTTCAGGGTCAGAGAAAAAGAGGAAGATCAGTAAGGAGATGGATTGGCACAGAGGCAGAAGCAATTAGCTCAGATGTATCAAGTATTGTAAGGTTGTCCCAGGGCCAGGCAGTGTTTCATTCTGTTGTACATAGGATAGCTATGAGTCAGAATGGACTTACTGGCACCTAACAACAACAACAACAACAACAACAACATCTAAGACGGGATTGTGGGGGTGTATGAAATGGCTGACTTTAAAGTTTCATGAGTGTCCTTAGTTTCAGAATCAGGGGGCAAAGTAGAATTCCCACTGAATAGTTTTACTCTTTTCCAGATGGATCTGGATAAAGGAGATGGAGAATGATGGTGATAGGATTTTATGATTCAGTTGTGAGTAATTGTTGTCTGAAGTAATTGCAATTTTGACAACTGTAAATGTAGAAGATACAGACTTAAAAGAAGGGGTAATTAGTCTTTCATTTCAGGAACAAAGGTTTTTAGGATCACAAAGAGGGAAGAGCATGAGTAGAGCCTGAGATCCTAACCAGAATAATGGTGACAGCAGAGACACTGGCAGTGGTGATGGCATACAGAGATAGAGCATCTGAGGACTCTAGGCCCTTGGACAAAGGCTGTGTGCCTGAAGACAGGAGGCTAGCTTGCTAAATGTTTCCTTTAGACATTTAAATTAATATATGATTTTTGTTTTATACATGCATAATAAAAAAAAAAGTGGGGGGATAGACTAATAATGTTAACTGCTGGTACATGGAAGGGATATTAATCATTGCAATGACACAAAATATGATTTTTAATGTAAACTCAATTCATAATAAAAAATTTAAAACACAAAAAAGATGGAAGAAATGCTTAGAGTCACTGTCAAAATGAAAGGATCAATGTTCAACAATTTCAAGAGGTAGCTTATGATCAATAGTCAATGGCACTGAAGGAAGAATTTCAAGTTTCACTGAAGACATTGGTAAAGAACAAGGCTCTGAGAATTGATGGAGATCAAATTGAAATCTTTCAACAAACTGATGCAGCATTGGAGGCACACACTCATCTTTCCCAAGAAATTTGGAAGATACCAACCTGGACAGCTGATTGAGGTGAATGCAGTAGAATGCAGAAATAATTGGACAGTATAATTAATGCAACATACAAGTAAAATTTTGCTGGCATCTTCAAAAATGGCTGCAACAGTAGATTGACAGGGAAGTACTAGAGGTTCAAGCCGGGTCCAGATAAGCATGTGGACTGAGGGATATCATTGTTGATGCCAGATGGATCTTGACTAACAGCAGAAAATATCAGAAAAAAAAATTGAAAAGCTTACTTGTGCTTTATTAACTATACAAACGCTTTGACTTTGTGTATCATGACAAGCTCTGGATAACATTGAGAATAGTTATTCCAAAACATAATTTTATTCATAATGAATCTGTATATAGGCCAAGAGGCTGTTATTCTAACAGATCAATGGGATGCTGAATGATTTAATTCAGAAAGGGTTTGTGTTAGTGTTGTATTATTGCACAATACATATTAAAACTTTATGCTGAGCAAATATTGCAAGAAGCTGGATTATATGAAGAAGAATTTGTCATTGGAATTGCAAGAAAATTGGTGGAAAAACTCCATATCATCAGTCAAAACAAGACCAGGAGCAGACTATCAAATAGTCTCATTGATGATACAATCTTGCTTGCTGAAAGCAAAGAGGACTTAAAATATTTACTGGTGAAAGTCATAGACTATAACCTTCAGTATGGATTGGACCTCAATGTAGGAAAAAAACAAAAGAAAACCAACAACAAAACAAACAAACAAACAAAAAAACCTCTGATATTCCTCATCACTGGATGAATAAATAACATCAAGATAAAAGGAGAAAATATTGAAAGTATCAATTTTGACTTGA
This sequence comes from Chrysochloris asiatica, assembly GCF_000296735.1. Taxonomy (NCBI): domain Eukaryota; kingdom Metazoa; phylum Chordata; class Mammalia; order Afrosoricida; family Chrysochloridae; genus Chrysochloris; species Chrysochloris asiatica. Next base: position 9,704 of record NW_006408840.1, on the reverse strand, counting down.
TACATTTTCAATGCTAATGGAAGCAACAATCAAAAAACTCAAAGGCTGTATTAATTGCACTAGGCAAATCTGCTGCATAAGACCTCTTTAAAGTGCTCAAGACAAGGTTTGCCTGGCTCCAGCCATGGTATTTTCAATAGCCTCAAATACATGCGTAAGTTGGACAACGAGTAAGTAAGCTCATAGGTGAATTGATGCTTTAAATTATAGTTTTTGAGAAGAATGTTAAAAGTACCATGAACTGCCAAAATAAGAAACAAACAATTTTTTTTTTTTTTTTTCGTATTTCATACATATTATTAGGAGTCCTTGAAGAAGCACATAATGCTTGGAGAAATGGAGGGTCAATGAAAAAGAGGAAGAACATTAAACAGATGGATTGGCTCAGTGGCAGCAGCAATGCATAAAACTGTAACAAACAATTGTAAGGATAACACAAGACTTGAAACATTTCATTCTGTTGTGTATAGTGTAGCTATGATTCAGAACTGACTCACGGCACCTAACAACAACAATAACAAGGTAGGAAAGAAGTGTGCTAACATTCTTAAAGGTGAATAAATTATCAAGTCTTTTTAAAAACAGACTAGAGATAAATTAACAATGAAAATATACATAGCATGTGCTGGTCCATTATTGTTTGGCATTTCAATTCAATGATTAAATACTTTCTGTGCATCATTTCTGGTCAAAAACAAAAAAAACAAAAAGATCCTTGTGGCTAATTTATTCTTTTCACTATGATTTAAATCCATATTTTGTCCATTAAATTAGGCGATCTAATTTTATATTTAGATTTATTAAGACTATAATCTTTTCCAATATGTATATAACTGCAAACTAAAAACCTGAAAAGTAAAGATATATGATTAAAGACACTTTCTGGTAGATTTAGTTCCCATATCACATTACTTCTGGTTTGTTTGTTTGTTGTTATTGTTTCAATGTACTCTTAGCAAGACCTTTAAATCAAGTGGATGTTCCTATATCAGTAACCAAACAAAAGTTTTCTGGAATAGAATTTTCACTGGTGTGCACATTATACAAGGGGTCGGGGGAGGCATGCTTATTTTTTGGTTACTCCTGGTATCTCAATGCCTTATCCATTCCTGGGGACAAACTAAAGAAGAAAAATAGAAGGTCATTCTTGGGTCACTGCTATTCAATTTGCTGTGCCAAGCTGAAAACTCAGGCCATTAAATATGAAAATCCACTCATTGTCTAAGACCTGATTGTATCCTGTCTTTCAGATCAGACTCACCATAGTCATAGCAACCTTAATAGGCGGATGTGCATTGGACCACATCATTTGCAGGTTGTCTTAAACTGAGAAAAGTTTTGTTGAATATATGTGTGATTAATGCCTTCAACTATTATCTCTAATTGAACAGACTTGAAAGGCGGGCACTTTGTTGGCCTAGATAAGCCTATTGCCTGGCTATTAATGGCATATTCAACCCTTACTGAATTAATATATTATGGCCTCTTGTCTTTGGTAACTATACATGCTGTTGGAAAGCTATGCAAAATTTTAGTTACTATTTGAAACACAGCTCCAGTAATTTTCTAGACAAGGATGTAAGAGAAAGGGAGAAAGCTGTTTAGTGCATAATTGAACATGCTGTGCTGTTTGCATTAGTATTAAGCAGTGGTGCTTTATTTTAATGTACTTATATCAGAGTGATACATCACTTTAACATCAACAGCTACTCAGCAAGATTCAGAGTTCTTCTTTGCGTTATATAACTAAAAAAGAGAATCAATACAGGCTGACTTCTTGTATTGGAGTTTGTATTTCTGTTTGTGTATGTGGTGTGAGAAAAAAGCGACTGAATGAGAGAGAGAGAATTCAAACTGCAAACAACCAAAATGGTGTTCAGAAATACACAGCTTGTGCAATATATAACTTACATGGACTTAATATTAGGGAAAATATTCTACTTTATAGATTCACATTGGGAAGGTAGCTTATTTAGCAAGATTTTCAAACTGGAACAATTTGGGTTATGATTAAGCAAAAAAAAAAAAAAAAAAAATTAATGGAGGGCAAAAGAAAACAATAGTGTGCTCCTTTTAAATAACTGAATGTCAATTTTATGGCCCAGCCTATAATTGATCTGGACAATTTGCCAGATGTTCTCTAAAAAAATTGAATTCCATGATTTTGGGACAAATTGTTCCATAGATTTTGAATAGTTAAAAGTGGTTGCTAATTTTTTTTAAGTCTTCACATTCCTTACTAATTCTGCCTAGCTGCATTATCAACTACTGATAAAGGAGTATTGGAATCCTCAACTATATACTTTTTTAATCTATTACATCTTTTACTTTGATCAATTTTTACATGTATTGTGCAATTTTCATAAAAAATTTACAATTTATAATTATATATATATATATATATATACATTTATGAAATAGCAATTGAAATGTTTCAGCAAACAGATGCAGCACTGGAAATGCTCACTCAGCTGTAACTAGAAATTTGGAAGACAGTTACCTGACCAGTTGACTGGAAGAGATTCATTTTTGGGTCCATTTCAAAGAAAGGCAATCTAATATTATATGGAGATCATCAAATAATATTCTTAATATCACATACAAGTAAAATTTTGTTAAAAATAATTTTAAAATAGTGGCAGCAGTACATTAACTGGGAACTTCAGAAATGTAACCTGAATTCAGAATGGGGTTATGGAACTAGAATTATCATTGATGATAACTAAAAGCAGAGAATATTTGAAAAAGTTTACTTGTGCTTTATTGATTATGTGAAGTCATTCAACTGTATGGATCATAAAAAACACTATGGATAACATTGCATATAATGAGTATTCCTGAACACTTAATTTTGTTCAAGAAGAACCTGTACAAAGATCTTCTGCTGTTGTTCAAACAGAACAAGAGGATACAGAATAGTTCAAAATAAGAAAGTGTGTGCTCAGATATTAAATAAGTATTCTTCCGCAATACTTATTTAATCTGTTAATAACTCAAATGCTAGCTTATTGCACTGTGGTAGTTTGCATGTTGCTCTGATGGTGTTTTGAATGCTGGAAGAGTCACCCATGGTGGAAATGTATCAGCTGAGATTCCAGTCTAAGACAGACTCTTAAGAAGGAGATGTGGAATACTACGGAATATTTAGCCACTGAAAACCTTATGAATAGTAGTGAAACATTGTCAGATAGATAGCACCAGGATACTGAATATTGAAACATGATGAATACAACCAGAAATATACAGTGCTACGGGATGAGCTCCTCAGGTTGAAAGGCACTCAAAACATGAAAAGGGAAGAGTCATCTTCAAAATAGAGTTGAATGTGATGACAAAAATGGAATAAAGCTTTCAGGATCTCTATTTGCTCATGGGGCACAAAAATAAAAGTTAATGAGGAGAAACAGCTGCAAACACCCATTAATAATTGGAACATGGAATCTAAAAAAATATGAATCTAGGAAAATTTGACATTGTCAAAAATTAAATGTAATGCATAGACATCAATATCATAGGGATGATTGAGCTGAAATGTACTGGTATTGGTCATTCTACATTTGACGATCACATGGTTTACTAAGCAGGGAATGAAAAATTGAAGACAAATGGTGTTGCATTCATAATCTAAAAGGACATTTCTAGATCTATCTTGAAATATCATGCTTTCTGTGATAGGATAATATCCATAATGTGAACCACAAGATCAGAAGTTCAAACACACCAGAAACCATATATAGGATAGCTATGAGTCAGAATTGATTCGACAGCACTTAACAAAAATACAAAGAAGTTCAATTGTTGTTGTTAGGTGCCATCGAGATGGTACTGGCTCATTGTGACCTATGCACAGCAGAATGAACACTGCCCAATCCTGGCCCAACCTCACTACTGTTGCCACACTTGAGTACATCTATGTTGCTACTTGGCCAATCCATCCCGTTGGGGTTCTTCCTCTTTTTCTCTGACCCTCCACTTTAGCAAACATGATATCCTTCTCCAGAAACCTATCCCTCCTGATAATATGTCCAAAGTATAAGAGATGAAGCTTGGCCATCCTGGTCTCCAAGGAGCACTATGGCTGGACTTCTTCCAACACAGATCTGTTGGTTCTTTTGAAAGCCCATAGCACTGTCCATATTCTCTTCCAATGCCATAGCTAAAATGCATCAGTTCTTCTATAGTCTTCCTTATTTACTGTCCCACTTTCACATGCATATGAGGTTATTGAAAATACCATGGCTTGGGTCAGGCACACCTTAGTCAAAAAGCCAATATCTTTGCTTTTCAACACTTTTAAAAGGTCTTGTGTAGCAGATTTGCCTAATGCAATATACCATTCTATTTCTTGACTGCTGCTTCCATGAGTGTTGATAGTTGATCCAAGAAGAATGAAGTCCTTGACAACTTCATTCTTTTCT
>NW_006408840.1:0-768 GCF_000296735.1 Chrysochloris asiatica | reverse complement strand
TTTTGGTAAATTGAGGAATGTATTCAGAGGTTCAATATATTTGCAACTCTTTCCAGACTTTACAATTTTACAAGATTCTGGCTCTCCTAGGATCCCTTGTATTTATGTGTAGTATAGCAGTTAGGCAGGGCTATGTTGAAGGTTAATATCAAAACTCTTCTATGTCTTTGTCTCTTCCAAAAATTCTGCATTCAATTTTTACTTACTGTACCACCTGCCCTTAACTAAATTCACCATCTCTTACTGGTGAAGCAATGGGCTTTGCCACTTTCCTATGGAGAATGAAAACTCTTTCAAGTAACGCCACAGACTACTGGTTTTTCATGATGCATTTTTAAAAATGATTCAATAGTTTTCAATATGTTGCCTGCCTTTGATCACTTTCAAGTATCCTGGAATTGTTTTTAGGAATTTTATCCAAGTATGCAATTCTTTTCTGTGGTCAATATTTTCATTCCTCCATCATGTTGACAATTTTGAAATCAGATTCTGCCACTTGTTTTTCTATATCATTATTTCTTGAATTTTATGATTTATATATTATTTAATTTAGTGTATTATATTGCCAGTAATAACAAATTGAATTGAAAATAATTCCTAAATGGTTCTTGTGATAACAGAAGTGTGGTATTCATATACCAGTGCTGATTTTTTGTGTTTTTTTTTTGTTTTTGTTTTTTTATTTCATAGGCTCTTTTATTTTAGCTACATTAAAAAAAAGTAGCCTAAAATATTTGGAAAGTTTTTACCAGAAAATATAATTATAAT
>NW_006408839.1:3185104-3186070 GCF_000296735.1 Chrysochloris asiatica | reverse complement strand
TCTTCTTTTTACTTCTGGTTCTCCATCTTCTTTTAACACTTTCTGCATCATTCAATAGTTTGCCTGTGGAGTCTTTCAGTATTTCAAGTCAAGGCTTGATTTTTTTCTTCAGTTTTTTTCTGCTTGAACGTGTTCTTCCCTTTGGTCTTCTAACTTCTTTGCACATTTCAGTATAATACTTGACTTTGTCTTCTCGAGCTGTCCTTTGAAATGTTCTAACCAGCTCTTTGACTGCCTTATTTCTTCCATTTGTTTTAGCATGTGGATACTGGAGAGCACATTTCAGAGTCTTTTCTGACTTCATTTTTGTCTTTTCTTTCTTGTCTTTTTAATGACCTTTTGTATTCTTCCTGTGTGATGTTCTTGAGTTCGTCCCGTAACTCTTCTCATCTTCTTAGGTCCTTAGTGTCTAATGCGTCAAATCTGTTCTTGAGTTTGTCTCCAAATTCAGGTGGGATATGTCTCTTGCGGACTTGTTTTGTCTTCAACTTCAGTCTGAAATTAGATATGTGCAATTGATGGTCTGTTCCACAGTCTGCTCCTGGCCTTGTTTTGGCTGATGATATGGAACATTTTCACCATCTTTCCCCACTGATATAGTCAGTTTGATTCCTGTGTATCCTATCTGGTGAGGTCCATGTGTTCGTTAAAAAGGTATTTGCAATGAATAAGTCATCAGTCTTGCAAAATTCTATCATGTGATCTCCAGGCCATATTTTTAACCACTGATCCTTCCTCTTTGTTTCCAACCTTTGCATTCCAATCACCAGTAATGATCAATACATCTTGATTGTATATTTGATGAATTTCAGACTGAAGAAGTTGGTAGAATTCTTCAATTTCATCAATCCTGACTTTAGTGGTTGGCGCATAAATTTGAATAATAGTGGTCTTAACTGGTCTTCCTTGTAAGTGTATGGATATTATCCTATCACAGACACAATTATATTTCAAGATATATTTTGC
>NW_006408839.1:3168557-3180704 GCF_000296735.1 Chrysochloris asiatica | reverse complement strand
GAGATGGATCAGCCAGGTGGCATCATTGATGGACTCAAGTGTGGCAGTGGTAGTGAGGTTGGCCCAGGATCGAACATTGTTTCATTCTGCTGTACATGGGGTCGCTATGAGTCGGTTCCGACTCGATGGCACCTGACAACAACAACAACAATGAGTCGGAGCTGACTCAACAACAATACACAACAGAAACAACCACACAGTGTAGCACTTCTGGTGTAGCACTTCTGGTGTAGCACTACTGGTGTAGCACTTCTGGTGTAGCACTGTAGGATAAGTACTTGACTCCTAGGCACAAAGCCACTGGTTCAAACTTGGAAATCCTATCCAGGGTCTCTGTGAGTCATAACCGACTTGACGACACTTGACAAGAGCAACGTGGAAGTGTGTTGTCTAATGCAGGGGTTCGCTGAGCTGAATCCGCTCCTCCTTCTGACATGTCTGCTTGTGTCCTGCTGTCTTGACTCTCGGGTCGCAGGATGCCAGCTGCCTGTGCTGCTCTGGAAGGGTGCTGATGCCTTTTTGGGTCACGATATTTCTTTTCGGAATGCAGCGTTGGACTGGCCAGCACACTTTAGTGAAGCCTCCGGCCATTTGGTTTTGTTCTCATCTAGCTGGGCGCCATCTTGTTTTCTGATTTGTTTATTTTCTGCATATTATTTCATAGCCTGCTTGCTGAGACAGCATCACTTTTGTTTCCAGAAAATGAAAGGGAAACATTTCCACCCATTTAACACTTAGGCAAGAAGGAGGAAAAAGCCTGAAAGCTCAGCATTCTCTGAGTGGAGATGTGGGTGTGAGGGCTTGGCACTTTCCTCTGCCCCACGGTTTGGCTCATCACTGTGTGTGCCCATGATCCATTTGTGATTACTGGGTCAGGCTGATTTTCCTTAGGCCTTTCAAGGTAGCAGCTTTGATCCTATTTAAGGAGAGTTTCCACTAAAACAGGAGGTGCTAATACTTCTTAGTTTTTGTCTTTTGAGGCATAAGGAATTACAATGGATTATGTTTAGACTGATAAGAACAAACAAATATTTCAAATTATACGTACAGATATTGGCCCAATACTGAAAATAGCTAGGAAACAGGCAAATAGTTCAGACTGAGGAAAATGAATTCTTTTCCAGAAGCAAAGAAACGAATGGTGGAATTACAACAAGAAAGAGGTTGTTGCTTCTCAGCTCTGTATATGAAGGGAAATAATGTAGGAGACTGACTGCTCTTAACAGACTACTCACTTCCTCCTTCCCCCATGAGGAGAGTTTCAACATTTCAGTGGATGGATCATGCTTTTCTTTCAGGTTTCAATCCTTTGTTCAGAAAAACCGGTATACTGGCCTCAGAAAACAGAAATCCCTTTGCGCCGTAGGCTGATAATGATAACATATATGACTGCAGTGTGGAATGTTGGAACCTAATATTGAGAGCTTTAGTGGTCGAGAATGAAAGCCATCTATTCCTTCTTCTACAGGAAGGGATAACACCCACACACTAGAACTTACCCTTTTTGATACACGATACTGAGTTTTCAGTATATGCCTACAGTTGTGTAACTAGCGCCACAAACAAAACATAGAATCGTTCTATCAGCCCCAAACTCCCTTGTGCCCTGCTCTGTTTTCTGCTCCTACAGTTTTGTCTTTCCCAGGATGCCATGTAAAGAAGATGCTATGGAATGCTCTCACTCTTGGGAGTCATTCATGTTGAAATGTCACTTCCTTTTTAAGGCCGAATAGAATTCCACTGTACAGATAGACCTGTTTGCTTCTCTATTCCCTAGTAGAAAGCCCCTGGATTTCTTCCAGTTTTTGATGATTATGAATGAAGCCACTATAAACATCTGCAAGCACGTTTTATATTTTTTAAAGTTTTTATTGTGAATTGAATGATAGTTTACGTGGGAGAATATTGGGTTTACACTCATCATTTCATTGTGATGATTACAGTCTCCTCTGTGCATCATTGTTCAATAGTATTTGCTTCTATTCCCTTTGTGTGTGTGTGTGTGTGTGTGTGTGTGTTGGAGGATATGTACGCAAAAGCACTCAGGAATATATAGTCATTTAAACAATCAAAGGGCACATTCTGCAAACCTGCCTCCTGGCTGCCAGCACTCAGTCCCTCTCTTTCCATGAATCTAGAGTCCTCAGCTGCTCCCTTTCTCCATATCCTCACCTCTGCCTCCATCTCTGGTGTCGATGCTTCTCTGGATAGGGTCCTACATTCTGCTTGTGCTCTTCTCCCTTGATGGCCCTAGGGTCCTCTGTTTCTGGACTGTAAGATTAACTACTCCCCCCACCCCCACCCCTCCTTTTTGTTACAGAGCTTCTGCGTTTAGAGTTGTGACAGTCATAATTAGTCATGATAACAATTGTTGTTAAGTGCTGTCAAGTCCATTCTGACCCATAGCGACCCTCCCAGGGTCTCTGTGGCTGTAAATCCTTACGGGATCAGAAAGCCGCATCTTTCTCCCTCAGAATGGCTGGTAGTTTTGAACTGCTGACCTTGTGGTTTTCAGCCCGATTTGTAATCACTACGCTACCAATTACTCATTATTAAATTTTAAGAATCTTATCCCCATCTCCTTTCACCAGACTCATCTAGACAAGATGAAAACTATTCAGTGGGGATTCTACCTTCCCCTGCACACTCTGAAACTAACCTCCCTCTTGAAAACTTGTAAGCCAGGCACTTTGTGCCTTTACACAAATGCTTTAGATTGTGTGGACCATGACAAACTGTGGACAGCACTTCTAAGAATGGGCATTCCAGAACACCTTAGCTGAAGCACGTTTTATTTCATTATGTGTGTATGAACATAAGATTTTGTTTAACTTCGGTAAATTCCTGGCAACAATTACTGGTTATACGACTTACTGGTTTCCTACGACTAGTGATAAAAATATTACAAACTGGGGAACTTACCTGAACAGAAATCCATTGTCTCACATTCTGGAGGCTGGAGTGTGAGCAGGGTGTGGACCATGTTGAGTCCTTTTGAGGTGCTCAGGGGGAATCTGTTCTTGCCTCTGTCCATCCGAGCTTCTGGTGGCTCCAGACATCACTTGGTGACTTCCTCTGTCGCCCTGTCTCCTGATCTCTTCTGTTTTTAAAATGAGGACACCAAACAGACAGGACTAGGGTCCACTCTACTCTGATATGATCTCATATTCACCTAACTGATAGCATCCTCTAAGACCCTCTTTCCAAACCAGGTCACATTCATAGATAGAGAGGATAAGACTTGAGTGTGTCTCTTTTGGGCAATTCCAGTCTGTGTTAGCCAGTGTGCACTGACTTCATGAGATGCCATCGCATCGCTGCCAGTCCCGTGTACGTCTCTTCACTCGTGTTCTCACTAGAACTTGGTTTTCTCAGCCACCTCCCCGTGTCCAGTTGTGTTGTCCTGGCTTCTAATTACAATTCCACTTTGCGTTCCCTAATAACTAACAATGTTGGGCGTGGTTCCATGAGCTCATTTGCTATCCATATGTTCCCTCTGATGAAGTGTCTGTTCAAATTTTTGCCTCATTTTTAAATTGCATTGTTTGTTTAGTGTAGTTTTTCTTTTCAAACGACTTTATTGGTTCATATGCCATACAAGTCACCCAGTCATGGTGTCCAATCCACAGATTCCTGCAGTCGTCACCGGCCAGTGTGAGGCTATTTCTTAGTATCCTGTCACCTCAGAAAGAAGCCCCATGACTTTTGGCTTCACCCCACCCCATACCCTCATCCCCCAGGTCTAAACAACCACAAGTCTATTTTCTGCTTCTATAGATTTGCTTATCCTGTCCATTTCATATAAATGGAGTCAGAGAGTACGTGATCTTTATAAAAATTGTGGTGCCAGTATATATGTACTTGAAACATGTTTTTAATGTGTACAGTCACTGATATTCATGGCATTCATCACGCTATGCGTTCAATGGCACGACAAGTTCCACGCTTTCCCAGGAACTCTGGCCCTAGCAGGACCTCCCCTTCCAGCTCCCCGTCTGGCCTCTGGTGGCCACTAATGAGCTTTGGTCCCTTAAAAGGTAACTGGAAAATCACCAACTCTTTGGACAACAGACAATGATGAGCTTTTAAATAATCCATGGATCAAAGAAGAAATCACAATGGGAATTGAAAAATGTTTGGAATGTCATGGTAATGAAAATATAATTTATGCAATACAGACAAAGCTCTCCTCAAAGAGACATTTGCCGGTTTAATTCCATATTTTAGAAAAGAAAAAGACTGAAAATCGTGATGAAAGGATCCATCTCAAGATGTTAGACAAAAGCCAGCAAATTCATCCCAAAGAAGGACAAAGGAAGGAAATAATCAAGCCCAGACCCCAAATCAGTGAAAACAACAAAGCCTAAAGTTGGTTTTTAGATAAGCTGATACCATTGATACACACCTAGAGCTACAGGATCCAGTGTGGTAAGGGTTATCTGTCTGGAGCACTGCAGGAGACTGTGCTGGCCTCTAAAGTCAGTGTGAACCGCAAGGTCGGTGGTTCAAACCCACCAGTCACTCCTTGAAAACACATGCAGGGTTGCTATGAGTTGGAACCGACTCTATGGCACTTAACAATACCAACAACAATCTGTGAGCACTGGTGTGGTGCTGTAGAATAAGCACTGGACTGCTAACTGCAAGGTTGGTGGTTCATACCCACCGGCCACTTCTTGGAAACCCTATACAGGGTCGCTGTGAGTTGGAATTGACTTAACGGCCAACAACAACAACAACAACAACATCTGCCTGTGGAGACTTAAATTGAAATGAAATAGAATCATTGTAGACATTTCCTTGGAAAAATATCCATCTAGCAAGACTGAGCAAGAAAAAACAAAAAAGGGAAAGGTACGAATGTTCCGTCTCAGGCATGAAACAGAGCCTCCAGAAATTGTACAGATAATGGGAGGATATTACCCCAGCAAACAGACACAAGACGAATTCGAAAACCATTGGTTACGTCGATGGAATCTATGATGAAAAGTTTTGCAACATTGGCTAAATAATACCTCTTTCGTCAGCAGTGTAGTTTTGCTATTCCCATGAAGAAACGCAGCTTGCGTGTCCTTCTTCCGGGATCTGGATAAGTTCCGTACCTGCTCTGGCCGACAGGGGGCGCCATGCAGGGCCAGTTCCAAGCACGGTCCTTAATTGGCCGGACTGCTGCTGCTCCGTGCTTCTTGGAAGACACCCTGTAAGGAGTGTGGTGTTCTTGTGCTCTGTGAAGTCAAGTCATATATGGGGGAGACCCTGAAGAATGAGATGCTGTGTTGGGGACCCGGTAGTGTGGGTGGGGGGAGAGACAGAGACCGACAGAGAGAGACAGACACAGACGCATCCCGAGGGCCGCCTAGAATAAACCGTGTTTATGAAAGAAGCTCTGGTAGCCTAATGGTTACGAGTCGGGCTGCGAACCTTAAGGTCAGCGGTTCGAAACTACTAGCTGCTCCGTGGGAGAAAGATGAGGCTTTCTACTCCTGTAAAGATTTACACCCTCGGAAACCCTGTACAGGGTCGCTATGGGTCGGAACCGACTCGAAGTCACTTAACAACTTAACAATGAAAGAAACTGCACTTCACCGTTATGTCAGAAGAGGGCACTGTGGATCTAAAAACTCTGTCCACAATGCGCTCAGGACTAAAAACACTCAGACCAAACTATTATAACAAGAAAACAGAAAATGATAAAATAATTTCAGCTGCTAAAAATCCTCTCTCCAAACACCCAATCATGAAGACATAGAAAATTGTAGCACAACATTTCAAACGGAACTAAATATTCTCAAACAATCCTTTGCAGATTTTTTAAAAGGAAAACCACTGGAATCAGAAATTTAAAAAAAAACAACAAACCTAAGATCAGAAGTAGACCAAAACACAAAGCAACGAAGCACTCAGGAAGAAACGCCACTAAAGTTGACTTACGTCAGAAAAGACAAAACCATTTCAGAAAAGAAAACTTAAATTTCCCCATTGCATTTTAGGGACAGCTTTGCTGTGTATATGATTCACTTCAACTCTTGCACACCTGTCTGTGTCTTACACTCCCTTCATGTCTCCTGGAGCAGGGAAGATGAAATAAAATTCAGTAAGAATATTGACGCAAGACCACTGCTCATCCATCATCCTTTGTACTTTGGTGACTTGCGTGCTACTGTGCTGCTGGAAACTATGCAATTGATATTTCCAATACCAGCTGGATCTCCCATGGCAGAAAGGTTAGAGACTTGGACTGGGCACTTGCTAGGAGGAGAGGCTGAGCAGGGACAGCGAGAGAGGGAGCTGACTGGTGAATGGCTGCCCAGACGAGGCGTGGCCATCCTGGAAGTAGCTTTGACACCAGACGGAGGCCTGGCAGAGCAGATCCACACAGGAGGCAGGAAAGGCGTGATTCCTCCCACACTCCCCTGGTGACCAAAGGTGAGAGCTCAGACTCTGCTCTCCAGTACTTTCGGAGCCACGTGATAGGAGCCACGCCAGTGTGAGGCAGGGGCCAGCTTTGGTGTCTGGATTCAGGTGGACTCAACTCCAGACCTACAGAAGCGGTAGGGTCAACAGAAAGCGTTTAACTAGTCACCCTGCCGCCAGCTGCCCTGTGGTCTTAACAGACGCTGAAACCAGAGCCATTACGGACCTCCACGAACTACTTCCAGAGTGAGCACCATGAACATACGTAAGAAACACCAAGGCCGATAGGAGCTCCATGTAGGGCCGGGCACTCAGCAGTCACATCCCTCCTTCACCTGTCTCTTGAGCAGCTTGGCTTACAGAAGCCCAGCAGAAACCACGGAGGCAAGAAGGCAACAGGATGACATACACAAAACTCTGAAAGTAAATAATTATCAACCATGAATCATATACCCAGAAAAGCTGTCCTTAAAATACGATGGTGAAATTAGGATGTTTTCTAATAAACAGAAATGAAAAGAATTTTTAATAACAAGACTAATTTTACCAAAAATGCTGAAAGGGTGTTCTTTGGACTGAGAACCAAGAACAGCAGACAACAACCTGGGATTACCATTCATGACATCACCACCCAGAACTCAATCCAGATATTTAAAGTGAAACACATCTAAAAGACTAAAAATAGAGACCCGGAGATATCAATTTATAATGAAGTCAACTAAAAAGCGAAAAGAGGAAATAGTGCAGATATAGAACTTCCAAATGGTGAAGAAGTCCAGTAGGTTTCAAGATAAAACAGACTCTCTTGAATAGGGAAAGATATTAATAAATTGCGGGGTAATGTCAAAGAAAACATGAATACCCCTGTGCATTAAAAACATTTTTTTTTTTTTCTCTCATCTAGAGACTTTTATTCAGGGTGAGGAAGATAACCTCCGCTGAAAAGAGAAGGCAGGAGGCAGAAGGGAGGAGAGAGAGAAGGAAGAGAGAGAGGAGTCAACAGGAAGGGAGGGGACTTATATAGGTTCAACAGGAAGGGAGTGGTCATTGCTGGGGTGATTTAGCTCTGGCCTATCAAAAGCCATGTTGTCCTTTAAACTACACGCCTTGTAGCTTAGGGCGGGGAAACAGACAAAATGGAGTTAGAGGGAGGGGAGAGGGAAGAACTGGAAGGTATTGTAACACTAACATTTCCCCCTCTTTGGTTAAATAAGAAAAATGAATGGCCGTCTCTATGATCCATGCCCATGGGAGAAGGGACGAAGGCCATTTTTCTGTAGCTACTTCCTGCTGGCATTGGGATGACGAGGCTGTCTTTGGTCTTTGGGCTTGGACCACGGTCGGCGATGGCTTTGTCGTTGTTGGTGGTATTGTCAGTAGCCATTGGGCTCTTCAATGGGATACCAAGAAGCGATGGAACCATGTCAGCAGCTGGACTGGGCTTAGGCCTACAGTTCTAGGTCTTTGGAACCCGAGCCAGAGGGCTGAAGAATTGACTCCTGCTGGTGATGGATGCTGAGAAGGCATCAGGGAAGATGATTGCGGGCGCTGGGCGGGCATGTTGAAATGAGCGGGTTAGGGTGCCAGGAGAATTGGGGTCCTGGGCCTTCCAATGTTAAATCGGGGCCTCAACCATCCCACTTCTGACACCAATGAAAGGGAAAAAACAACCCCGGTGCTGCTCATCAACCATACCTCACACAGATGGCCCATCTAGAGACTTTTATTCAGGGTGAGGAAGATAACCTCCGCTGGAGTGAGAAAGCAGGAGGCAGAAGGGAGGAGAGAAAGAAGGAAGAGAGAGAGCGTGCATTAAAATTTAAAAAAGAGGGAAATCAGAAAGATTTGGTAAGCATTAACAAAACAGAATTGAAAATGCAAAGAGAAAGCCAAACAAAATGAACTCCGTGCAGAAAATATGTGGAATGAAGAAACCAGTAGCATCACATAAAAAGCAACAAGACAACAATCAATTCACACCTATTGATAATGACACTAAAGTAAATGAATTAAACATACCAGTCAAGCGATCCTTCAAACAGACACATCAAAAAAGTGGAGATAGCCTAAATGCTTATTAACAGAAGAATGGCTAAACTAACTTTGGTACACACATTGGAATACTATGCAATGTTGAAGAATAACGATGAATCTGTGAGACACCCCATAATATGGATGAACCTGGGGGACAATATGCTGAGTGAAGTTAGTCATAAAAGGACACATATTGTATGGGATCAATGTTAGGAAAAGTTATGAAAAGTTTTTCTTGATAAAAGAATCTATGATGGCTAAGGGGTTGGGAAGGGAGGGAAAATTATTCATAGACTGGAGAGTAGACACTTGTTAACTGGGTGACAGGGCAGGTGATATATAACAAGAGAGAGGTAGGGAGAGGAGAGATGAAGGTAGCAGACGACACAGGGAGGAATGGAACAGTTAAGTGAATAGAGGTAAATACTATTAACTGTTGGTACCTGGAGAGGACTGCAGTCATTGTAATGAAGTAAAGTATATGATTTGTTGAATATAAAACAGATGATCTTCTCTGTAAACTATCACTGAATTCACACAAAAAAAGTTTTTACAAAAAGGACTGATGTACAACCATTTCAAGAGATACCTAGGATCAAGAACTGATGAAAGAGAGTGAAGAGGTCCAACCTGCCCTGAAGGCATCAGTGAAAAACAAGGCGCCAAGAATTGATGGAATACAAATTGAGATGTTTCAACAAACTGATGCAATTCACTAGTCGTTGCTAAAAATTTTGGAAGAAAACCGGTCAACGGATTGAAAGAAATCCTTATTTGTACTCATTCCAAAAAAAGATGACCCAAGAGAATGTGGAAATCACTGAACTATATCATTAATATCACATGCAAGTACAATTTGGCTGAAGATAATTAAAGAACAATTACAGAAGTACATCAACAGGAAGTTGCCAGAAAGTCAAACCAGGTTCAGAAGAGGATGTGGAATGAGGGATATCATCGTTGGCGTCAGGCGAATCTTGGGTGAAAGCAGAGACTACCAGGAAGATGTTTACTTGTGCTTTATTGACTATGCAGAGGCATCTGATGATTTGGATCATAACAAACTATGGATGAACAATGGGTAACCAGAACACTGACTTGTGTTCATGACCAAGAGACAGTCATTTGAGCAGAACAAGTAATTACTTGTTGTTAAGTACCATGGAGTCAGTTCCGACTCAGTGACCCTGCACAGGGTTTCCGAAGCTGGAAATCTTTATGGGAGAAGTTACCGAATGGTTTAAAGTCAGGAAAGATGTGCATCAGGGTTGTAGCCTTTCACCAGACATATTCAATCTGTATGTTGAGCAAATAATCTAAGAAGCTGAATTATCTGAGGAAGAATGTGGTACCAAAATTAGAGGGAGACTCTATTAACAACCTGTAATAAGCACAGGATACAACCTTGCTTGCTGGAAGTGAAGAGGACTTGAAATACTTACTGATGAAGACCAAAGACCACTGCCTTCAATGAGATCTAACAACAAAAACAGAGCCCAGAGGAGTTACCTTTGACCTAGTTTCTTCCAGGCTGATCAACATTTTCTGGATAAATTGTAAACCATTGGAGATTTGATAGTTTTTGTTTGGACCAGTTGGCTCTGACCCATAGCGACTCTTAGACGTATTCAAATGAATTGACTCTACCCAACTGTGCAAATGAGGAGGAGTCTGTAGCCTACCAGGAGGGGGGTTGGTTAGTTTACGACCCTGGTGGGAGGGTCGTGCCTTGAAACTGACTAGCAGTCTGAGTTGTACCCGCCAACTCCAGAGAGGTAGCAAAGGTTGAAGGAAAAAAGCAGCAGAAAGAAAAAGTGAGAAGGGCAAGGAGAGAGAAGAAGCAGAGAGAGAGGTGGGGAGAACCTCCTAAAAGAGCTGTCACACGGGTCAGGGGCTGTAACACTGAAGACGGTGAGAAGTCTGCCTGTGAAGGGGACTGCAAAAGAGTTGGTGGCACCGGCAGAAACCTGATGCTAGGATGCAGCTAAGGGAGCCAAACAAAAGGGACAAACAAGCTAGGGCTGGTCAGGTAGCAGTAAGGAAGGCGCAGGCAGGCAGGCCTGTCCTGAGGGGACCTAGAGGAGTGTGTCCTGAGAGGCTGACAGGAGACCAGCAAGGACCTGTTTGTTTGTACAGCTGAGAATGGCCAAGGGAAGCATCCTGTACTAAAGCCTGGAGCTTTTGTCTACATACTTCCTGATTCTGATCTTGAGTTGTAGCCTGGTGACCCTGACCCAAGGATCAATTATACCCTGTTAATGGAGTCCTGGTGGCATGCTGTCGGATTAGCACTGCATAGACTGCTAACCAAAAGATCGGCGGTTCAAGCTAGCCAGCCGCTCCTCAGAAATGCTATACATGGTCACTCTGAGTCAAAATCCACTTGATGGCATGTAAGTAAGCAACCAACTAACTTCCTTAATAAACCATTTCACTCATTTCTGTTTGTGACTTCTGTGTGGTCATTGCAATGGGTTACCTAACCCGGAAGAGAAGTAGAGAATGCTGTCAGAGATAAAGCTGGTGTCAGAATTGGTAAAAAGGTGGAGCATGGAAGAATGTCTGACCTCTGCCTCAAGGATTTGACTTTGTGCTGATGCTTATATTCAAAGTTAGTCAAGCAGTTCTATTAATGTGATATATTACACGGATTGATTTTTTTGCATATTGAACCCATAATGCATTCCTCAACTGAGTAGAAGAGATCCATATTTCTGCCCATTCTAAAGAGAGCTGACCCAATGGAGTGTGGGAATCATTGAACAATATCATTAATATCACATGCAGGTAAGTTTTTCCTAAAGATAATTCAAAAATGGCTATAACAATACATTGACAGGGAACTTCCTGAAACTCAAGCTGAATTCAGAAGAGGATGTGGAATGAAGGATCATTGCTGATGTCAGATGGAGCTTGGCTGAAAGCAGAGTACACCAGAGAGATGTTTACCTTGCTTTATTGACGATGCAAAGGCTTTCAACTGTATGGATCATAACAAGTTATGGGAACATTGAGAAGAATGATATTCCAGAACTCTTCATTGTGCTCATGAGGAATCTCTAACAAGAGACCAAGAGGCCGTCTTTCTAACAAAACAAGGATAGTGGATGGTTTAAAATCAGGAAAGGTGTGCGTTAGAATATATTCGTTCACCATACTCATTCAATCTGTATGCTGAGCAAGTAATCTGAGAAGCTGGATTATATGGAGAGGAGCCTGGCATCAGGATTGGAGGAAGACTCATTAACAACTTGCGATATGCAGATGATACAAATTTGCTTGCTGAAAGTGAAGAGGACTTAAAATACTTACTGGTGAAGATTAAAGAGCACAGCCTTCTGTATGGAGTACATCTCAATGTAAGAAAACAAAAATCTTCACCACTGGACCAATAAACAACATTCTTATCAACGGAGAAAAGATTGAAGTTGTCAAGGACTTCATTTTGCTTGGAGCCATATCAGCGCTCATAGAAACAGCAGTCAAGAAATCAAATGATGGATTTTATTAGGCAAATCTGGGGCACAAAACCTCTTTAGAGTATTCAAGAACAAATCAGTTTGGGGACTAGGGTGCATCTAACTCAAGCCATGGTATTTTCAGTTGCCTCATATGCAGAAGTTGGACAATGAATACAGAAGACCAGAGAAAAATTGATGCATTTGAGTTATGGTGTTGGAGAAGAATATTGAAAGTACC
>NW_006408839.1:3166277-3167842 GCF_000296735.1 Chrysochloris asiatica | reverse complement strand
CCAAGCAGGATCACTATGCTGAGGTTCAATCAAGTTCTTAGGGGATCTTACTCTCTAGCAGGGGTAGCAAATTAGTAGCCACTCAGTGTTCACTTTGAGAATTACTTATATCATAAATTTGAGCATGTAGATCATGAATATCCACAGAAAATAATTCTGTTTTGGAAGCAGTAGAGTCTCACTGCTCCTTAGAAGCCAGGATGGAGAGACTTCATCCCTCCTACTTTGGTTGTATGGTCAGGAGGCACGAGTCCCTGGAGGACATTATGCTTTGTGGAGTGGAGGGTAGTGAAGAAGAGGAAGACTCCCAACAAGGGATGGGCCCAGTGACAGCATTAGCGGACTCAAGCGTAACAGCAGTGAGGAGGGCGCAGGACTGGGCAGTGTTTCGTTCTGTTGTGCACAGAGTCGCTATGAGTCGGAACCGACTTGAGGGCACCAAACAACACCAACAATTCATAAGGGACATTGGTCTGTGGTTTTACTGTTATGTCTTTACGTATGTCTCCTGTTTTACCAGTTGCTGTTGATTCCAATTCATGGTACCTCCTGCGTGTCAGAGTAGAACTGTGCTCCATAGAACACCAGGTTTTTCTTTCAAGGAGACTTTAGCTAGACTTGAACTGACAACTTTTTGGTAAGGAGCTGACCACGTGAACCATTTACATGGCCAGGGGCTCCTGTGCTCTACCAGAGTCGGTATTAGAACAATTCTGCTTTCATTAAATAGGTTGGGAAGCATTCACGCCTCTTGTATTTTTAGAATAATTTATGAAGGGATGGTGTTAATCCTTCTTTACACATTTGGTAGAATTCTCCAGTGAAGACATCTGATTACCTGGTTCTGTTTTAAGAAAATAAAGTCTAGGCTTTAAATCAATCAAGGATCAACAAATTAATCTATTTTTGTCTGCGTCTGGTTATCACTTCAATGTTGTAGTTTCTAAATGCCATTAAGTCAGTTCTGACTCAGTGACCCTGCATAGAGTTTCCAAGGAGCAGCTAGTGAGTTTGAACTGTCGACTTTGCAGTTCAAACTGACCTTGTGGTCCCGGGCTTTTCCTAATGCCATCAACTTAATAATTTGTCTATTTAAATGTTTTTAGAGATAACTCAGTTCCTTTAGTGAATTATGTAAAAAAAAAAAAAAAAGATTCATAAACAATTGCTACTTTTGTCGTTAAGTGGCATTGAGTTGGTTCCAACTCATACTGATCCTGTACAGGGTATCCAAGGAGCAGCTGGTAGGTTTGAATCACCTACCTTGTGTTTAGATGGATTTTGGCTGAAAGTAGAGAATACCAGAAAGAGGTTTACCTTTGCTTTATTGACTTCACAAAGGCTTTCGATTGTGTGGATCATGACAAGTTATGGGCAACATTGCAAAGTATGAGTATTCAAAACACTTCATTGTGCTCATGAGGAACCTCTACATAGACCAAGAGACAGTTGTTGAAACAGAATAAGGGAACACTGAATGGTTTAAAATGAAGAAAGGTGTATGACAGAGTTGTATTCTTTCACCATACTTATTCAATCTTTATGCTGAACAAATAATCAGAGAA
>NW_006408839.1:3131586-3147177 GCF_000296735.1 Chrysochloris asiatica | reverse complement strand
TTCCATCTGGCAATGTCCTTGTGTATAGTTGTCTCTTATGCTATCTAAAGAAGGTATTTAAAAATGAAAAAATCATTGATTTTGTAGAATTCTATCATGTGTTCTCCAGCATCATTTTTTTCACCAAGGCCATATTTTCCAACTACTGATCCTTCCTCTTTGCTCCCAACTTTTGCATTCCAATCACCAGTAAGGATCAATAAATCTTGATTACGTGTTTGATCAATTTCAGATTGAAGAAATTGGTAGAATTCTTCTAGCTCATCCTTCCTAGCTTTAGTGGTTGGTGCGTAAATTTGAATAATAGTGGTATTAACTGGTCTTCCTTGTAGGCACATGTATATTATCCTATCACAGACAGTGTTGTACCTCATGACTGATCTGGATATGTTCTTTTTGACAATGAATGCAACACCATTCCTCTTCAATTTATCATTTACAGCACAGTAAACCATGTGATCATCAGATTCAAAATGGCCAATACCAGTCCATTTCAGCTCACTAATGCCTAGAATATTGGTGTTTATGCATTCCATTTCATTTTTGACAACTTCCAATTTTCCTAGCTTCACAGTTCATACATTCCATGTTCTGATTATTAATGGATGTTTACAGCTGTTTGTCTTCATTTTGAGTTGTGCACCATCAGCAAATGAAGGTCCCGTGGGCTTTTCTCCCACAGGCTTTATTCCATTTGCTTTATCACGGTCAGCTCTACCTTGAGGAGGCAGCTTTTCCCCAGTCGCATTTTGAATGCCTTTCAACCTGAGGGGCTCATTTTCCGGCATTATGTCTGACAGTGTTTCTCTGCTATTCATAAGATTTTCAGTGACTAAATATTTGGAAGTAGTTCGTGACTATTTCTTCCTAGTCTGTCTTCATCTGGAAGCTCATCTGAAACCTTTCCACCATGGGTGACACTGCTGGCTTTTAAAATACCGGTGGCATAGCTTCCAGAATCACAACCACTCACAATCCATCACAGTGCAACACACTGACAGACGAGTGTTGGCGCAATATAGTAGTCACTGAAATTTTCCATAATACTAATGACACTTGGAGTTAGGATACCAAATGGCAAGAAAACATTCAGTATTTCTTAAACTGAAAGAACTGAAGAAAAGATTGAAGCGTCAAGATGTAATTTGGAAGGATTCTATAGGCAAAAATATTGACTGGTGCAGGAAGCATCAAAAGAAGATGGAAGAAATACATGGAGACACTGTATCAAAAACAATTGGTCGATGTTCAACCATTTCAAGAGGTTGCATATAATCAGGAACCAACAGCACTGAAGGAATAAATTCAAGTTTCACTGAAAGCACTGGCGAAAAACCAGGCTCCAAGAACTGAGGCCATACCAACTGAGCTGTTTCAACCAATGAATGCCATGCTGGACGTGCTCACTTGTGTGCAGGGCAGGGAATTACTTAATGTGGCTCTTCAGTTCAGAGTCTTTGTAACTCCCACCAAACAACTTGTTTTCCCTCATGGGTCTGAGTAAGAGAAGGTGGGAGAGAATTCTGACAGGAAGTTATGATTCAGTTGTGAATGATTGTTAACAGGGTTAATTATGATGGTAAGGACTGGGAACTCTAACATGGGTATATAATGAGCCATCTCAGAAGCAGGAGGGAGGATCCCACTACCATTAAGGAAGAATCAGGAGTGGCATGTGTCCTATAGACCCTGAGATCTCTATGTATTGAACTTCCTTGAATTAGGAGACAGTTGTGACAACAGTGGAGTGGCAGTGGCCGAGCCAAGAGTCAGAACACGAGACAGAGCAGTGGCCTTCTTGGCTCACGGAGCAAGTAAAGCTGAGTGCCTTTCATTTGTGGAGTGTGGTGCCTCCAAGAACCTAACTGGGAAACTAGGTTTGCTGACCCACAGAGCTAGAGCTGAATGCCTTCAGGCTGAGGCTTACATTGGAGTAGAGTGTCCTTTGGCCATTCACCAGCAACCCTGCAAGAGCTTTGTAAAATTGCCCCAGTGGAGCTGAGGCCAGGCCAAAGGGCGGAGGGCCAGAGAGAGGCCTGCCTGTGGGTGTGACTGAGGAGAAGCTGTCCTGACTGGAAGAACAGTGCCCTGAGCAGTTCTCACCTTCCCGAAGAAACCTCTGAATGTGAGTGTGGCCTCTGAGTTCTGTGTGGTCACTGCAATGAATTCTTGAAGCCAGTTGAGTGAAGAGTGCTGTGGAAATGCCATCGAGCTGCTTCTGCCTCAGAGTGACCTGGTAGAAGGTTTCTAAGGAGCGACTGGTGGCTTTGAATGATCAGTCCTGCAGGCAGCCGTCCCTGATTACCCTATAGTGCCGCAACGGACTCCCTTGGGAGGGATGGCTGGTGCCATTTTGAAACCTGTCTATGCCATAAATCAAAGTGCTCTGGTAGCGTAGTGGTTACGAGTCGGGTTGCTAACCTCAAGGTCAGCAGTTCAAAACTACCAGTCATTCCGCAGTAGAAAGATGAGGCTTTCTGCTCCTGTAAAGGTTTACAACCTCAGAAACTCTACAGAGGGTCACTATGAGTTGGAACCGACTCCACGACACACCACCACTACCATCAGGCCATAAATCATATCATGGCTGAGAGCGGAGAATACCAGGAAGATGTTTATTGATTATGCAAAGGCATTCTATTTAGTGGGTCATAAACTTTGGAAAGCATCTAAGGAGTGAGAATTCCAGAACACTTAATTGTGCCTGTACATAGACCAAAAGGCAGTTGTTGGAACAGAGCAAGGAGATGCTGAATGGCTTAAAATAAGAACAGGTCAGTGTCAGGGTTGTATCCTTTCACCATATTTATTTAATCTGTATGCTGAACAAATAATCCGAGAAGCTGGATTATATGAAAAAGAACATGGCATCAGGATGGGAGGAAGACTCATTAACAACCTGCAATATGTAGATGATACAACCTTGTTTGCTGAAAGTGAAGTGGACTTGAAGCACTTGGTGATGAAGATCAAAGACTATAGTCTTCAGTAAGGTTTATAGTTCAATATCAAGGAAACAAAAATCCTCACCACTGGAGCAATAAACAACATCATGATAAACAGAGAGATGGTTGATGTTGTTGTCTTTCATTTTACTTGGATCCACTCTCAACCCTCATGGAAGTAGCCGTCAAGAAATCAATGGACGCATTGCATTGGTCAAATCTGCTGCAAAAGAACTCTTTAAAGTGTTCAAGAGCAAAGATGTCAACTTGAGGATTAAGATGCACCTGAGCCTCATGCATGAGAAAACTGGACAATAAATGAGTAATACCAGAAAAGAACCCAAGCACTGGGATTACTGTAGTGATGAACACCATTGAAAGTACCATGTTGTTTTGATGTTGTTGTTGTTGTTCGGTGTCATTGAGTTGTTTCCGGCCATAGTAACCCTATGTACAATAAACAAACACTACCTGCCCTGCACCATCCACACAGTTACCGCTGCACTTGAGCCCATTGCTGCTGCCACTGTGTTAATCCATCTTGTTGGGGGTCTCCCTCATGGTACCATTGTCGTTGCTGTTGTTAAGTGCCACCGTGATGCTTCTGATTCATAGAGATCCTGTATAGGTTTTCTGAGGAGTGACTGGTGGGTTTGAACTGCTGACCTTGAAGTAGAGAATTTGTCCTACGGTGCCACACCAGGACTGCCAGAAAAACAGACAAATCTGTCTGGGAAGAAGTACAGACAGAATGCTCATTGGAAGTGAACAAGTACTCAGGAGGGACACGTCCCTGGAGAAGGATATCATGCTTGATAAAGGAGAAGGCCCGTGAAAAAGAGGAAGGCTCGCAACGAGATGGACTGGCACAGTGGCAGCAGCTATGGGCTCACACAGAACAATTGTGAAGATGGTGCCGGATTGGACAGTTTTGTACCTAGCAACAACAACATATAAATGTTGTTGTTGTTGTTGTTAGATGCTGTTGAGTCAGTACCAACTCATAGCGACCCTATGCACAATACAACAAAACACTGCCCAGTCCTGAGCCAACCTCACAATCGTTGCCACGCTCGAGCCCATTGATTTTGCCACTTGGCCAATCCATCTTGCTGGGGGTCTTCCTCTTTTTCTCTGACCCTCCACCTTACCAAACATGATATCCTTCTCCAGTGACTGATTGACCCCTCCTGACAATATGTCTGACATATGAGAGACGAAATCTGGCTATCTTGTCCTCCAAGGAGCACTCTGGATGCACTTTTTCCAACACAGATCTACTGGTTCTTTTGGCAGCCCATGGCACTTTCAGTATTCTCCTCCAACACCATAACTCAAATGCATCAATTCTTCTAGGGTCTTCCTTATTCACTGTCCAGCTTTCACATCCATATGAGGTTGTTGTTAGCAACCCTATATACAACAACAACAACAACAAAGCTCTACCATGCAGAAGCAGAGATGTGGTCATTGTACAGAGTTCTGGGGAATGGAGGTGACACCCTGTAGTAAGGACTGTCGCTCACCTGCACTGCTCTTTCTAAGTTATTATTTGATAAAAAAAATGAAGTCTAAGTTTTGATGAGAACAGGGGTGGATCGATCCTCCTCAGTCCCCACTCGTGGTGGTCTCCTTGTAGTCTGGTAAGAAGGCTGGTTGTTAGGCATGTGCCATGGGCGGTGGTACAAGCACCAGGCTCGGTGTAATGCTCAGCTGTCCTCTTAAATTCATTGTAGCTTTTCAACAAGGGGTTGGCATTTGTATGCTGCACCGTGCTCCACATAATTCAGTGACAATTCTGTGAAACAGTGTGGAAGGTGCCCTTCTAGACACTTAGGGCAGCAGAGTTTATTGACCCCTGGCTACACTCTGGCATCTGGAGAGTAGGTGATGAAATATCTGGAGCTCAGGCCCAAGGAACAAATTTGGCTAAAGTTTGATGTAGGTTGCTGCCCTCCATATATTTTCAGAACCTCTCTCACCTTCCTGCTTGCACCCTTGCTCTAAGAATCCACAGCCCATAATTAAAGTGGCAGAGCTGCACTGAAGAGAGAGGAGAGCACCAGCTTGCAACTCCTCTTTTCCTCTAAATTCTCAGTGGCTCTCCTTCAAGATTCTGCAAGCCTTGGGAAGAATCCCTGGTGATGCAGAGGGTTATGTATTGGGCTTCTAATAGAAAGGCTGGTTCTTGGAAGCCACCACCCCCTCTGCAGGAGAAAGATGAGGCTGGCTGCTCCCATAAAGATGTGCATCTTCAAAGCCCTACAGAACCATGCTCCTCTGCCCAAGGGTCACTGTGAGTCAGAATCAATTCTTCAGCAGTCAGTTCTGTTTGTGGGGCTTTCTGCATCTAGTGAGAACATTGGAAGGTGGACTCCAATTTTCCTGACAGGTGTATGTGGGTGGGTTTTGAATTGGTTCAAATGAAACCATTAACAAGAGTCCAGGAGCTAAAGCATGTGACCAACCTGCACTTGTTGAATGAGGCCGAGCTGCCTGGATGCAGCATCCTTGTCCTGGTCCCACCTGCCTCCACCCCTGAGGTCTACAGATCAGCATTTACAAATTCCAAGTCTATGCATGCTGTTTGACCGTAAACATTCCAGCTCAGAGCACAAGGGCACTCTGAGAAGTTCCTCCGGACATGAAGTTTTGAAGAGTGTTGTTGTTGTCAAGTATCGTTGAGTTGGGTCTGATTTCATAGTGACCTGGTATAGGGTTTCCGAGGAGAAGCTGATGAATTTGAACTGCTGACATTGAGATTCAATTGACCTTAAGGTTCAGTGCTCATCTTATTGGCACTACACCAGGATGCCAAGTATTAGAGCAGTTCAAAGGAACTATTCAGTTGGGTACGGGAGAGGACAGTCCAGAGCAGGCAGCCTATAATCCTTGGGCATTTCTGCTAGAAGACTATTAAAGATGCCTTAAATTAAAAAAAAAAAAATTATGGCAAGGCAAGCAAGGCTTAGTGTCTAACGGATACACAGGAGGCAGAGGAAGTGGGGTCCTCCAAAGACTGCCTCCCAGAGTCCTCAGTTCTTGTCATCTGTTGGTGCTGAGTTAGCTTCAGTGGTGCCCAGTACTGCACCATCTGCACAATTGTTGCCATGCTTGAGTCTGTTTTGTGGCCACTGTGCACTTTGAGTGCCTTCTAAATTAAAGAGTCATCTTCCAGCTCTATATTAAACAATGTTTTGTTGTGATCCATAGTCTTCTCATTGGCTAATGTTTGGAAGTAGATTTCCATCTCTTCCTTCCAACTCTGTCTTAGCCTAGAAGTTCCCCTGAACCTTGTTCAACATGACTGATGTTTGAAATACCAGTGGTATAACTTCCAGCAACACACAAGCCACCACAGGATGAGAGACAGACAATGGTGGTAGAGTTCCTCACTGGAGATTTCTTAGCTCGCTTGAGTACTGAGTTCTTCCACCTTTCCTTCACTGCATTGGACTTCTGGTGTGGTGCTGTAGGATCAGCAATAAACTGTGAACCACAAAGTTGGCTGTTCAAACTCACCATCTGCTCCTTGGAAACCCTATATAGGGTCACTATGAGTTGGAACGGATTTGACAGCATTCAACAACAGCAATAATAATCATTGAATTATAGACTCAATTTTCGGGTATGAATGAGTTCTGTTCCTAAGTGTGCCTTTAAGAATGTGTAGGCAAGTTAGAGGAACAAAAGATACTTTTTGAAAGAAAGACCAGGAGGAAAAATCCAAAACAAAAATGGCAGTCTGATTGGCTACTACAAGAACAAGCAAGTTGCTCACTGGGAATCCATCAAGGCAAGTAATCAAGTCCCTTCAGGACAAACCCTCCTCCAAGACTGAAATTCAAAGGGAACACATGAGCAGGTATGTAAGATTGCTGGTGAACATGTTGATCTACTGGTGAGTGAAAGAGGGGGAAAGGCAGCAATAAAGATATGGGCTGAGTTTGACCACATTTCCATAGATTCTTGCTGACCTGGAGATGAGAGAGAAAGAAGAGGAATGGCTGGTTGGTCCAAAGTGTGATGAGATCTGAGGACTCCTAAGCCCATGGACAAGGACCTAGCCATTATGGGGTACAACCGAGAGTGAAGCGTCCAGCTGATATGAAGTGAGGGGAGGCACACAAGAACACCCAAACTTGCAGATACTACCTATTTGACCTAGTTTCGATGGCTTGATGATCAGAACTTGACTAGAGGAAGATAAAGAAACTTGGTAAAGGAAACAAGTGTAAGTTACTACAATTTGATGAACTTGACCTATACTTATGGATGCAGTAGCTCAAAATACCAACTGAGAGGGAAGGAATCTTCATATCAAGGATCAATTCTATCTCCTCTGTATAAAGGGCAGATAGGGACAGGCAACTTAGATGTTGGCTACCTAAAATGAGGGGGCGATAAAGGCATGAAGTGACTGGCTTACAAGTTTTCAAGAGGGAGTTTAGTTTCAGAGTGTGCAGGGGAACGTAGAATCCCCACTGAATAGTTTTCATCTTGTCTAGGAGGGTCTGGTGAAAGGAGATGGGGATAAGATTCTTATGATTATGACTCAATAGTGAGTAGTTGTTATCATGACTAATTGCAACTGTCACAACTGTAAAGGTAGAAGTTTTGTAACATAAAGGGGGGTGGGTAGCTAATTTTACAGTCCAGGAAGAGAGGACCTGACGACCATCAAGCGAGAAGAGCACAGCAGAATGTAGGACCCTATCCAGGGAAGTAGTGACACCAGAGATAGAGGCAAAGATGATGACATGGAGAGAGGGAGCGGCTGAGGACTCTAAACTCATGGAAAGAGAAAGGCTGTATGCTGGCAGCCAGGAAGCAGGCTTGCAGAATGTGCCCTTGGATTGTTTAAATGATTATATATTCCTGAGTGTTTTTGTGAAAAAGCAAAGAGGGAATAGATGCAAATACTGTTGAATGATGATGCATGGAGGGGATTGTAATCATTGCAATGATATGAAATACAATAGGATGAGTGTAAAACTGATGTTCTCCTATGTAAACTATCACTCTCTCAAAAAAAAAAAAAAAAAGAGAATGTCTAGGCAAGCTAAAACAGGTACACATGGTTCCTTACATTTAGCCTTACATTAGGGCAGGAGACGACTGGAAGTTGCAACGATTTAAAATCTGCACATTGCAAGTGAAGGTTATTTGATAAAGACTTTGTTCATTTGTTTCAAGGTGAGGGAAATGTTATGTAACACTGGAGGGCAAGTCAGTGTTGTCTATAAATAAGTCAAAAATTCCTAACCCGAGGACTGCCTCATTTCATTTAGTTCTTGAAACATCCCCCAAAAGGAAGACGCTAGGCTTGCTTGATGATGTTCATGGTCCTGGTGGCTGGTCGTTGTACCTTTTCAGTCTCCGTCCACTCTGACTCTGGGTGTGATCATGTGACCCTTTTGGCCTATGGGATACTAGTGAGTGTGATGTAAGCAGAAGCTCCAAGGGCATCTTGCTGGTCCTCTGCGTTGCGAAGCTGGCCCCTCTTCCATGCCTCCGTGACAGTCTGCCTGGTGTCTTCTGAGGTGTGTATGAGAGACAATGAAGGTGCTCAGGCAACCCCATGTGCAGTCCAGTCAGGCTCCTTCCAGATCAGTCAGCAAACCCCCCAACTCCCAGACTTGTGAAGGCAGGCGACACTTTGACTGCAGCGAGCACTGACCAATATGGTGCTGATCGGCTTCTGTTGCTGAGCTCTGCGGTGGTTTGTGGCGGTCTGTAAAGAGGTAGGTGTGATGCTTAGGGTTGCATGTTAACTTGGTTGGTTCAGGACTGTCAGTGATGTGGCAGTTACAGTGTATTCATCCCTCATGATGAGTTCTGATACAGTCCCTTCCATGCTGACATCTGCTCTGAAGAGCCAGTCAATTAGAAGGACATTTCTTCATGTGTGTTGTGACTAGCGTCCATTGCTTACAAGGGCAGTCTGGGAAAGTTTGCTTGCATTTTTCTGGATCTGGATCCTGCATCTGACTTGTCATCATCTGACCTGCAGTCTTTGGGCTTGAACCAGTGGCTGGCCTGCCTGCCGATCCTGGGAGCTGTTCGTCTCTGCAGTCTGTGAGTCAGCAGCCTGCCGTCTGTCTTGTTGATCTTAGCCCCTGAGTCGATGTGACCCATGAACTTGTAACTTGCCAGCCTCTACAACTGCTTTTGCCATCCTGCTAGGTTTAAAATAAACCATCTCAGAAGCAGAAAGAAGGAGAACTAGAAGTGGAGTGCATCCTTTGAGCCCGGGATCCCTGCCCGGTGAAGCTCCTAGATCCACAGCGAAGACTGGTGCCAAGACAAAGATGTTCTTTCTACCTCCTAAGTTGTGAGCCAGCAGACCAAGAAAGGGCAACATTCAATCCATTTGTTGGTGGGTAATGAGTTCTTGCCACCCGCTGAAAATCACTATCAGTGCTGCAGTGAACACTGGTTTACTGTTGGAGTTTGGCTTCCAATTCTTCCTAGCACTTTTTTCATTTTTTACGTTTTTATTGTGAACTGATAGTTTACATGGAAGAACATCAGCTTTACACTCATCATTTCATTGTAATGATTGCAATCTCCTCCGTGCATCATCATTCAACAATGCTTACTTCTAGTCCCTCTGTTTTTTTGTTTTTTTTTGTGTGTGAGGGGAATATACACAGAAACACTCAGGAATATATAATAATTTAAACAACCAAAGGGTACATTTTGCAAGCCTGCCTCCTTGCCGACAGCACCCAGTTTGCTTCTTTCCATGAATCTAGAGTCCTCTAACTGCTCCCTCTCTCCATGCCCCCATCTCTGCCTCCATCTCTGGTGTTGCTGCTTCTCTGGATGGGGTCCCACATTCTGCCTGTGCTCTTCTCCCTTGATAATACAATACCACTGTTTTAAGAACTGAAATACTGCAGTTGCAGTGAAGACTTTGAGGTTCACCCTGGTTCTGTCTCCTTTCCTCCCTTGCTCCAGCCCCACAAGAGGCAACCTCTTCCCTGAAGAGCATATGTCTCTTCCCCAGACATGTCTTAATACTGTCACTCTATGTGTACGTACCACTAGATCATACATGGTGGCATCTTCTATGTTTTCAAATTTTCAAGGAATGATATCATCCAGTCTCATTCTGCAATGTGCTTTTCTCACTCAACCTTTGTTTAGAAATGTATCATATTGACATGTATATTACCAGTTTATTTATTTTATCTATCAAACTGTGTTCTACTGTATCAAAACACTTCAAAACATCTATTCTCTGGTTGATGAAAATTGATGTCTCTTTTCCTGTTTCTAACAAAGCTGCAAAGAATTTTCTTTTTTATAAGCCCATGTGCACATGTGTTTTCTAGGCACCCACATAACAGCGGCACTGATGGACAGCAGACTCCAGCCCCCATAAAGGCAACCGGCTCTCTCAGAACCGCTCCCCGAAGCAGAGCGCATCTGTTCTCTGTGTGACCCGGTTTCCTGCTTCTGCACATTGCCCCCAACTTCAAGAGTTGTCAGGACTTCAAAACTTTTTTCCATCTGTTGAATATAAATTGCTGTTTCATTGCGGTCTTAACTGTATTTGCCAGTTACCACTCAGGTTTTAAAGGAGCTCTGATAGCGTAGTGGTTACGAATCGGGCTGCGAACCTTAAGGTCAGCAGTTTGAAACTACCAGCCGCTCCGTGGGAGAAAGATGAGGCTTTCTGCTCCCGTAAAGATTTACACCCTCGGAAACCCTGTACAAGGTCGCTGTGGGTCGGAACCAACTCGATGGCACTTAACAACAACAACAACTCAGGTTTTAAGCTTTCAGGATTTCTTGGAAGGTGTGTTCTCTCTCTCTGTTTTCTAGGAATAAATCCTTGGAGTTGATACTTCATTCCTGTCTATTCTCCAGCTATGATTTTCCCTTTTATTTAGTATTGCTACATTGTGCAGAAGTTTAAACATCAGTTGGTTTCTTCATGATTTGTGAATGTTACCTCTAGAACAGGAACTTCTTTCTTCTTCTTCCCACCATGGGATAGTACTCACTTACATTTTCTCTAACAGTTTTAAGGCATTGCTTTTTGAATCTGGAAGGCTGGTTCACCAGAAATGTATTGTTGTGTAAATACAATATGGCAATGGGTGCCATAGGATAAGCACTCAATCTCAAGGTTGATTTGAACTGCAAGGTCAGAAGTTCAAACTCACCAGTCACCCCTTGGAAACCCTATACAGGGTTGCTATGACTCAGAACGGATTCAATGACAGCTAACAACATATACAACAAAATGAAGCACTTCCCGGTCCCGTGCTACCTCTTAACCGTTCCTCTGTGTGAGCCCATTGTTGTGTGTGGTCAGGTCGGGAATGGCTGTTAGATGTTCTTCCCTAGGAAGACCGGACTTTCTTAGTGCCACCGAAATCCATTTCTGTTACTTACTGACTTTCTACAGATATGTGGGTCTTCCTGGGTTCTACAGTTGGTCCTTACTGAATTTCTCTCTCTCAGTAGGACATTGTGCTTTGACTTCAGCTTTATGGTCTGTCTCTTTTGGTGGACTAGTCATCCCGCCTTACTCCACTTTTGCTTCAAGATTGTCTTGGCTAGTCTTAACCATGCATTCTTTTCTAAGTTTTCAGCAGTTTTATTAAGTTATAATTGACATATGGATTTCAAGTGTATAATGTCAGATTTTGGCATATACACATATTTACAGAACCATTCCTACAATCAAGATCATGATATATTCTTATCCCTGACGTATCTTATATGCCATGCAACCTCTCCCTCTTGTGCTGGCCCTGTGCCCCATCCTCAGGGAAGACGCATCTGCTGTCTGCTACTAAAGATGAATTTGAATTTTCTAGAAATGGAATCATCCAATTTTCTACCACTGCTCATATGTCAGAGTCCTGGTGGAACACTGTGGGTTAATGCGCTGGATTGTAAAGTCGGTTTGAACTGCAAGGTTGATGGTTCAAACTCACCAGCTGCTCCTTGAAAATCCTATACAGGGTCTCTTGGGGTGGAACTGACTCAATGGTACTTAACAACAACAATAACAACAACTCATCTATCAGTTTGTTGTACTCTGGTGGCTTGTGTGTTGCTGTGATTCTGGAAGCTATGCCACCTGTATTTTAAATGCCAGCAGGGTCACCCATGGTCGACAACAGAGCTTCCAGACTAAGAAAGACTAGGAAGACAGAGAGGCGGACTACTTGTGAATGTTCAGCCACTGAAAATCTCATGAAAGCAGCAGAATATTATCAGATATAGCGCTGAAAGTGAAGAGGACTTCAAATACTTACTGACTAAAATCAAAGACCACAACCTTTTGTATGGCTTGCACCTCAATGGAAAGAAAACAAAAATCTTCACTACTGGACCAATAACTAACATCAAGATAAATGTAGAAAAGATTGAAGTTGCCCAAGGCTTCATTCTTCTTGGATCAACCATCAACACTCAGGGAAGCAGCAGTCAAGAAATCAAGCTACATATTATATTAGGCAAATCTGCAGTACAAGACCTTTTTAAAGTGTTGGAGAGCAAAGATGTCAGCTTGAGGACTAAGGTGCACCTGACCCAAGCCATGGTATTTTCAATAACCTCATATGCATATGAAAGTTGGACAATGAATAAGGAAGATCGTAGAAGAATTGATGCTTTTGAGTTATGGTGTTGGAGGAGAATATTGAAAGTGCCATGGGCTGCCAAAAGAACCAACAGATCTGTGTTGGAAGAAGTGAGCCAGAGTGCTCCTTGGAGGCCAACATGGGCAAACTTTGTCTCTCATACTTCAGACATATTGTCAGGAGGTACCAGTCACTGGTGAAGGATGTCATGTTTGGTAAGGTGGAGGATGAGAGAAAAAGAGGAAGACCCCCAACGAGATGGATTG
The DNA here is from genome assembly GCF_000296735.1 of Chrysochloris asiatica. Taxonomy (NCBI): domain Eukaryota; kingdom Metazoa; phylum Chordata; class Mammalia; order Afrosoricida; family Chrysochloridae; genus Chrysochloris; species Chrysochloris asiatica. The sequence goes on along the minus strand of NW_006408839.1, from coordinate 3,134,358 downwards.
GCCAAGTGGCAGCATCGATGGATGGACTCAAATGTGTCAATAGTAGTGAGGTTGGCCCTGGATCAGGCAGTGTTTCATTCTGCTGTGCATAAGGTCGCTATGGGTTGGTGCTGACTCGATGACACCTAACAACAACAACAGCATATGCATGGGAAAGTGGGACAATGAATAAGGAAGACCCTAGAAGAAGTGGTGCATTTGAGTTATGGTGTTGGAGAAGAATATTAACAGTACCATGGACTGCCAGAAGAACAAACCAATCTGTGTTGGAAGAGGTACATCTAGATATTCTTTAGAAGTCAGGATGGCCAGACGCATTCTCAGGAGGGAGCAGTACCTGGAAAGGACTTGGTAAATGGAAGGTCAGCGATAAGGAAGGAGTCCCCCGAGGAGACGGACCGGCACAGTGGTAAAGCCAGTGGCTGAAGCATAGCAACAAACCATGAGAATGGCCCAGGCCCAGGTGTGTTTCATTCTGCTGGGCATAAAGTCGTTATGACTTGGTACCAACTCTATGGCACCTAACAATAACAACAAGGGGCTGGCTGCAAATCCCGGTGTTCTCTCTCCCCCTTCAGCATGCCAGCCACAGCTCAGGGATTCCCAAGTCCCTCACTTCTGACTTGTTGGCTCACAGTATGCTCTTAGGTTTGGTAATTTGTTAGAAGACCTCACAGAACTCAGGAAAATGCTGTACGTATGATTACATAATTGCTTTCTTATACCAAAAAGGAGTCAAATGAAGAGATGTGTAGGGTGGGGTCTGAGAGGGGTCCTAATGTGGGGTTCCCATGACCCAGAAAGGAAAGTTCTACATGGCTCCATGCAACAATGTCTTTCACCAACCAGGACGCCCATGGAGCCCCCGTGTCCTGAGCCTTTAGCGGCCGTGTGAGTCCTATTTCACCCTTTGAGTCTCAAGTTGGCTGATACTGTGACATGGCCTTTCTGATCACCTCATTAGCATAAATTCCAGATGTGCTCTGTTGGTGTTCAGTGTTAGTGGGTTTGAATCACCAACATTTTGGGTTAGCAGTCTAGTGCTTATTCTAAAGCACTGCACCAGGACTCCAGATGTGGTCTGTTGTTGTTGTTAAGTCCTGCCAAGTCAGTTCCAACTCATAGTGACCCAGTATAGGGTTTCCAAGGGATGACTGGTGAGTTTGAACCATCGACCTTGCAGTTCAAACCAGCCTTGCGGTCCTGCGCTTATCCTACAGCGCAACACCAGATGTGGTCTAGATGTGTACATAACAAAGGTCCTGCAGTTACTCTGGAAATTCGAAGGCAACTTGAGTTAGTGTCTCCCTCAGCACCTTCAACCCTTCCCATTGAATTGATATGGACATACATGCTGCAAGAGTGACGTGACCAATTTGACACTTTTCACTTCTCCAAGGGCCCTTGATTCCTGGAGGATCCACGTTGTATACGTGTGTATGAGTATGTGTAGTCCACTTTTCGTGAGAGATGCTATTTGAGTTCAACTTGGTCATTTTTGGCAAAGTTGGGGCATAGGAGCTATCCCATCTGGACAAGAGGTTTACCAAATTTAAACAACCACTTGAATGAGATTACCCTGAACATTTAGTTGCTTGTAGGAGGCTAGCAGTTTGTTGCTATAACATTTTGTTGTTGATAATCCCATCTACCAAGATTGATTTAAATTTTAGCTGTGTCTACTTTCTTCCCCTTGGAGTCCTGGTGTGCCTCTGTGGGCTAATGTGTCAGACTGCAAACTCATTTGAACTGCAAGGTCCGTGATTCAAGCTCACCAGCTGCTACTTAGAAACCCTATACAGAGTTGCTATGGGTTGGAATCTACTTGACGGCATCTAACAGCAACAGCTTTCTTCCCCTTAACATTTATTTAGATTACTTAGTCTATTCCTTTCCTCGACTCATTCAGTCTCCCCTTACTATGCACTCTTTTGAGACTTTCAGGTAGAGTGCACTGCCATTCCTAAAGTTTACAGTGATGACCAGTCACACTGCCTGCTGCCTGCACCTTTCCCGTTGCTCGCACTCGAAGTGTGACATTACTGGTTTTATCACTTTTCACTTCTCCAAAGTGCCCTTTATTACTGGAGGTCCCACGTTGTAATCTGTAAAGCAGAGCACTAACATGAATGAGCTACTAACTACTGGGCTGTAATCCTGCTCAAATTGGATCGTTCAGCTAAAACTCTACTCTTTTATTCAACTTGAGAGGTCTTTTTGTAGCAGATTATTCCTGCTTATGACTTTACCTGGGGTTTTTATTTCACAGCTGGATTTTGAAGCATTTTCCCCCATATATTTGCACAAAGCCAGATAGAAGTGTTAACAAGGACTTAACAGTTGGGTGCTAAAGCAGGAGTCGCACTGGAATTGTGAGGGATGGAGTGCACCATCTTGCTTTCATTCTCTCCTGAGCTTTATTGTGATGGAGGAGATCCAGCCCAAGAATGTGGTGACAAATGCAGCTATCCCACATTATCAAACACCAGAAATTATGAAGCTAGAGCTTGCTACTATGATGACTGGAAATGAAAAGGAAAGCGTGTTGGGAGCAGTGGCCTGAGGCTGAGGAAGAAACACCAGTGTGCAGGTAAAATATGGTGTCCTCCTAATGAGGGAGTTTCAACATAAAACCAAATGGCCACCACTTGTCTGTCTGTTGTGCTATGGTGGCTTGAGTTGCTGTGATTCTGAGGGCTATGCCACCGTATTTTAAATAACCAGCAGGGTCACCCATGGTGGACAGGTTTCAGATGAGCTTCCAGACAAAGA
>NW_006408839.1:3128684-3130786 GCF_000296735.1 Chrysochloris asiatica | reverse complement strand
GACTCGATGGCACCTGACAACAACAACAACAACCTAATGAGGGGCCATCATTTTGGGTCTTTCTTCTGGGGGCAGCTCCCAAAGAGCTTTAACCCAAGAATGTTGGAAGCTATGTGTGTGTGTGGGTGTGTGTGGGGGTGCAGAGGATGACTGCAGCTCTGCTTCCTTTTAAGTGGAGGGCAGGGATCTTAGCCTGAGGTCCTTGGAGCCGCTGGAGCCCATGGGCAGACGTCGTGTCCAAGCGGAACACAGGCTATGAGTCTACATCGTCATCAGATTTTCCAAGGGGTCCATGACCTTCCAAATTAAAAAAGGGGCTCAAATGACTTCTTCTTTGTTGTTGGTAAGTGTCGTTAAGTCAGTTCCAACTCATAGTGACCCAGTATAGGGTTTCTGAGGAGCAACTGGTAAGTCTGAACTACCCACCTTGTGGTTCAAACCGATCTGTGGTCCTGTGCTTATCCTACAGCACCATGCCAGGATGTCTAATATCACAATGGGGAGACTTTTCTTTGGACTATGAACCAAGGGATAATGATAGAATTATCACCTTCCAGAGACCTAGGCTGGACTCTGGCCCATGTACCTTCAGGACAGCCACCTCTCATCCATCAGTGGAGACTTGCATGCTCCTAGGAATCCTGGATGTCAGCTTGAGGACTAAGGTGCGCCTGACCTAAGCCATGGTATTTTCAATAACCTCACATGCATGCGAAAGCTGGAGAGTGAATAAGGAAGACTGTAGAAGAATTGATGCCTTTGAGTTATAGTGTTGGAGGAGAATATTTAAAGGGCCATGGGCTGCTAAAAGAACCAATAGATCCGTTTTGGAAGAAGTGAAGCCAGAGTGCTCCTTAGAGGCCAAGATGACCAAACTTCTTCTCTCATACTTTGGACATATTGTAGGAGGGACCAGTCTCTGGAGAAGGATCGCATGTTTGGTAAGGTGGGGGTGTCAGAGAAAAAGAGGAAGACCCTCAACGAGATGGATTGGCCAGGTGGCAGCGTCGATGGACTCAAGCGTGGACTAATAGTGAGGTTGGCCCAGGTTCGGGTAGTGTTTCGTTCTGCTGTGCATAATGTCGCTATGCATCGGTACCGACTCGATGGCACCTAACAACAACAACAGCAGGAGTCCTGGTGTGGTGCTGGAGTGTAAGCAATCGACCACAAGGTTGCTTTGAACCACTCCTCAGAAACGCTACACAGGGTCGCTATGAATTGGACCTGACTTGACGTATGTAACAGCAGCAACAACAAAAGGAGTCCTGGTATGGCACGATAAGGTAAGCACTGGTCTGCTATCCACAGGTTGGTGGTCCAAACCCACCAACTGCTCCTAGGAAAACCTGTACAGGGTCACTCAGAGTCAGAACGGACTTGATGGCACTTCACAACAACAACAACATGGTGCTGAACAGGTTTCAGTGGAATTTCCAGACTAAGAGGGTCTAGGAAGATGACTTGATGTCTGACAAGCAGCCAATGGGAGCCCTGTGGATCACAATGGTTTGAGCTGCAGCCAATCACAGGGAAAGCACAGGACTGGGTCACATGAATTAGGGGCCACCTTAATGGCAACAGCAACAAATGTGTTTGGAACACCCGTTCTTTCAAGGAGTGCCCTAAGGACCTCATGAAACACTGTGATGGAGACTTCAGGAAAGAAGAGAGACGAGTGTGTCCTGGCTAATTGCCATCAAATTAGTGCCAACTCCTGGTGACCTCATGTGTTTACAGGATGAAAGTTGCCAGGCGTGTGCATCCTCGTGGTCTTTGGTATGTTTGAGTCCAATGTGGTGGTTACTGCGCCAATCACTTTCATCACCGACCCCCTACCAACAAAGTCCTTCTCTAGTGATTGATCAGTTCTCACGTGTCCAAAGCAGGAGAAGTAAAGTCTCTCCATGCTCGCTTCTAAGGAACCTTCTGATGGAGGTTTTTCTAAGACTGATTTGGTTACTCTGGCAATCCGTGGTATTCGTGGCACTCTTCACCAACACCACAGTGTAGACACATCAGTTCTGCCTCTGTCATCTTTGTTCATTTGTCCAACTTCAAATGCAAATGGGACGACTGTGCCTCAGGTCAGGAGGACATCA
>NW_006408839.1:3123820-3124922 GCF_000296735.1 Chrysochloris asiatica | reverse complement strand
TATCATGTTTGGTAAGGTGGAGGGTCAGAGAAAAAGAGGAAGACCCTCAGCAAGATGGATTGGCAAAGTGGCAGCATCAATGGGCTCAAGTGTGGTCAATTGTGAGATTGGCCCAGGATCGGGCAGAGTTTCGTTTTGTTGTGCGTAGGGTTGCTATGAGTCGGTACTGACTTGATGGCACCTAACCACCACAACCACCACACTACTAGAGCTCCTTATGATACACTTAGGTTGTAACTAAGTAGTTTCAACAAGTGCATCCTCTTTTCTTTTTGTGTGTGTGTGGCTTGTACTGTTATCATTTTACCAGTCAGGACCCCTTAGGTCCCAGACAATGAAGGCCTTTTCCTCTGTTACCAGTGGATTAGTGTCCTAACTCCCCAAACCTGTGAATGAGACCTTGCCTGGAAACGGCGTCTTTATGATGTCATTAGGTAACAAGAGGTTACTGGGGCAGGATGGGCCCCTATTCCAATATGACTTGTTGTTAAGGGCTATCCATTTGGTTCCGACTCGTAGAGAATGTTCCAGAAGGACCTACCTAGGACCACCATGACCCCCTAAGAGAGCAAGACTAGCTTGTCCTGTGTCCCTCTTCCGTCCAGCACAGGAAGTGCTGCCACGCTCTGGGTGTGCAACCAGCATGGGGGCCCTTACGGTGACTTTCTCCCTCTGCCTTGTGTTTGGGGAAACTGACTCTTACGGATTGAATTGTTGTTGTTACGTGCCACTGAGTCCATTCTGACCCTTAATGACCCTGCATAGAGTTTCCAAGGAGCAGCTGGTGAGCTTGAATCCCTGACTTTGCACTTCAGATGAGTTTGCAGTCTGATGCATTGGCCCACAGTGTCGCACCAGGACTGAATAGAGTCTCCTAAAAAATATTTGTTGAAGTCCTAACCATGTACCTGTGCATGTAACTGGGAATATGGTCTTTTTAAAAAAAAAACTATGCTAACAAGGCCCCTACCCAACTTGCTGTTGTTGCTAAGGGCTGACGGTTCTAACCCATAGTGACCCTGGAAAGATTTCTGAAGGACCTTGCGCCTGATCAACTACCCCCAATTGGCACTGAATGGGGTCCTGATTGAGCTTCCTGTCT
>NW_006408839.1:3114790-3123720 GCF_000296735.1 Chrysochloris asiatica | reverse complement strand
AGGTAAGTCCCCGACAGGAAGCCCTATACAGGGTTGCTGAGTCGGAATCAGCTCAAAGGCACAGAACCACCACCACCTCGGAAATACGAAATACGTGGCTCATCTGTGCCTCATCACCTGCTGCCTCATCACCTGTTCGTTTACTAACCACTGCCTTTCTAGCCATGACTGCAAGGCCTGAGAGGGAGTGCTTGTGGCTCTTCGTGTTTCACAGGCGAGAATACCAAGGCCGAGAGAGCCACAGTGGCTTGCTGATGGCTACACAGCATGTACGTGGTCCCTCCTGCCTCTACACAGACCACCTGGAGGTTCCCTGGAGACTGTGGGAGACGTTACAGGTGAGGAGGCCTGGGGACAACAACTTGAGTTACAGTTCATAGGTACCCAGACATTCAGCATTCTCACGTCTCCAGCAGAAGCTGGACTCGAAGTCCAGGGAAATGCGTCATGAAGTTTTAAAAGGAGGCTGTTCTGAGGGTGTTTGTATAAGAGAGGGCATGCTTACGTGGTCAGGGGTCTGTATGGGGGTCTGGGGCAGTCAGGGAAGATGATCACAGGAATGGCTCACTGTTCTAGAGATGGGTCTGGTGGTGGGGGTGGGGAGGGGACAGGTCTGGGTCCAAGCCTCAGCAGAGTTTCGCTCTTGGCTTGGTGCATGTTCCTAATGGGGAGAAGACACTTCCTGGGATGTGTGGGTTTAGGGTCTCCCCTCGTGCTCCCTAAGCAGCCAGTCTGTTATCCGGAACCATGAGCACCTTCACCTCAACAGCCTGGATGGGGTGGCCATAGTCTCCTGTGGTGTCGCACTTGGCGAGGATGCTCCTTGTTGAGGACAAAGTCCTGCCCTTCAGGACGTGCTGATTCAGCGTCATCAGATGTTTGAGCTACTCACCCAATGTCATCCCTGTCTCAATTGGCCAGTGTTCCTATAACGAAAACACACCAGTGAATGGCTTTAACACACACATTTACTCTCTCAGTTTCAAAACCAAACCCAAACCCCCTGCCGTCAAGCTGGCTCTGCCTCAGTGATCCTGTAAGGACCTGGTACAATGGCTCCTGTCGGCTTTCCAAGGCAGCCTGGACTGACATATCTTCCCTCATGGAGCAGCTGGTGGGTTTGAACTGCTGACCTTTTGGTAAACAGCTAAGTATTTAATCATTGCACTACCAAGAGTCCTCTCACAGTTTTTGTTGTTAAGTACCGTCGAGTCAGTTCTGACTCATAGCGGCCCTGTATAGGGTTTCCTAGGAGCAGCTGGTGGGTTTGAACTGCTGGCTTTGTGGTTAGCAGTCCAGTGCTTATCCCACAGCGCCACACCAGGACTCCTACAAGTCCAAATCCAGGTGCCAGCTCTGGGGGAAGACTCCCTGGGAGAAAGATCCTGGACTTTTGGACTTTTGATCTTGGGTGCTTGTCACCGGACACCTCTCTTTCCCTGTGTCTCTTACTCCATCTCTGTTTCTTTCACTTGCTTGCTTAATCCTTTTTATATCTCTGAAGAGATTGGGTCAAGCAAACAGTAACAGCTTCCCAGCCCGTCTCAACTTTGTCCTTGGGGAAATGTTGCCCTTCTGATTTGGAATGATAGACCATTCCATGGTAGTACACCCTGCTGAGAACTGAGGCATGAGGGTGGGTTCCGTTCCAGACCTGAAGGGTGGTCGAGAGACTGATGATGTTCACAGGGTCCAAAGTCCATTGGATTAGTTGATCCCAAGCCTCTTCAATTCTCATCACCCTTCTGTCTTCTGTACATGGAGAGACCAATAGCTGCCCCTTAGACGGCCACCTGTGATGATGGGCATTTTGAGAATGATGCTCCCTTCTTGGCGCCTCAGCAGACCCTTTGCCTTTGCTTCCTCTGAGCCATAGTAGGTTCTGGAGGGACCACAGAGGGTGGTTTGTGCCTCTGCAGTGGTGGCAACTTTGTCTGACTTCCAGGCAGCGAGATGGAGATGCCAAACACAATGGAGACTATGTGGACGTTAGCGCTGGGCCAGGTCTGGGGCCACAATGGCTCTCCTGCCGGCTGACCACGCATCTGTTTTCACCACTACAACCTCACTCCTTTGAGTCTGATGCCTTTCATTTGCAAGAGACCAACGTGAAGCAAACGCCAGGAAACCAGCACCGTGAAGGATGCCGTGGTTTAGGGCAGCGTGGCTGGGTGTTTGAAGGGTCTATGTGGGATGTCGAGAAATGAAAAACGTAGATGTTGTTTTGAGATGGTCACTGTCCTCCAACAAGGGCCTTTGGTTGTGTTCTGAGACAGGTAGAAATCCCTCCCCACCTCCCTGTAATCCTGAAGTTGGTCAGTTTGATTGACAGAGGATGGTACCCCTTGAGTAAAAGGTGTCGCCCTTCGTTTTACTCTTGGGCTTCTGTTTCCTCCTGTTCCTCTCCGGGTGAGGTAAGGGCTGTTTCTGGTTGTGACAGTAAAAATCATGTTTGTTATACATGATGGTTTCTGTGGGTTCCATTTCAAGATGATAAAGGAGTCGTTAGAAAGCACGTGTTGTTAGAAGGAGCCTCGCTGTTTAACAGGGTTAAGAACTTTGGTGTCTTCACAGTCTCACCACTGTTGTGTCAAAACACTGTCCTTAAACATTCATTAGAAACAGCCACTTCTGGTTCCTCCCGCACAATGCTTCTGTTACTCCACAGGGAGGCCTGGGGCTGGCTTTGTTCAGTAAGGCCTGTGATGCCATTCTGTCTGTGTCTACGACACCAGCTTCAGGGTTTGTGCTCTGTGAGTTACGGCAGAAGCATGTGTCCACTGTCACTGTGTCCTGTAGAACCATTTCACAGTCCTGAACAGCCCCCGTGGATCTCAGCCCTCAGTCCTCACCATTAAAAAATTCTGTTGTTGTTGATAATCTACAACCCAATAGAAGCCAATCCTACAGTTTGTACGTGTGTCACTTAGTGATGTTGATCACATTCTTTGAGTTGTATAAGCTTTTCACCTTCTTCTTCTGACAGAGACTCATGGCCTCTGAGCTTTCCATCCCACCTTCCAAGTTTCTGTTGTCACTTTGATTCCACAGGGATAGTTCTTCAAAGACCCCAGTGCTCAAGGCAGATGGTTTTGCTGTTTAGTTTCAAGAAGACTTTGGGGGATATTTTTGGTTTAAGGTTTAAAGATGATCTCAGGACAATAGTCCCAGGGGTTCATCTAGCCTTCATGGTTTCAGAGAGTCTACAGTCCATGAACATTTGAAATTCTGTTCCTTAGTTCCCCACTGTTGATAGTATTCTTCTATGGAATCTTTGGCCAACATGCTCAGTAATGGTAGCTGGGTACCGTCCACAATCTTCTGGTCTCATGACAAAGGAGGCAGCGGTTCACGGAGGCCTTTAACCACACGTTCCAGCTCCTCCTCCAGAGTACCCATCTTCTTCCGCGGCTACAGGTGAACAGAGACCAGTTGTTGTGCCCTGAGTGGCCACTCTGTGTGGCTATTCTTTGTTCTGTGTAGTACTAGGTATTTTCAGTATATATTTTTTCTCTTGTGCCAGTAATTAGCAATGCCTTTCTATTGAGTAACAGAACAAAAATGCCGGTCTTGGTGATGAGCCCAAGAATGTCACATATAATGGGTGTTAGGTGAGTCAGACAGCTCAGGGGGGAGTGGAGTGGGCTTCCTGGTGGGTGTGTGGCACAGGCTGAATCAAACATTGGGTCCTGGGGTCTTACTTACAGGGCTGTGTTGAAGATATAAATTGTGACAATTCAACACCCACACTGTGCTTCCGCAGGGGTTGAAGTTAACTGCTACCATTTGGTGTTTAGTACAGAACATTGTGGAGGGGGCTGAGGGGTGGCTAGGGTTCTTGCTCTGTAGACTTAATGATGGGGCAGTGGTGGTTTAGTGGGAGAATGCTCACCTTCCACATGGGAGATGTTCCACCGGGGCAACTCATGCACGACCCATCTGTCTGTCTATCCAGGGCGCCTTTCCCGGTGTTATGATGGCGGATAGGTCTCAGAGGAGATTCCAGGCTAAGATGAACTAGGGAGAAAGACTGGAGATTTACTTCTGAAAGTCAGTCATTAAACCCTCATGGGTTCCAACAGTCTGACCTGCAAACAACTGGTCGTGGGGTGGGGCAGGGCTGGGCAGCATTTCCTTCCATTGTGCACTGACTGCCAAGCCAGGTCTCATTCAGTGGTGGCCAACAGTAACCACAGACGGAGCTGGAGCAGGAAACTGGTCGACCTCTGCATCCCAGGACCTTGATGTTGGCCTTCCCTCAGGACCCTGGACTCCTTCAGAACGTGTGTCTTATCCCTTGGGGGTCCCGGCTGTGCTCTAACATGGAGACCCATTTCACGGAGCCTTCCTGGGATGCATTTTATAGCTAATGTGTTTTCTTAATAACCATCAACAAAGGGCCTCCAAAGTGATTTTCTTTAGCGTCTCAGGGACCAATATGCAATATACAAAATGATTGCTGTCTTTCACACGAGGCTGTACAGATAATGACAAGTCCCTTTCGTTGTTTCTGAAGTTGTGTTTGCAACCCTCAACGATACAGCCCCAGACAATGGCTCCGCACCACCGTCTCCACACGCAGCGTCTTTGTGATTGTGGTCACCGAGTGTTTGAAGAATGACACGATCCTTAGGGGACACAGTCAATTTGTTGCTTCTCAGCTTCAATAGAAGCGGTTCAGTCTGTCTCTTTTCAGACAAACTGCTAACGAAAAGGCAGCTGAACAATCATTTCTTTGTACTATGCAGCTCCATCTCCTTAAATGCAGGAACATGACAGAGCCCTACTCGCAGGCATTGCCCTCCCAGTGACCCCTCTGTACCCCTGCCTCACCTGGAAAGTGTACGATCCTGGAAATGGATTTCAGGTAATATGCAAATAGTTACCTTCTGCTGTCAGATACATCTTTATAGATTTTAGTCTTTCACTATGCTGATGCTAGTTTGGAAGATATTGGGCTGTGGGGGTGTGCCTGAGCCCCCCTGTCTTCTAGCATTGCGTTACCAGCCCAGCGCGGACCCTAACCAAGCCTGATGCTGACCCCTGGTGCAGCACCTGTGACGGAGCGGAACTTCTCTGTAGTCTCCAGGCCTTTTTTGTGTGGTACCTCTGGGTGTGCTCTAACTGCCAACTTATAGGCTAGTCACTGAGCTCAAACTGCTTCTGACATCCAGGGACCTGCTGAGTGCCAGCTGAGTGTGAGCGCGTGACTCGGGAAGGCTCTCACCTGACTCCAGAGTAAGCAGTGGTGGCCTGTGGCCCTGGACGAGTTGTTTTCCTGTCTATAGACTGGGTGTGGTGATGGTGCCCGCCCCTAAGGGAAGGACTAGAGGCCACATGTGTATTTCTTCTCTTGTGCAAAGGTGGACATTAGCCTGAGCCGATTTGATGGCGCCAAACAACAACAGCAAAATGTGCGTCTATATCTGCGGCTGCAATCCTATTCGGAAAGTTCTATGTTAGGTCATCGGACCAGACCTAAGTGGTGGTGGTGGTGGTGTGCCGTGGAGTCGGTTCTGACTCATAGCCACCCTGCATAGGGTTTCCAGCGCTGTAAATTTTTACGTGAGCAGAAAGCCTCATCTTTCTCCTGTGGAATGGCTGGTAGTATCGAACTGCTGACCTTGAGGTTAGCAGCCCGATTGGTAACTACTATGCTACCAGAGCTCCTGAACCTAAGTGGAGTGGGTTCTAAATTGAGTCCTTGTGGGTTCTGAAAAGAGCAGGTGGAGCACAAATGGGGAACACCACGTGGACCTCACCAAGGGACCAAGCAAGGTTCTGCGGAGGTGAGGACCTTCCCCCAGAACTCTGAACTCAGGCCCCCAGCCTCCAGAAAGTGTCGAAGACCCTTCCTATTCTTTAACACCAGGTCCAGCTGGTAGGGAGGACGGCTGCGGGCCCCAGGGATGGGGACAGTGAGGCATGGAAAGAGCCCCACAGTACATGCGCCCTGGGGGCTCAGAGCTTAGAGGACCCTCTCTCCACTGCCAGCACTGTCCAGAAAAGCCACAACCCTAACACTGGAGCGCAGGGCTCATGTCAAGAGATCTTTAACTTGTGCTCTGAGTTAACAACTCAGGATGAGTGTGTCACGGACATGCTTCACTGTACAGCCACGGAAGAGTGGGATCGCTGCCCATCTGTATGCAAATGCACTGCTTGGAGTTCATTATTGCTATTAGGAAATGCTAGGAGTCCATTTCTGGCACGCGGGCAGCGATTTTGTCATCGGAGCTCCTGATGAACTGGGCGTTTAGGAGCCCATTCCAAGGAGCGATTGCATATCTCATGTAAAATTAAAGGAGACACACCAGTTTAAAGCCAGGTGAATGTCTCTGTTAGTTATTAATGCTCGTGGTTTATTATTAGAAAAGAAAACATCTCAGCCTGTGTAGGCTTACTAAATCTCAGTGTGTTTATTTTCTGACTAAGAATGGAACTGACTGTCTTCTATCTTATCCAGAATATAAGACAGGGACAGCTACAGGAGCAAACCAAACCAGACCCATTGCCAGGGAGTCAATTCAGACCCACAGCAGTTTGGAGGACACAGCGGGACTGCCCACAGGGCTTCTGAGGCTGGTGGTCTTTACGGAAGGTGACCACCTCCTCTCACCTCCACACACCATTGCCAGTAGGGAGGAGCGGGAGGGTGGGCCGGGGGGAAGACAAGAGGCCCCTTGTCCTGCAGGACTGAGATTCGTCTGGAGAGTTTGTGTGATGTCACCACATTGACCTGAGGGGTCTAGAGGACCTTGGTCAGAAGGGTCTGACGGTGTTGTGGAGACAATGTGGGTACCTCCCAGGATGACCTGGCATGTCGTGTGGGACCTGCTCAGGGCTTGGGGAGCCCTGCATGAAGATCAAGGACACTGCCTCCACTCCAGTAGCCCCCTGGTGTGTAGACCAGAGGATGCACAGTGGTTGGAACATAGTGGGCGAGAGCCAGCCTACAGGTCCGTGCACACTCAGGGCTTAGGTCCACTGTATCTGATGTGAGTTCCAGAGCCACTCTACAGCCCAGTACAAACTGACCCCTGGGAACTACGGCACCAGCTAGAGACGTCTGCTGGCCATGGGCATGAGTCTGAGCTGCTCTGGCCATCTGGTGGCCCCTACGTGAGGGTGGGTGAAATGCTGCTCAGTGGTCATGTGGGTTTCCTCCTCTGACTACTGTCCACCCCGTTCAGCTCTGCTCTCACACACAGCAACACCGGTGTGAGGCTCCACTGAATGCACGTTGACCTCTTCCGACAACATGTTCCGAGAGAAATGATTCTGAGTGATGCTGGGACTTCCAAGTGTAATAACATCTGAGGCCCTGACTTGTGGGGGGTGTGCTGGGCGGTGGCTTTAGCCCTGCTAGTTCACACATCCTGAGTCGGGAACTTCCTGGGGTGGCAGAGTCACAGGTGGGGTTGGGGCAGCTCTGAGGAGGGTCCAGACTAGAGCTGCACCAGGCCCTGACTTCTTGGAGATGTTGGTGGGCAGTGGCAGTGGGGAGGGGGTGGGAATAGATGGTAAAAGGTTGTGGGCAGCACCTGAGACAGCCTGGTTGCTTAGAGATGTAGGAGACTTGAAGGACTTGCATGGGACCACCATGACTCCCTGAAGGCCACTTCTCTTCCATCCCTCCAGTGTGCTGAATCAGCTTTAAAAAAACCCCACTAATTCTATTTTTTGTGATAGTATATACAGCATTTTATATACTTGTTACTATTGTTTTTAAGTACCGTGGAGTCGGATCCGACTCATAGAGACCCTGTACAGGGTTTCCAAGGCTGTAAATCTTTACGGGAGCAGAAAGCCTCATCTTTCTCCTGTGAAACAGCTGGTAGTTTTGAACTGCTGACTTTGATTTGTAACCACTATGACACCACTTGTCTATCAGTTTGTCGTACTGTGGTGGCTTATGAGTTGCGGTGATTCTGAGGGCTATGCCACTGGTATTTTAAATACCAGAAGGAATGCCAATGGTGGACAGGTTTCAGATGAGCTTCCAGACAAAGACAGACTACGAAGATGGAGTGATGAACTACTTCCGGATATTTAGTCACTGAGCACCTTATGAATAGCAGAGAAATATTGTCAGATATAGTGCCAGAAAATGAGCCCCTCAGTTTGGAAGGCACTCAAAATGCGACTGGAGAAGAGCTGCCTCCTCAAAGTAGAGTTGACCTTGATGATGCGAATGGAGTAAAGCCTGTGGGAGAAAAGCCCACAGGACCTTCATTTGCTGATGGGGCACAACTCAAAATAAAGAGGCACAGCTATAAACATCCACTGAAAATCGGAACATGGAATGTACTAAGAATGAATCTAGGAAAATTGGAAGTTGTCAAAAATGAAATGGAACGCACCAACGTCGATATTTTAGGCATTAGTGAGCTGAAATGGGCTGGTATTGGCCATTTTAAATCTGACAATCACATGGTTTGCTATGCAGGGAATGACAAATTGAAGAGGAATGGTGTTGCATTCATCATCAAAAAGAACATATCCAGATCAGTCATGAGGTACAACGCTGTATGTGATAGGATAATATTCATGCGCCTACAGGAAAGACCAGTTAATACAACTATTATTCAAATTTATGCACCAATCACTAAAGCCAGTGAGGATGAAATAGAAGAATTCTAACAACTTCTTCAATCTGAATTTGATCAAACATGCAACCAAGATGTATTGATCACTACAAGAACAAGTAAGTTGCTTGCCCAGGAGACATCAAAGCAAGTGGTCGGGTTTCCTCAGTGGAAACCCCTTCCAAGACTAAGACTCAATGGAAATACATGCTCTGATTCGTGACCACGCTCGTCACTGACAAGGGGAAGGGTGGGAAAAACAGCAATGAAGAGGTGAGCTAAGCCCTACAACATTTGGAGACCTGGTTGGCCAGCAGCGTGGCAAGATCTGGGGACTCTTGG
>NW_006408839.1:3106419-3110466 GCF_000296735.1 Chrysochloris asiatica | reverse complement strand
CTAATTCCAGGTTTCAGGAAAATCTCCATAGCCCCGCCCATTGTAAACTCAACTGTATCCAAACCACACCCACCTTAAATACCCCAGTCTGTAAGAGAACAGATGGGCTCTTGGTCTCCTTTGGTGACTTAAGAGTACCCCCTCCCAGGTTTACTCTCAATAAACTTGCCTGTTGGTGAAGCCAAGACTCTCTCCTTCATCTTTCTTTCTTTCTTTTCCTTACAGTTTCCAAGGAGCAACTGGTGAGCTTGAACCACCAACCTTGCAGTTCAAAATGACTTTGCAGTCTAGTACAAATTGTGGTGGTAGTTATGGTGCCGTGGAGTTGGTGGTTCTGACTCATAGTGACCCTGTACAGGGTTTCAAAGGGTATAAATCTTTACGGGAGCAGAAGGCATCATCTGTCTCGCGTGAAACAGCTGGTAGTTTCGAACAGCTAGGTGAACCCTAATCCCTTTCACTTCTGAGTTATAAACAGACCAGAACAGACACAGGCTCACACACAGGGAGGAGAAATGTCAGAACACCAAGGGCTGCAAGTGGCCCCAGACTCAGACAAGCTCCCGGGAGGAGCCAACAAGGCCGACTCCCTGGTTTGGACTCAGCTTCAGAACTGGGAGACAACGATGTGTACTATATTTCTGATACAGCAGTCCCTGGAAACCTAGGCAGGGGCTCTGAGAGAGGGCTGATGAGGAATGAGGAGGGCTGACCAGTTTCCCCTCCCTCCTAACACACCTTCCTTAGCCCTGGATCATGCCAGGTCCCCCCAGAGACAGCACTCGAAGCCCTTTGCAGACTGCTGGGCTGTGTGCTCTCATCCTACATCACCCTGACCAGTGATGGGGGTTCCTCCCAGCAGACCTGGACTCTGGAGAGAGGACTTGGGCTTCCGGAGGACAGGGCTGTGAAGGAGCCCAGCAGAGCAGGCTTCTTGTCTGCTCACAGCTTCCCCTGGGGGATGCCCTGGCCTGCCCTGGCTGCATGAGCCGGCCAGCCCTCCTCTAGGCACCCTGACCCCTTGGAACCACAGCTGGTGATTTTCTGTGCATGTATCTTTTCCTGCAGGCTGGGTCCAGCCATCATCAACCTCGTGGGAGGCTCCAGGAAATAAATAGTCCAGTTCCCACGGAAATTGCCTCGGTAGGAATTCGTGCCTCTGAAAGAAGCGTGACTAATGGCTGGGTCAGAGCATCCTTCTCTCGGCACCCAGGTAATTTTAACTCTGAAGGCAGAAATGTGAGAGGCTGTTCCGTGGCTCCCTGAGTTATAAGTCCCCCATTCTCCTGACGCCTCTGTCTTCTCTGCAGACTCTGCTTTCATCTCTGTCCCCTGCACTCACCATCCTCCTCCTGGTTGCTGATTTTACCAGCTCATCAGCTGCAGTGGAGTTGAGCTGTGTGCTAAAGGAACGCCTCAGGGCTGTGGAGGCGGCGCTTGGTCAGGGCAGCCCTGCTTGCTCTGAGGACACTGGTCCCTGATGTAACGCTGCCCCTTCTAAATCAACTCGGCCACAGCTTAATACAAAATTTGAAAGTGGCAGCGATGACAAAACTAGTTTAAATGACAGTGTTTGTTCGGCTGTCTCCTTTAATTGATTTATTTTAAATTGTGGTGAAAATACACACATCAAAACATTTGCCAGCACCACCTTGTCCACATTCACAATTCAGTGACACTGATGACATTTTCATACTGTGCCATTGTTGTCATTACCTGTTTCCTAAACTTTCCTTCACCAGTAACATCACTGAATGCCCCTCCGAACTCAGTGCGCCCCGCACCCTGGGTAACTATATTTGGCTTCTAATATATTTGCTTATTTCAGAGAAGTCAGATCCAGAAGACATTTCACCTCTTACCATTGACTTGGTTTGCTCAGCATGGTGTTTTCCAGGCTCATCCGTTTTGTAGCATGTGTTCATCCATTCACTTTCCGGCGGACACCTGGGGCCTGGTTCCACCTCTTGGCTACTTTGGTGCTGCTGTGAATGCTGTGTGCTGTTTTGTTGTTGTGCCTCCCTCACTTCTTCTGGGACCACCAAGTCCTTTTTGCAGCTTCTCCTTAACATACAAGGGGATTCAAAAAGTTCATGGAAACATGGAATTGAAAGATAATGACAATTTACCATGAGCTCTTTGAAGCCCCCTCATATATCCTTGGGCTGCATCTACAAAGTAATTCCTAATGAATTCACACCTTTTAAAACAAAAAGTGGGACTCAGTGCATTTTAAGAGTGAGTTCATCAGCCCCATGGGTCAGCTTTGAGGCAAATGGTGAATGGGGTCTATGGGGTGAACAGTAATGCCAGGGGGCTGTACAATTTTAGAATGGCCGATCATTGGAAGTAAGAAGGGCAGTGATTGCCCAGAGACAAGGTTCAGAAGGTAGGTTGTTGTTGTTGTTTGGTGCCATCAATTTGGTACTGACTTGTAGCGACCCTATGCACAACAGAATGAAACACTGCCCGATCCTGGGCCAACCTCACTATTGTTGCCACGCTTGAGTCCATCGATGCTGCCACTTGGCCAATCCATCTCGTTGGGGGTCTTCCTCTTTTTCTCTGACCCTCCACCGTACCAAACATGATATCCTTCTCCAGCGACTGGTCCCTCCTGACAATATGTCCAAAGAATGAGAAATGAAGTTTGGCCATCTTAGCCTCCAAGAAGCATTCTGCCTGCACTTCCTCCAACAAAGATCTGTGTGTTCTTTTGTCAATCCATGGTACTTTTAATATTCTCCTTCCAGAAGGCAGGAGGAGGCTGGAAAGAAGGACAAATGGAGGTCGGAAACACCGTGGGGAGGTGGTATGAGTGCTGTTGCATTTTGGAGATTGCAGTCGATGTCATGAGACAAAATGTGCATGAACTGTTGAATGAAGACTGATCTTCTCTGGACCTTCACATAATTACAATAAAAAGTTTTCAGAAGGGGGTGAGTTAACTCAAACTAGCTTAGTGAGCAAGGGTCTGGGCTCGGGGGCTTGGAGATAAGCTGGAGGACTGAATGGAAGGAGGTTCCCTGAGCTGATCAGGAGTATCTACTAGGAGCCCCCGCAGTTAACAATACCACAAAGTCAAAGCCAAGATACAGCTCCCATGTTACTTGTTTGAGTCAAAAAGTCAAGGAAATTCAAGAAGTTAAAAGTATAAAGTAAAAAACAAAACTTATTTTGAGATGCTTTGTTGTTGGCACCTATCCCAAACCCTAAGAACTTCCTGGCGGTTCATCTTGGTTATCTATCTAGTGCTGCTACAAGAGAACACCACAAGTGTATGGCTTCCGTAAACAGAAATTTAGTTTCTTACAGCATAGGGGGCTACAAGTCCAAATCCAGAGTGCTCTGGGGGGAGGTCCTTGTTGCCTTTCAACATCTGTGGATTCAGTGTTCCTTGGGCATCTCCATGTGTCTTGGCATCACTTTTTCTCTGGGTGCATAGGAGGTTCTCAGCACAGGGACTCTTGAACCAAAGGAAATTTTCTGATCTTGGCTGTGTTTTCCTTGGTCATAGTCTCTCTGCTGGCTTCTCTGTCCTTCTCTCTTATAAGATAAATAGTGATACAGGCCAACCCCTCAGGGAAACTGCCCTCATATCAGATCAAGACTGGGACCTGAGCAAGAGTGCATTACAACTGATGGTCCGATCACATCCAATCACCATGGAGGATGATTACACCATTACCTAACTGCCAAACCACCAAGAATCATGGTTCAGTCAATTGACGTGTCTTTTTGGGGGAAATAATTCAATCTATTAGAACCAATAAATTAGTTTAGTAGAAGTGTTGAACGGAACATATAAAGATCAGTAGTTTTTCCTCCACTAACAATCACATAACAGACGACTATACACATGGACCTCGCCAGATGGAACACATAGAAATCAATTGACTACATCTGTGGAAGGAGAAGATGGAAAAGCTCCATTTCATCAGTGAAGACAAGGCCAGGGACAGACTGTGGAACAGACCATCAATTACTGATATGCAAATTCAAACTGAAACTGAAGAAAATGAAAACAAGTCTACGAGAGCCAAAATA
>NW_006408839.1:3078116-3079405 GCF_000296735.1 Chrysochloris asiatica | reverse complement strand
CTTGAACTCCTGACCGGGTCTGCATGGTCTGCATCAGATTCCCCTTATTTGTTTAAGGGACGCTGCCTCTGTCTTAGGTGGTCAGTGCGAATTCTTCCGTCTTACCTGTCATCGAAACTCATTGCAGCATGGCAATGGCTCTGTCTTAGGTTGCCGAGGTTCCACGTGATCCTTACCCGTCATAGACTTGTTTTAATTTTCTTCAGCTGCAGTCTGAACTTGCATATAAGAAACTGTTGGTCTGTTCCACAGTTGGTCCCTGACCTTGTTTTACCTGATGATATTGAGTTTCTCCATTGTCTCTTCTCACAGATGTAGTCAGTTTGGTTCCTGTGTATTCCATTTGGTAAGTTCAACATGTATAGTGTGATTTATGTTGCTGAAAAACTGTATTTGCAATGAATAATTCATTGGTCTTACAAAATTCTATCATGTGATCTCCAGCATCATTTTTATCACTAAGGCCATATTTTCCTACTTCTGATCCTTTCTCTTTGCTTCCAATTTTTGCATTCAGATCATCAGTAATTGTCAGTGCATCTTGATTGCATGTTTGATCAACTTCAGACTTAAGAAGTTGGTAGAGATTTTCTATTTCATCATTATTGGCTTTAGTGGCTGCTATGTAAATTTGAATAATAGTGGTATTAACTGGTCCTCCTTGTAGGCATATGGATATTATCCTATCACAGACAGCATTGTACTTCAAGAGAGATCTTGGAATGCTCCTTTTGATGGTGACTGCAATGCTATTCCTCTTCCATTTGTCATTCCTAGCATAGTATACCACGTGACTTTCCAAATAAAAATGGCCAGTAGCAGTCCATTTCAGCTCACTAAAGCCTGGGATGGAATCCTGGTGTAGCGCTGTAGGGTAACTGCAAGGTTGGTGGTTCAAATCCACCAGTTACTCCTTGAAAACCCTATACAGAACTACTATGAGTCAGAATTGACTTAACGGCACTTAACAACAACAACAACAACAATGACTAGGATATCGATCTTTATGCATTCCAGTTCTCATTTTTGATGACTTCCAATTTTTCCATATTAATTCTTTATACATTCCATTATACAACAGCATTATAAAATGTTAGCAACATTGTGAGAATTACCAAAGGGACCCAGGGACAGAAAGTGAACACATGCTGTTAAAAAAGAGGGTGCTAATCGGATTGCTCAATTCATCACGAATCTCCACTTTGAAAAACTGCAATATCTGTGAATTGCAATAAAACTAGGTACGCTTGACACTGTGTAGCATTCCTGTTCTTCATGTTGTGGTTATT
>NW_006408839.1:3075610-3077071 GCF_000296735.1 Chrysochloris asiatica | reverse complement strand
TCTTCCTTAGTCATTGTCAAGTTTTTGCATGCTTATGAAGCAATTGAAAAGATCATGATTTGAGTCAGGCGCACATTAGTCCTCAATGTGACATCTTTGTTCTCTAATACTTTAAGGAGGTCTTCTGCTGCAGATTCACCTAAGGCAATATGTCTGATTTCTTGGCTGCTGCTTCCATGGCCATTGATTGTGGATCAAAGCAAAATGAAATCCTTGGTAGCTTCAATCTCTTCTCCACTTACGATGGTGTTTTTTATTGGGTTTGATTTAGTGTGTGGGAATTGAGGAGGAACACCTTCCAAGTGGTGGGATTTGATCACATGAAGAACTCAGGTGGACATGTAGGCTGCCTTCTAGCATTTGGAGAGCTGATCTGGACTAGCGCTTGGCTGCTGGTTGGGAAGGCTGGGGAAGGTGTGGCTGAGAGTCACCCCGATGGTGTGATAACATTGCAGGCCCATGTACATTGTTGTTGGTGGGCTTAAATGCTTGTGTGTCCATGTGTATGGGGGGGCATTGCTCCTCCCCTCTCCCCTGTTTGCCCTTCCACTTGTCTGGTTTGTCTACACAGGGCTGGAGGACTCGGTAGCATAGGAAGTGATGTTGAATGATGATGTTTAAATTATTAATGATTTCAGCATTTTATAATTAAAACGCTCATTTTCACCATGAATTTTAAGCACACATATATCACAAATACAGACAGAATCTATTTTAATGAATAACATTAAGACACTCAGTTCCAAGTAATGAGGTTATTTCCATGTCTTGGCTGATAGTCTGTATCTGATTCATTCATATATTCATCCATTCACTCACTAAAGATTTTTGATGCCCCTGCCCCATGATGGGTAAAGCATTAATGTGGCTTTGTAGATGCGGCTTCGATAAATTACATCAAAGCAAATTCCCTGTGCCTGAATTGTACACAATTGATCTTCATGAAGATACTTTCTTGACTATGTATTTCATTGTAGAACCTCAATTTGAACACCTGCCTGCTTTTACATTGTTGTTGTTGTTAAGTACTGTGGAGTCGGTTCCAACTCATAGTGACCCTGCACAGGGTTTCTGAGGCTGCAAATCTTTATGGGAGCAGAAAGCCTCATCTTCCTCCCGTGGAACAGCTGGTAGTTTTGAACTGTCGACCTTGAGGTTAGCAGCCCGATTCATAACCACTACACTACCAGAGCTCCTTGCATGCTTTTACATAGTGTTGACTATTTAGGAAAAGAGTCTGCTATGATAGAGAGGCTTCCAGAGCATGGCCAGGTGAGCCAAATGGACCAGTGGATTCCATGTGCCCCATGAGAGCAGGGCTTTTGAGGCCATGAGCAGTCTGGGAAGGAGAAGGGAGAGGAAATGTGAAATGTGAGGGTCTATGGGGTGGGCTGTATTGCCCAGAGATGACCCTGACAATACCGCCCATCCCATGGACTCTTATAGAAACTTACTAATCCA
>NW_006408839.1:3064675-3073900 GCF_000296735.1 Chrysochloris asiatica | reverse complement strand
GGGATGACATCAAGAACATCCTACAAGAAAAAAGCAAAAGGTCATTAATAAGACAAAGAAGAAAGAAAAGACCAAAATGGATGTCAGAGGAGACTCTGAAACTTGCTCTCCAATGTAGAGATGGAAATGGAACAAACTAGAAGGTAAAAGAGCTGAACAAAAAATTCAATGGACAGCTTGAGGAAACAAAGTCAAATATTATAAAGAAATGTGAAAAGATCTGGAGTTAGAAAGCCACACAGGAACTACACACTCAGCATTTCTCAAGCTGAAGGAACTGAGGAAAACATTCAAGCTTTGATCTGCAATACTGAACGATTATTTGGATAAAATTCTGAGTGATGCAGAAAGCATCCAAAGAAGATGGAAAGGATACACAGAGTCACACTGTACAAAAAAGAAATGGTTAATGTTCAACCATTTCAAAAGATAGCACATGATCAAGAGCTAATGGTACTGAAGGAGGAAGTCAAGGGGCACTGAAGGCATTGACAAAGAACAAGGCTCGGGAATTGATGTAAGACAAATTGGAACCTTTCAACAAACTGATGTACCACTGGAGGCATTACTCATCTATGCCTAGAAATTTGGAAGACAGCTACTTGACCAACTGGTTGAAAGAGATCCATATTTGTGCCCATTCCAAAGAGAGGTGACCCAATGGAATGTGGAAACCATTGGACAATATCATTAATATCACATGTAAGTAAAAATTTTGCTAAAGATAGCATAAAAATGGCTGCAACATTACATTAACAGGGATCTGGCAGAGGTTCAAACTGGATTCAGATGAAGATATGGAATGAGGGCTATCATTGTTGATCTCAGATAGATGTTGGCTGAGAGCAGAGAATACCAGAAAGATATTTACCTGTGCTTTATTGACTATGCAAAGGCTTTCGACTGTGTGGATCATGACAAGCTATGGACAACATTGTGGAGAATGAATATTCTGGAACACTTAATTGTGCTCATGAGGAACCTGTACATAGACCAAGAGTCACTTGTTTGTACAGAACAAGAGGACACCGAATGATTTAAAATTGGGAAAGGTTTAAAATTGGGAAATCCGTAGCTGAGAAAATAATCCAAGAAGATGGATTATATGAGGAATAACGTGGCATCAGGGTTGGAGGGAAACTCATTAATAACCTGTGGTACATAGATGATACAACTTTGCTTGCTGAACGCAAAGAGGACTTAAATATTTACTAATGAAGATAAAAGACCATAGTCTTTGGTATGGGTTGTATCTCAATATAAAGAAAATAAAATTGTCACCACTGGACCAAAAATTACATCATGATAAATGGAAAAAGATTGAAGTTGCCGAATACTTCATTTTGCTTGGATCCACCATCAACACTCATGGAAGCAGCAGTCAATAAATAAAGTAACGTATTGCATTAGACAAATGTGCTGCACAAGACTTCTTTAAAGTGTTGCAGAGCAAAGATGTCAGTTTGCAGATTAAAGTGAGCCTTTATTTTCAATAGCTTCATATGCATATGAAAGTTGGACAATGAATAAGGAAGACCTTGGCAGAATTGATGCATTTGAATTATAATGTTGGCCAAGGATTTTAAAGATACCATGGACTGCCAGAAGAACAAACAAATCTGTGTTGGAAGAAGTACAACCAGAATGCTCCTTAGAAGCCAAAATAATTAGCCTCTGTCTCTCATATTTCAGACATATTATCAGGAGGGACCAGTCCCTGGAGAAGGGGACTTATGCTTAATCAAGTGGGAGGGCAGCAAAAAAGTGGGAGACTCCCAAGATGGATTGGCACAGTGGCAGCAGCAATGGGCTCAAGCATAGCAGTGGTTGTGATGATAGTGTAGGACCGGGCAGTTTCCTCCTGGGTACATAGGATCGCCATGGGCTGGAAAGGACTGGACAGCACCTAACACCAACAACAATGACATTTATGTTTTCTACCATAGTTTTAGGGTAGACCGGTCCCTGGAGAAGAACATTACACTTGGTAAAGTGTAGAGTCAGCGAAAAAGAGGAAGACCCCAAATGAGATGGACTGACACAGTGGCAGCACCATTGGGCTCAAAAGTAACAACAGTTGTTTGATGACACAGGTCCAGGCAGTGTTTCATTCTGTTGTGCACAGGGTCACTATGAGTTGGAACTGACTTGCTGGCATCTAATGACAACAACAGCTGACAACCATATTCTCTGAGGATGCTTGCTCTTGTATCTCAGCTACAATGTTGTGAAGAAGCCCAAACAAACTAGCACAAGTATAAAGATACTATGGGGAAACCATGTGCTTAGTTGTCTGTTCCAAAGTCCACATGAGGCTTGGGCCAGTGTTGTTGGGTACTGTTGTGGTTCATAGTGACCCTATGTACAATAGAACAAAACACTCTCAGGTTGACCTGGGAGACGTCTGAGAAACCCCAGAAATTCTGTGAGGTGTCTGGGCTGTCCATGTTTGGGATGTGGGGCTGAAAACAATTCTATTTACATATTCGAGAAAGGTCCCTGCAGGGCAGGTTGTAGTTTAATCAAGGGTAACTGGTTACTGTTCTTTTCAGGAATTCTTTCGTTCTTTTTTCCTCTCCCTTCCTTCCCTCTGTAAGCAAACAAACATATACAGAAGATTTCAGAGGTCAGCTCAAGTAGACAAAGTAAAGTATCATAATGAAATGTGCACAAACTTGAAGATAGAAAATCAAAAGAGAAGAACACACTCAGCATTTTTCAAGCTGAAAGAACTGATGAAAAATTCAAGCCTCGATGTGAAATATTGAAGTATTTTGTGGACAAAATATTGGCTGACCCAGGGAGAATCAAAAGAAGGTGGAAGGAACATACAGTCACCGTGTCAAAATAATTGGTGACTATCCAACCGTGTCAGGAGGTGGCATAAAATCAAGAACCGATGATAGTGAAGGGTGAAGTTCAAGCTGCACTGAAGACACTGGTGAAAAAGATGGCTCCAGGAATTGACAGAATTTCAATTGAGATATTTTGACAACTTGATATAATGCTGAAAACACTTACTCATTTATGTCATGAAATTTGGAAGATAGCTACTTGGCCAATTGATTGGAAGAGATTCATATTTGTGTCCATTCCAAAGGAAGAGAGTCCAACAGAAAGCAGAAATTATTGAACAATAGCATATATATTACATGTAAGTAAAATTTTGCTGAAGATTAAAAAATGTGTTTAATGCTAGCTGCAAGCCTTGTGGAAGTCTACCAATAGGAAACTGTCAGAAATTCATGTTGGATAAAGAAGAGGACATGAAACGAGGGATAGCATTGCTGACAGATGGATTTTGGCTGAAACAGAAAAGCCCAGGAAGATGCTTACCTATAATGTATTGACCATGCAAAGGCTTTTGATGGTGTGGATCATAGTAAATTATGAATAATATTGGGAAGCTTGGGGATTCCAGCACACTTAATTGTGCCCATGCAGAAACTGAACACGCATAGATAGACCAAGAGGCAGTGATTGAAATAGACAAGGAGTTACTGTGTGGATTAAGATCAGAAAACGTGCATGTCAGGGTTGTAGCTTTTTGCCATACTTATTAAATCTATATTTGCTGTTGTTGTTAAGTGCCATTAAGTTGGTTCTGACCCATAACAACCTTGTCTAGAGTTTCTGAGGAGTGGCTGGTGAGCTTGAACCACTGACCTTGCAGTTCAAAACTTTACAGTACAGTACATTAACACTGACCTTTACAGTACACTGACCTTGCAGTTAAAAACTTTACAGTACAGTGTATTAACCCCCAGCGCCACACAAATGATTTGTGGAGCTGCTCTATAAGAAAGAGAACTTGACATCAGGATTAGAGGAAGGTTCCTTAGCAACCTGAGATCTGTAGATGACATCACCTTGCTTGCTGACAGTGAAGAAGACTTAAAGCACTTACTGACTGATGAAGATGAAGACTACAACCTTCAGTATGGATTTTACTTCAAAATAAAGAAACACATTGACCAATATGCAATATCACATAAAATGGAGAAAATGTTGAAATTGGCAAAGATTTCATTTTACTTGGGTCCCCAATCAATGCCCACAGAAGCAGCTGTCAGGAAATGAAACAAATGGATCACATTGGACAAATCTGAAAAAGTCCTCTTAACAGTTAAAGAGCAAAAATAATATCTTAAGGATCAACGTGTACCTGACCCAGGTCATGGTATTTTCCATTGCCTCATATGCATTTAAGGAGCTCTGGTAGTGTAGTGGTTACAAATGGGGCTGCTAACCTCAAGGTTGGTAGTTCGAAACTACCAGCTGTTCTGCGGGAGAAAGATGAGACTTTCTGCTCCCGTATAGATTTACAGCCTTGGAAACCCTGTGCAGGGTCGCTATGGGTCGGGACCGACTCCACGGTACTTAACAACAACAACATATGCATCTGCAAGCTGGACAATGAATAAGTAAGACCAAATAAGAATTGGTACTTTTGGATTATGGTGTTGGTGAAGAATATTGAATATATCTTGCACTGCCCGAAAAACGAACCAATCTGCCCTGAAAGACGTACAGCCAGAATGCTCCTTAGACACCCCGAATGGTTGAGACTTTGTCTTATGTGCTTCAGATATTACTAAAGGGCCCAGTCCCCGTAGAAGGACAACATACTTGGTAAAGTAGAGGGTCAGTGAAAAAGAGAAAGATGTCCCCCCCAACAAGATGGATGGGCACAGTGGCTGCAGCGATGCATTGTGAGAATGGTGCAGAATTAGGCAGTGTTTTAGCCTGTTGTACACGGTGGGTCGCTATGAGTCCGAACCAATCATTTGCTATTCATCGTGCAGTTGGGTTCAACTCGTGGTGAGTCCATGCATGCCGATTAGAATGGCCCCATAGAGGTTTCTCGGCTACAGGCCTTGTGAGAGTTGGTCTCCAGGCTTTCTTCTCAGGTGCCGCTGGGTGCATTTAAACCGCCAGCTTTCCGGTTGGTAGCTGAGAGAAAACCCATTGTTCCCCTCCCCCCACCCCCCTGCCTGCCCCCCACAAGGATGCTCTGTGCAGGGTTAGAAAGCGAATGTTAGGGAGGAGGGGACATGTAATGAAGAACAGAGGTCCCTTGCTCTACCTCTCCTCACCGCAATCTGCTCTTCAAACAAAATCACTTTCAACCATTTCTGCTTTTTAACCTTCTGGCGGTTACCTCCTTATCTCTGGACAATGGGCTTCTGTGGCATTCTTGATTTATCAACACTCAGCTGCGTCTATTGACTTTCTGTGAAGTGGGGACGGCTCACCCCGCACCCGCTTCCCGACAGTGGCCTCACTTACTTAGTCTCTCTTGTTTAATGCTAACTTGAAGTCATCTATTTAAGCATCTTATTCTGTTCCATCAACTCAAGGAACACACACACACACACACACACACACGCACACACACTCCCCTGTCACATTTTTCTCTCTCTCCACAGAGGCTTCATTATTAGAATTCAAAAGAACGCTTAAACATTTTATTTATGAACGCCTCTCCTTGGATCAAGTTTCATTCCTTCCACTAAGATTTATAATGGAGTGGCTGTGAGCTGCCTGCCGGGGGTCGATCTGCCAGTTTCTGCTCTGCTGGGGGAGTTTGCCTCCTCTAGACAAGATCTTTAAGCCCACCAAATCCCAGGGTGTGACCCCAGGAGGTAACCTTTCTCGTGGGTACCTGGGGAGCTGTGAGGGGAGCCATTGCCACCTCCATCTCTGCTCCTCCAACCTGCTCTCCTGACCATGGGAAACCCACTGAAGGCCACAACCAGGGGCAGCTGGAAGAACCAGCACATCAGATTTGAAGGAAACACAACCAGAATGTTCCTTTGATGTGAGAATGGTGACTTTGTCTTGCTTACTTCAGGCTTGTTATCAGGAGGGGCCGTAACAAGTAAAGGTCACGCTGGGCTGTAGCGTAGAGGGTCAATGACAATCTGGGAGAAACTTCCATGAGATGAATTGACACCGTGGCTGCAACAATGGGTCCAAACATCCCTACAGTTGTGAGGATGGGCACGAAGGAGCCATGTTTGTTTTATCACGTGTGAGATTGCAAGAGTCTGAGCTGATTTGATGGCAGTCACCAAGAGCAAGACCACCACTAAGCCTTAACGTGGAAGGCTGATGCTGCACCAGGTATCACCTCCCAGCTGGTCCTCTGTGTTTCCAGAGACCATGTGATCATTCTGTCAAGTCAACTGCTTCTGGGTAAAGGCTGGTGGCGGACCCAGGGGTGCTGTCGGCATGCTGATTGTCTCCTGGTTGGAGATGGTGCCATGTGGGATATTATAATGCTGGTGGAGGCATTCCATAGCCCCTTAACCATCAGGCTGACAGATGAGTTGAAGGGGGGGTAGGACACACAGAAAGTTCAGGCTTAGAATCTGTGTCTACCCTGTAAGGATGAAGCATGCACCTTCTCTAAGACAGAGCACAGTTCAGGTTATCAGACTCAGGACAGCATCACTGAATGAAGGTCCAGACTCAGGAGAATGCCACCAGTGAGGAGAATAGACTAGGGAAAAGGCCACCCACTTAGGGGACCAGACTCAGGAGAATGCCACCCAGTGAGGGGGTCAGACTTGGGAGAAGGTCCCCCAGTGAGGGGACCACACTCAGGAGAATGTCCCCCAGTGAGGGGACCAGATTTGGGAGAATGTCTCCCAGGGAGGAGAATAGACATGGTGAACATCACCAGAATCAGGGGCATGCCACCCAGTGAGGGCACTAGACCCAGGAAAAGGTCACTCATGAGTGGTTCAGACTCAGATTCAGAAGAGCATAACTTAGTGAGCGGCCGAGACTCAGGAAAGAATCATGAAGTGAGGGAACCTGACTCAGGAGGACCAGTGAAGAGAGCCCCATACAGAGAAGGGTCCAAACTCAGGACAGCCCAAAGACACGTGTGTGCAGACTGAATGGAACTTACAGTGGTGGACGTGACCTGATAGAGGATGTTGACTTCTGAGAGTCGCCCAGGACTGAAGGTACATATCCTGTCGTGCTCGGGAAAGTCAGTTAAGAGCTGGGACATCAGTAAAGCAGCCTGGGGACGGCTGTGCTGACAGAGTCCCAGACCTGGGTAGCCAGTGGAGTCAGGTGTGTGGTCCCTTGTACGATGGTAAACTTTATTTTAAAACCAACCAGACTCACAGCCCCGGGAATCTGCAGGTTACTGTATTTTCTACCTATACCAAGCTTAGTGTGCATAGGAAACTAACGTCTGAGGGGATTGGATGGTTTGCCACTAATGGCATGATCCGTGCACTATTTGCGTAAAAATATAGTATTGGGAGCTTGTTTTCCTTGTGAGATTTCCCTTTTATATTGAAATTCGATGAGCGCTCCTTCACATACTGGCAGCTCCCGCTGGACCAGCAGTGAGTCAATGGGTGGGTTTTAAGTGGGGTACCACACTCCACTGCTCTGAGTGCCCTACACATCCTCTCATTTGGTTCATGCCATGGAGCTTCGCTGTGTCAAAATATTTTTCTTCAAATTGGAAATCCCAATTGCTCAGAATCATCAGAATGTAATGAAGCAAGCAAAAGTCTGATTTAATGTCTGCTCAAGCAAAGGGAGCATTGGGTTAGGAGGCAGGCCGAGGAAGTCCTGCAGAAAGCGAGGCGGTGGACCTGGAGAAGGCACTGCATCCACAAGCACGGAAGGTGGGACACGGAAGCTGAGCTGTCACCTGACGTCCGTGCTTCCATGGAAGGTCTTACCAGCAGAGGAAAGGAAGATCCACAGATTAGCATGGCCCTTGCCTGCCTCCGAGGTCTAATTCTTTTTTGTTTCCCCAACGTTTCCTCTGAAAACCATTCTGGTTGGACCAATACAGATTACAATAAACAAAGGACAAACTGAAGTGGTCAGTGGTTCCATTCTCATTGGGTTCACACTCAAAACCCATGGAAGCAGCAACCAAGAAATCAGATGATGTATAAATCTACTGCAAAAGACCTCTGGTGGTGTGGTTATGTGCCGTGGAGTCGGTTCCGACCCATAGCGACCCTGTATAGGGTTTCTGAGGTTGTAAATCTTTACGGGAGCAGAAAGCCTCATCTTTCTCCTGCGGAACAGCTGGTAGTTTTGAACTGCTGACTCTGAGGTTCACAGCCCTCTAGAAAGTGTTAAAAACACCAAGATGTCCCTTTGAAGGTCTCATGGCCCATTTTTAACTCATGCGAGTGGTGGTGTGGAGGCAGGCTGGTCTCGGGGTTGGAGTTTCTGCTCCTGGTGTGGAGGTGCTGGGCTAGTTGGTCTTGGTTGGAAAGTTCTGCGAGCAGAAACAGAGTACCAGATGGCTTCACAGTCACAGGAGATGATAATCAAGGATTTAATGAAGTGCTGAGAAAATGTCAAGTGCCATGGGCATTTCTTGTCTTTGGGAATGAGAGGCTGTGTGTGGGCAGATAGGTAGGAAGGGCAGAGCAAAGGCCTGGGGTATAGAAATGATGGGGACATTTCCATTCACTGATAGAAGAACGTGTCTGGAGTAGAGGAAGACCCTTAGCTCTGAGAGGCAGAGGGCATGGGAGTCATTGTAGGCATCTGACATGTGGGAGAGGCTATTTGAAACTCTGGTGGTGTAACTTCAAACATCACAGCAACACGCAAGCCCCCACAGTTTGACACATTGACAGACGAGCTGTTATTAACTGCCAGGGAGTGAATTCTAAGTCATAGTGCCTCTGTGTAGGGTTTCCATGGAGTAGCTAGTGGGTTGAACTGCCGACCTTGTGTTTTGCAGTCCTGTACTGATTCTACAGCACTACACCAGACGATAGGGAATTGTGAGTAGTACTGCTACAAACTCCGGTGTTGACCATTCCATGGTGAACATATCTTACTAACGTTGTTGTCCCCTCTGTATACCTATTTACAGCTTGACTGAAAACTCCACCATAGGGTGAGTTCAGTTCCAGACCTGAAGGGTGGTTGAAGGCAATTGTCTCAGGTCCCTCCAGTCTCTTTATGACTAGTAAGCCTAGTCCTTTAAAAAAAAAAAAAAAATTGAGCTTTCCATATTTTCTCCCCCTCTATCCAGGGCCTTTGGCTGAAAGCAGAGAATATCAGAAAGATGTTTACCTGTGCTTTGTTGACTATGCAAAGGCTTTCAATTGTGTGGATCACGACAAGCTATGGACAACATTGAGAAGTATGAGTATTCCAGAACACTTCATTGTGCTCATGAAGAATCTGTACGTGGACCAAGAGGCAGTTATTTGAACA
>NW_006408839.1:3053554-3063870 GCF_000296735.1 Chrysochloris asiatica | reverse complement strand
AAAAGAGGAAGACCCCCAGCGAGATGGATTGGCAAAGTGGCAGCATTGATGGGCTCAAGTGTGGCAACGATAGTGTGGTTAGCCCAGGATCAGGAGGTGCATAAAGTCACTATGAGTTGGTACTGATTCGATGGCACCTAGCAACAACAATGTCCAGGACCTTCTAATGTGATCACTTTCAGAGCCGTTGCTAGTGGTACCTGGGCACCTTCTAGTTCTGGTCTTAGGGTGGTTGGCACTGGTGTTCACATGTTCCATTAGTCCGTTGAACTGATTGATTCCAAGCATCTTCAGCTTTCCTCACTGTTCTTTACTGACACATGGAGAGACTAATAGTTGAACCTTAGACGGTCATTCACGATTGTTTAAGATCCCAGTCACTACTCACCAAAGTAGCCTGTACAACATTCTTATGTACTATGTTATTGACCATGGTGTCCCTGGAGACTATGACCTGAGCCCCAGGCCCAGAAGCTCATTAACTCAAGATGTTTGGTAATATCTTAGAAGTTTTCATCATTTTGTTCTTTGTATGCACCAGCACATTCATTGCTGTGTGTGTTAATGGCCTCTCTCTTGGGGAGCTGCTTACTTGCTGGTTGTGTAAGTGCTGACTCTGCACAAACTCAGACAGATGGTCTTCGTGAATTTGTACCCTTGGTGACTTGTTCCCTGATCCTGGTCATCTGTAGGCCAGATCTGCTCTCTCCATGGAGGGCCACTGTGAGGTAGTGCATGCAAATCTGAGAGCCACTTTGTCTTGGCAGAAGGTCTTCTCTGTTTCCTGTTCATATGTCCAAAGACCTGCTGGCCCCTTGCAGACCTTTGGGCCCTGACCTCCTCCCCACTGGGAAACCGTCCTTAGTCCTCAGGGCAGCACTTCCAGAACCCCATCACGCACGCCAGCTGGAGTCCACTCAGTGGGTCTTCAGTTCTAACAGGCTCCTGGGATGTGTAATGCCATTGATCTGAAGGCCCTTTGAGTCGGGGCCTTACAAACAGGATGGGACCATCAGCAGGGTGATGCCTTAGACAAGCAGGGTGTAGCATGGTCCAAGTCAGCCTGCCTTGTCCTTCTGGAGCCCCTGACTTCCTTATTCCACTTTGAGGAGCCATTCCCCCAGCTCTGATCCCAACCGTCCTATATCCGCCAGTGTGGTCTCTGGGATGCCATCACAATGTACCCTAATGCAAATGGTGTAAAGCAATGGAACTTCAATATGTCTGGGGCCAGATGGCTGAATTCTGAGTGCAAGCAGAGTCATACTCCCTCTGGAGGCTCTAGGAGAAGATCCATCTTGGTGCCTCCTGGCTTTTGGATGCCTCCAGATGTCCCTTAGCCTGTGGCAGCATAATTCTGTGATCACATGACCAGTAGCATTACTAGGAGGTGTGGGGTGCAGACTGCATTCCTTGACACTATCAAAAGGGCCACACCAAAATGTCTCCAGGGTCTGGGGCCGGCTGGTGCTGCAGAGGGAGGGGCCATCATCTCCCTGCCCGCCCCCTCCCCCCCCCCACACAGCGGCGGTGTAGCTGTGGCAGCCACCATTGGGCAGAGAAGAGGGTCTTGCCTTGGCCAATGGAAGAGGGTAAGAACTCTGGGGCGTCAGAGGGCAGGGCTCCTGCTCTTACAAGGTGGCAGTTCCCTGCTCACCGGGGGTGGGGGTGTGTGACACCATGAGTTACTGCACAGGGTGACACCAAGCCTATGAGACCACTGCCCTTGGCCATCCTTGGTCTCGTCCCATTTAGAAGATCCCACTTAGGTGGGATTAGGACTCATCCCAGTGCACTGTGACCTCAGGCTAACCTCACTGAGAACATCTTCAAAGTCCCTGTGGCCACCCAAGGTCACATTCACAGCTACAGGGGTTCGGACTTTCCAATATATTTTGGGGAGATGTAATTCAACCACAACACCCACCTTTTCTGCTCATGCTTGTTTGGAACCAGGTTCTGATTCCCAAGGGGTTGGGTTTATGTTGAGTAGGCGTGCAGCTAGGACCAATCAACACTGACAGAGGTGGGGCTGTAGGCCACAGCTCCCAACTAAAGGGAAGGCTTTCAGACCAAAGGAAGGCCGTTCCTATGGAGCAGGGAGGAATGAGGGGTGGACAAGACAATTGTTGTTGTTGTTGTTGTCAGGTGCCATTGAGTCGGAACCGACTCATAGTGACCCCATGCACAGCAGAACGAAACAATGCTCGATCCTGGGCCAACCTCACCACCACTGCCACCCCCGAGTCCATCAATGATGCCACCTGGTCAATCCATCTCGTTGGGGGTCTTCCTCTTTTTCTCTGACCCTCCACCCTACCCAGCATGACATCCTTCTCCAATGATTGTTTCCTCCAGACTACATGTCCAAAGGACAAGACAATAGGGCCCATCAAACGGACAGGGGCTCCAACTGCAGCCTTAGGCCCTGGACAGTCTTGGTCAGAAGGTTTTTCTTCCTGATGAAAAAGGAGAATGTTGCTGTTGTCAAGTGTCGTCAAGTTGGTTCTGACTCATAGCGACCTTGTTTCTGAGGGGCAGCCGGTGGGTTTGAACTGCTGACATGTGGTTCACAGTCCAGTGCTTATCCTATAGTACCACACCATGAGTCCAAGAAGGAGAATAGGAAAACTTATAATTGTGAATTTTCTCATCTCTAACAATTTGCTTAACAGGTCTGCTTTCCATAAAAATGCCCGATAGTGTCCCAGACTTAGGTTCTGCCGTAGCAATGCTTCCTAACTGGTTCCCACAATGCCTGTGAGGGAACTAATACCTGTGTGCTGTGCTGGGCTCAGTGGGTTAGCTCCCCACCAGGGTTGAGGACCTGGGTACTGTCTGTTACCAGCTTTTGTGTTCCCCAAATCTCTTTGTAAATTTTAATCACTACATTCGGGTAGTGTAGTAGATTGTGAGCTGGGCTGCTAACCGCAAGGTTAGTAGTTTGAATCTCCCAGTCACTCTGTGGGAGAAAGGTGAGGCTTCCTGCTCCTGTAAAGATTTAGAGCCGATGGAACCCTGAACAGGGTGGCTGTGAGTGGGAAATGACTTGGTGGCACACACCTACCACCACCACCTCTGCGGGTGGGAAGGGGCTTTCTTTGTTATATTGATGCAGCACTGTTTGTGACAGGGTGTCTTCCATCGTTTGCGATGTGGCTGCAACAGGGCGGATGAAGCAGACAGAGACGGAGGAAGGTAAATGAAGATGACCAAGGATCCAATGAAAAGAAGGTAAAAAACAGCCCAGGACCTTTTCTGAGAGCCATCACAAAGAGAAAGCCTTGACTTTGGAACTCCAGCCCCCTAAACTGAGAGGGAAATTAAATTATGTTTGTTAAAGCCATCCCATTGTGCTCTGTGACCATAAAGGTTTTGTGTCAACTTGACTGGGCCAGGATTCCCAGTGGTTTGGTAGTTGAGATGTGCTTAGCCCCATGGAAACCTAACACAGCATGGTTAACTCTATGATGATTGGCTAGGAACAGCCAGCCAATCGAAAGGCTGTTTCTTTGGGGGAGGGGGGGTGGCCTATTTCTAATAGATTGGACACTCAGGCAAAGCTTGTTTGCTTTTCTGCTGGGTCTGACTTTTGCATCTGATTCCTTCTAGACTTCTAGTTCTTTGGGCTCCTGTCGGTGGCCTGCTCCATGGTCTGCCTGCCCGCCCACCTGTCTACCTGAAAAACGTGTCTACAGCGGTTCACTGGCTGCAGAGGCAGGCTTGAACACATTTTATTCGGAGTAAACCCATAAGTATATGAACTGGCGCTCTTGTAGCAATACTTTTGGACTTACGATGCATTTTCCGATTCAACAAGGTTTACATGTAAAATTCGGTGATTACAGTCAGCAACCCTCTGCATTATCTTTCCAAATGACTCCACCTGTTTACAGAAACTTAGTACTCCTGAGCAGACTCCTCACTAATAAGCTCTGTTCTCTATTTGCCTATTTCACACATCTAAGTGGAACCATAAGGAGCTCGGGTAGTGTAGTGTGTTACACACCGGGCTAACCACAGGTCAGCAGTTTGAATCTATTAGCTGCTCCATGGGAGAAAGATGACTTTCTGCTCCCATAAGGATTTACAGTTTCGGAACTCTATACAGGTCACTCTGAGTCAGAACTGACTTGATGGCACCCCCCCACTCCCACCAGGTGGGACCATGCAGTGTTAGTCCTCTAGTGACTGCTTTGTTTCACTCAGCACCACGTTTTTCAGTTCCATTCATGCTGTGGCAGGCATCAGGACAATGCTTCTCTTTTTGGCTGAGTGGTAGTCCATCTGTGGCTATTGTGTTCCCCATTCATCTGCAGATGAACAACTGGGCTATTTCCACCTTTAAGCCGCAGTGTACATTTCAGTTCTTTGGGGCTGCATACAACTTCTAGTTTTAGTTTTTAGATTCCTCCTGGATCCAAACACAAACTGCCATTTCTGTTGGTATCTGCACAGAGTTTAGTTTATCCAGGTAAGAGTTCTCCCACCATGGTACATGGTCCTCCACAGCACAGACTTCACTGCATCGAGATGGCCCATAAAAGAAGATTACACTGCCCACAGATGAGGAGATGAATCCTGTGGTTAGATGTACTATCTGTTCATTGGCTTAGAGACCCATAATGCCACAGTGAGTTCTATGAAGCCATATGATCTTAGAGGTCCAGAGTTTGTGCAATCAGTCAGAACTAACTGGAGAAGGTCTCAAAATGGTCCCTGGACTGTAGTCTGTGCTGCAGAGATTTCTTCCTTGCAAAGTGCACACTATATCTCCTAATCAATCGTTTTTTACTTTTAGTGGTGGTGGAAGAGGATCTAGGTCTCAAGAAGCCAGCATCCTCCACCCTTGTGTTTATAAGATGAAATGCACTCTTGTTGCTGGGGTCCACCTGGCTTCATCTCTGTGAGTCCTGGAGCTTGTTGGCAAAGCAGGATGTCAGTGGAAAGTCAGCAAGTCTGCGAACTACTGGTCATCCCAAACCAAAGTCAATGGGACCATGGCCATGGAGTGGATGGAGTGAATAATTACACTGTGGGGGAGGGGAGCTACTCAGGAAATGAGTCCCAGGTGAATACATGAACAAACTCAAGCTTTCTTCTCCACTTTTGCCCAAACCTTAGAAAAGCACATTGAAACCAGAGGGTAAAATTGAATGATTCAAATCTAAGAAGAAAAGAGAGTATTAGTAATGTGAAATGTTTTAAAAACTGGGCAAAAAGATAATGTCTCTAACAGAAGTAATTTAAAAACTACTCAATGACATAATACAATAATCACCAGGTTGGGAACTAGGAAACCTGGGTCCTATACTAAATATAATGACTGCAGTGGTTGACTAATCCTACTAACAGTGGTGACGATGGCATAGGACCAAGACATTTTTCTTCTGTTATATGTAAGGTAGCCATTGGTACACACCTCCCAGATTCTGTTCCTATAAAGGACTTTGTTGTTGTTGTGACCCTGTATACGGTTTCCAAGGAGCAGCTGTTGGGTTTGAACTGCCAACCTTGTGGTTAGCAGTCCAGTGCTGATCCTACAGCACCACACCAGGAGTCCACAAAGGACTTCACACTTCCTAAATTACACTGAGACTTTTATTGTTGAGTCAACATTAGGCCTCAGAGAGCAGTCCATCTTATGTATTGATCTGCTTTTGGGTTTCTGACCGCTCGATATGGGATTGTTGTTAGGTGCTGTCAAGTCATTTTCAACTCACAGTGACCCTAAACACAACAGAACAAAATACTGCTTGATCGTGCAGCATCCTCACAATTGTAGTAGCCACTGTGTCAGCCCATCTAATTGAGCATCTTGCTCTTGTTCACTGACTCTGCACTTTATTAAACGTGACATCCTTCCCCAGGACTGGTCCCTCCTGAAGTTCATGAGACTGAGTCTCGCCATCCTTATTTCTAAGGGGGTACTCTAGCTGTACTTCTTACAAGACAGATTCGTTCTCCTGGCAGTCCATATCTATGGGATATTCAATATGCTTCATCAACAGCATAATTCAAATGTATCAATTCCTTTTTGGTTTTCCTTATTTGTTGTTTAACTTTCATATACACTGAGGCTATTGGAAATAGCATGGCTTGGGTTATGTTCTTCAAGTGACATTTTTACCCTTTAATATTTTAAATAATATCTTATCAGGAAAAAGTCTTTTGCAGTAGATTCTTCCAGTGTAATACATCATCTGATTTCGTGACTGCTGCTTCCATGAGCATTGATTACAGATTCAAGTCAAATGCAATCCTTGACAGCGGCCATCTTTTCTCCATTTATCACGATGTTATTTGTTGGTACAGTTGAGAGGATTTTTGTTTTTTTAAATTGAGTTATAATACATACCAAAGTTCTTTGCTATTCAGCTGTAAGTGCTTCAAGATCTTTTGGCTTTCAGGAAGCAAGGCTGTGTCATCTGCATATCACAGGTTGTTAATGAATCTTTCTGGGATCCTGATGCCATGTTCTTCTTCATATATTCTAGCTTCTCAGATTATATGTTCAGCATGCAGATTGAATATGTATGGTGAAAGTATATAATCTTGACACAACTTTTCCTGATTTTACATTAGTCAGTATCCCAGTTTTCTATTTAAATGACTGCTTTTTGGTCTATGTATAGGTTCCGCATGAGCACAGTTAAGTGTTCTGGAATTCCCATTCTTTACAATTTTATCCATAGTTTGTTAGATTCCACACAGTTGAATGCCTTTACAAAGCCAATAAAACACAAGTAAACATCTTTCTGGTATTCTTTGCTTTCAGCTCAAATCTGAAGTCTGTCATAATTTCCCTCATTGCTTCATTCCACATCATCTTCTGATTTCAACATCCTGTCAATCTGCTATAACCATTTTTGATTTATCGTCAGCAGCATTATACTCACATGTGATTTTTTTCAACCAATCATAAGTTTTGTTTCATCTGAATGATTATACTCCCCTCCCTGTAACAACAGTTATCCTGCTTCCACATGGTGGCTTCCCTTTTACATCTTATATTTCACAAATGAACATAGCAAAAATATTGGATGCACACATACAAAACAAAACAAAAATATTCATTTACATGTCCAAAGAGCACATATCACTAGCCAGCCTCCTTCCTGTGGGCACACAGCCTTACTTAGTCCATGTACCTAGGGTCCTCAGCTGCTCTATTTCTCCATGCCATCACCTTTGTCACCATCTCTGCTGTCGCCACTTTTCTGGGTAGGGGATCCCATGCTCCATTCATGTTCTTCCCTCTTGAAGGGCTTAGGGTCCTATGTTCCTGGAATGAAAGATGAACTACTCCTCCCTTTTAGTTACACATCTTCTACAGTTACAGTAACAATCACAACTAATCCTGCTAACAGTTAACAATTGAATTATAAAATCCTATCACCATCATATCACACCCCTTTTCTCCAGATCCATCTGGAAAAGAGGGAAACTAGTGGGGATTCTGCCTTATCCCCCTCATTCTGAAACTAGGCACATTCATGAACACTTGTAAGCCAGCCATTTCATGCCTTTATAATCCCCC
Organism: Chrysochloris asiatica; assembly: GCF_000296735.1. Taxonomy (NCBI): domain Eukaryota; kingdom Metazoa; phylum Chordata; class Mammalia; order Afrosoricida; family Chrysochloridae; genus Chrysochloris; species Chrysochloris asiatica. The sequence goes on along the minus strand of NW_006408839.1, from coordinate 3,056,330 downwards.
ATTTTTGATAACCGATGTCTAAATTGCCTGTCCCTATCAGCGCATTGCACTGAAGAAACAAGCTGGATCCTTGATGTGTAGAATCTTTCCATTCCAGTTGGAATTTTGAGCAACTGTATCAATAAGCAAAGATCCAGTTCATGAAACTGTAGAGATTTATGCTTGCTCACAGTATCAAACTTCTTTATCTTCATTTGGTCAAGTTCTCGTCAGCTAACCATCCAGACTATGTCAAATGAGTACTATCTGCAAGTTTGGAAGTTTACCTCCCATTCCCCCCTTCAGACTAAATGATTACTTCACTCTTAGATCTAGCCCTCAGTGGCTAGGTCAGTGTCCATCGGCTTGGGAGTTCACACAGCTCTCTAAACTTCAGACCAGCCAGCCCTTCCTGTTCTCTCTCATCTCAATGTCAGTGGGTGTCAATGGAACATGGTCAAACTCAGTCCATGTCTTCATTGCTGTATTTTCCCCACTTCCACTCACAAGTAGACCAGGGTGGTCACCAGTGAGCATACTAGACTGATTATGGGTTCCTTTTAAGTTTCAGTCTTAGAAGGGGGTTTTCCCTGATGGGCTGACTTTTCTTGCTTTGATGGCTCCAAGGCAAAATAGCTTGGTTGATATTATAATAGCAAAACAGTCTTGCATGTGATATTAATGATATTGTTTGGTAATCTCTGCATTCTGTTTGTTCATCTATTTTTGGAAGGGGCACAAATATGGATCTTTTCCAATCGGCTGTGCTGGTAGCTATCTTGCAAATTTCTTGGCATAGACTAATGAGTGTTTCTAGCACTGTATTATTTGTTGAAACATTTCATTTTACAGTCCATCAAGTCATGAAGTTTTGTTTTACACTAACTAACACCTTCAGTACAGCTTGGACTTCTTCTTTCAATACCACTGGTTCTTGATCTTATCGTGTCTCCTGACATGGTTAACAGTGACCATTTCTTTTTGTTACAGTGACTCTGTGTATTCCTTCCATCTTCTTTTGATGCTTTCTGCATCATTCATCTTGTCTATAGAGTCCTTCACTATTTCAACTTAAGGCTTGAATTTTTTTCTTTAGCTTGAAAAATGCCAAACATGTTCTTCCCTTTTGCCTTTTGACCTCCAGGTCTTTCACATTTCATTACAATATTTGACATCTACTCCAGCTGCCCTTTTAAATGTTCTGTTCAGCTCTTTTACTCCATCATTTCTTCCATTTGCTTTAGCAAATGAAGAGAAAATTTCCAGAGTCTCTTCTGACTTCCATTTTGGTCTTTTCTTTATCTCCTGTCTTTTTAATGATCTCTTGCTTTCTTTATGTATTATGTTCTTGATGTCATCCCACACCTCCTCTGGTCTTCAGTTATTAATATTTAATGTGTCAAATCTGTTCATGAGATGGTCTCTAAATTCAAATAGGATACACTCAAGGTTGTATTTTGGCTCTCATAGAGTAGTTTAAATTTTCTTGAGCTTCAACCTGAACTTGTATAAGAGCAATGGACGGTTTGTTTCACAGCTGCCTCTTGGTCTTGTTATAAGTGAGGATATTTTGCTTTTCCATCATCTTTAACACAAATGTAGTGAATGTGATTCCTGTGTATTCCATCTTGTGAGGCCCAAGTGTGTAATCACCATTTATGTTGACAAAAGGTATTTACGATGAATAAGTTATTGGTCTTGTAAAATTCTATCATGTGATCCCCAGCAAGTTTCTATCACCAAGGCCATATTTTGTAACTACTGATCCTTTCTCTTTGTCTCCAACTTTTATATTCCAGTCATCAGTAATTATCAATGCACCTTGACTGTATGTTTGATCAATTTCAGACTGAAGAAATTGGTAGAATTCAGGTTCTCATCATTGGCTTTCGTGTTTGGTGTGTACATTTGAATAATAGTTATTCCTTGTAGGCATATGGGTATTATCTTATCACAGAAAACATTGTATTTCAAGTTAAATCTTGAAATATTGTGTTAGACTATGAATGTGAAGCCATTCCTCGTTAATATATCATTCCTGGCATAGTAACTCATATGGTTATCTGATTGACCGATAAAAACAGCCAATACCATTTCAACTTATGGATACCCAGGATATCAATCTTTATGCATTCTATTTCATTTTTGATGACTTCCAATTTTCCTAAGTTGGTACTTCATATATTCCACATTCCGATCATTAATGGATGTTTGCAAATGTTTCTTCTCATTTTGTATCATGCTACATCAGCAAATGAAGGTCTTGAAAGCTTTGCTCCAAGTCGGACTCTACTTTGAGGAGGCCGCTCTTTCCTGGTCATACTCTGAGTACCTTCCAATCTGAGGTGCTCATCTTCTGGCACTAGATCAGACAATGTTCCACTGCCATGCTTAAGGTTTTCAGTGGCTAATACCTCAGTAATTGTCCACTTCACCTTCTTCCTAGTCTGTCTTAGTCTGGAAGCTTTGCTGAAACCATAGGGGACGCTGCTGGTTGTGGAAATGCTGGTGTTTTGAGCATCACAGCAACACGCCGCCCAATATAGGGATCCTTTCAAAATTTGGAGTGATAAGGATTTCACATTTGAAACCACCCCAGAGTTATTTACCTAAAATTGTCATTACGTGCCATTGAGTTTGTTTGGCCTCATAGCAACCCTATGCGCAACAGAACGAAGCAGTGAGCCATCCATCCTCATAATTGTTATTGTTTGAGCCTATTGCTGCTGCCACTATGTCAGTCCATCTCTTTGAGGCCTTCCTCTTTTTCACTGACCCTCCATTTTACCAAGCATGA
>NW_006408839.1:3051766-3052784 GCF_000296735.1 Chrysochloris asiatica | reverse complement strand
GTTCCTACTCATAGAGACCCTGTATATGGTTTCTGAGAAGTGGCTGGTGAGTGTGAACCACTAACTTTGTAACTCAAATCAACTTTGTGGTCCAGTGCATTATCTTTTAGTGCCCCACCAGTACTCCATAAGTAGCTATAAACATCTAGTAATGGTTGGAACATGCAATGCATGAAGTATGAATCTATGAAAATTGAAAGTTGTCAAAACTGAAGCAGAGTAAAGAAAGATCAATAGCCTAGGCATTAGTTAGCTGAAATGTCACTGACCATTTTGAATTGGACAATCACATGGTGTGGCATGCTAGTAATGACAAATCGAAGAGGAATGGTGTTGCATTTATCATCCATTTGATAATTTTTTAAACACACAATTGTGGATGTGTATATATTTATAGAGTCAAAATAAGACATCAGTTAGCACTATAAGGATCTGTGGGTAATAGAATGCTATTTAAAATATAAGCATAATTTATGAGGATAATGATGATATCTCTCCTTTGCTCAGAAAGTTTCAATAGATCTTATTCTCTAGAGTAAGGATGGAGAATGTCCAGCCCACAGGATGCATAATGCCCGTGGATTCATTTAATCTGGCCCTGCTCAGGCATCCACAGTTCCAGCCAAAACGTTGTTGTTAAGTGCTGCTGAGTTAGTTTCGACTCATAGTGACCTGGTATAGAGTTTCTGAGGATTAGTTGGTGAACTTGAACTGCCGACCTTGCCATTCAAACTGACCTTGCAGTCCCGTGCATTAAGTTGGACTCCAGTCAGAACATTAGGGGAGATTTCATTAAATAATATTGTCTGTGATAGGATAATAGCCATACACCTATAAGGAAGATCGGTTAATATCAATATTATTCAAATTATGCAGCAACCACTAAAATGAAGATTTCACCAGTGATGATGAAATTAAGAAATGACTCGACGGTACCGAACACCAACAGGAACTGTGCAAGAGTACATTTCTGTTGTTATATAATGCTGCTGAGTATGTTCTGACTCATAGAGGTCTT
>NW_006408839.1:3048174-3049166 GCF_000296735.1 Chrysochloris asiatica | reverse complement strand
TCATTTCTTCCATTTGCTTTAGAATCTCTACACTGGAGAGCAAGTTTCAGAGGCTCTTCTGACATCCATTTTGGTCTTTTCCTTCTTTCTTGTCTTCTTAATGACTTTTTGGTTTCTTCCTGTATGGTGTTCTTGATGTCATCCCACAACTCCTCTGGTCTCGGCCTTTAGTGTTTAATGTATCAAATCTGTTCTTCAGATGATCTCTATATTCAGGTGGGATATATTCAAAGTCATATTTTGGCTCTCCTGGACTTGATTTCATTTTCTTCAGCTTCAGTTTGAATTTTCATAGGAACAGTTGATGGTCTATTCCACAGTCTGCCCCTGGCCTTGTTTTGGCTGATGATATGGAGTTTTCCCACCTTCTCATTCCACAGATGTAGTCAATTTGATTTTGGTGTATTCCATCTGGTGAGGTCCATGTGTATAATCATCTCTTATGCTGGCTAAAGAAAGTATTTGACATGAACAAATCATTGGTTTTGCAGAATTCTATCATGCAATCTCCAACATAATTTTTATCACCAATGAAGAAGGAGAGACAAACTACTTCTGAATATTTAGTCACAGAAAACCTTATGAATAGCTGAGAAACACTGTCATATATAGTGCTGGAAAATGAGCCCCTCATGTTGGAAGACACTAAAAATGTGACTGGGCAAGAGCTGCCTCCTAAAAGTAGAGTTGACTGTGATGATAAGAAAAGAGTAAAGCCCATGGGGGCAAAAACTCTCAGGACTTTCATTTTCTGATGGGGCACAACTCAAAATGAAGAGAAACAGCTGCAAACATCCATTAATAATCAGAACATGGAATGTACGAAGTATGAATCTAGGAAAATTGGAACTTGTCAAAAATGAAATGGAACACATAAACATCTATATCTTAGGCATTAGTGAGATGAAATGGACTAATATTGGCCATTTTTGAATCTGACAACCACATGCCAGGAATGACAAATTGAAGAGGAATGGTGTTGCAGTCATCGT
>NW_006408839.1:3037943-3047487 GCF_000296735.1 Chrysochloris asiatica | reverse complement strand
GCATAGTAAACCATGTGATTGTCAGATTCAAAATGGCCAATACCAGCCCATTTTAGCTCACTAATGCCTAGGATATCAATGTTTATGTGTTCCATTTCATTTCTGACAACTTCCAATTTTCCTAGATTTGTACTTCATACATTCCATTTGAGTTGTACCCCATCAGCAAATGAAGACTCTGTAAATTCTTGTCCATTCATGTCATTATGGCCAATCCAGTCTACTTTGAGGAGGACACTCTTCCCTAGTCTTATTTTGAGTTCCTTTCAACCAGAGTGGTTCATCTTCTGGCACTATATCTGCCCCATTGCTGTTGTTGTTAAGTGTCATTGAGTCATTTCTGACCCATAGTGGCCCTGTATATGGTTTCCATGTAGCAGCTGGTGAGGTGAGCTTAAACTGGCGACCTTGTGGTTCAAACTGATTTTGCAATCTAGCTCATTAATCCATAGTGCCACAGCAGGCCTTCTTAGATCTGGCCCAAAGTGATGTGAATAGTGATGTAAATGGTGATGTAAATTTATCTTATCTTGTTAGAGAAGGATAGTTATCAAACTACCCACTACTGATGAGTAGAGCAGATTTTATGGTGACCCAATACAGGGTTTCTGAGGTTGTAAATCTTTATGGGAGCAGAAAGCTCCATCTACTTCTGCAGAGTTGCTGGTGGATTTGAACCAGCAACTGTAAAGTTAGCAGTCCAATGCTTATACTACAGTGCCACTGGGGCTTCTTATTTATCAAACCATTACCCCTAATTTCAATCTCAAAAAGTCTCATAGCTGCAGATGTGTGGTTTGTCAATTATTAGGATTCGGGCCATCAGTCAGCTGATGTCTGTGTTTCTCAGTAAAGATTGAGACGTGGGTTCAATCAATCACATTAAGAGCAATCTATTGTGTGGATTCAAGGCTCCTGGGCTGAGCAAGGCTTTGTGCTTGTGGGCAGGAGGCTGGCTTGCAGAATGTGCTCTTTGACCATTTAAATGAATATTTATATTTTTTGTTTTGTATGTGTACATCAAATAATTTTGCTTTGTTCATTTGTGAAATATAAGATGTAAATGGGGAGCCACAGGGAGGAAATAGGACAAATGTTGCTGCAGGGAGAGGATTGTAATCAATGAGATGAAACAAAGTGTATATAATTTGTGGAATGTAAAGCTGATGATCTTTTCTGTAAACCATTACTCAATTCACAATAAAAAGTAAAAAAAAAATCGGCCAAGTGTTGATCTGTATTTCTCCGTCCTCTCTATAAGCCTCATTGTACCTAGCTTCTCTGTTGAGTTAGAATGGCCTTCCTCCATGCATTTACAGTAACTGCTCAGAAGAACCCTAATGTCCAGTTCTGGGGAGCTGTGGTTGTCTTTAACAGCGTCTAGCTGCTGAGCTCTTAGCCACTTCACATCTGTGTGTTTAGCACATTCCATTCTTCTATGGGCTGGCAATTTGGGATGGGCCAATGAGGCAGTTGAAGTGGTCTCAGCTGGGCTTGTTTTTCATTTGTGATTGGTTGCCTTGGCTCTGCAGAAGGCAGGAGGATTGTGAGCAAACAGGGCCTTGTGTGTTTCACCATCAGGCTTGCCCGGGCTTGTTCATTGGGCAGTCCAGCAGGAGTCCCAAGGGCGACAAAAGAAACAACATCAAGGACAGAAATTTCCCAGCAGTCTACCACACTCGTGAATGCTTGTAAGTTAAGTTGGTTTGCATCAAAATCAACCAAACTGAAATGGTCTGAGATCTAAGAAGGAGCAGATGAAAAACACAGCACTATCTTGAATTTTCTATCTTTGTTCATGTAGAAAATAAGCAAAAAAGGGAAAAAAATTAATTAGGGTTCAAATAATATAATGAATTGTTGTTGTTAAGTGTTAGTAAGTTGGTTCCAACCCATGGTGATCCATCAGGGTTTCTGGGGGTACACGCAGTCTCATTTCCATGGAATGGCTGGTGATTTGCAGTTCATTGCTTATAATAGAGAGCCACAGTACTCTCCAACATCGTGAATAAGGTTAACAAATATCAAATTCTGTTTTTTACCAAGAATAGGAATCCTGTTTCATGTCTTTGGAACATTTACAAAACTTGATCATACTTCGGGTCATAGTGGGTTTGGAAGACCACTCTGATTTTTACCTGGTGAGCAGATGACCCAGCTAACCTGAGCCTGGCTTCTTAGCCCATGGAAATGGATGGTGAGATGGCACGTTTGTGTTGGTTGAATCAGCTTTGCTGATAGATATGTTATACAGCACTAGAAATTGTCACTGTTGTTTTTAGGTGCCATAGCGTGGTTTCAGGCTCAGTGACACCGTGTGACAGAGTTTCATAGATGATGGTCTTTATGGGGGCAGATGGCCAGGTCTTTACTGCCTTGGAACAACTGGGTGGGTTGGCACCACCAATTTCCAATTTTTCAGTGAGCAGCTGAGCACTTGACCATTGAACCACCAGAGTGCCTTGTTGTTGTTGTTAAGTGCTGTTGAGTCCATTCCTACCCCTAATGGCCCTGTATAGGGTTTCTGAGGAGCAGCTGGTAAGCTTGAACCACCGACCTTGCAGTTCAAACCAACTTTGCAGTCAGCATATTAACCTACATTGCCCCACCAGGACTCCAGAGTGTCTTAGAGAACTATGATAACTCCCTATTTAAAAAAAAACACAAAAACGTGCTTATGTTGCCCTTTCTGGGGTTCATTTCAGGTATCATACACACTTCTCTCCCTGATGCATGAAATGGTTATGCACTCGCAATTCCTGACCCCTACTCCTATGTCTTCCCAGTTAGGGCTTGGACACAGGGGAACACAGTGCCTGGCTTTGCCTTGGTCCAGAGTGAGTCTGTGCTGGGCTAGATTTGGACACGGGTGGACCCATCTGCCCGGCCTTTCCTTGGTCCAGCATGAGTCTGTACTGGGCTGGGCTTGGTCATGGGTGGAACCAGATGCTTGGCCTTTCCTTTGTCCAGAATAAATCTGTACTGGGCTGGGCTTGGACATGGGTGGACCCAACTACCCGGCCTTTCCTTGGTCCAGAGTGAGTCTGTGCTGGGCTGGACTTGGACACGGGTGGACCCAGCTACCCAGCCTTTCCTTGGTCCAGCATGAGTCTGTGCTGGGCTGGGTTTGGACACAGGTGTACGCAGCTGCCGGGCCTTTTCTTTGTTCAGAGTGAGTCTGTCCCAGGCTTTGCTGCAGGAGGACTTCTTGGTTCTTTCAACCAGTTGGAGTTGAGAAACAGGCCCATTTTCTGAGCCTGTAAATCCTGGAATTTATGGCCTCTAAACTCTCAATTCTGCTTGCAAAATGCCATTTCCTCTGCTTGAGTTTATCTTTCTTATTGTACCTTGTCAGAAACACCCATTAACAAAATATGCAATGCTCCCAATGTTCAGTTTTTCCATTTTGCTGAAGCCACAAGTTCATTAGCCACTACCTGCCTCCCAGGCTAGCATGATGATAGTCTGATCAAATGTTTCACTGCTGTGTAGAAAGCCTATAACGGTAAGTTTCTTGCTGCCAGTTGCTGAGCCCTAAGGCCCATGCCTCATATTTTGTGTTGTTACGGTGGTAGCTCACTTCTAGTATCAATTTTTAAATTATTCAGCTTATCTGTGGTAGCAACCAACCCCACGATCTCAGCAGCTCACAGTGAGGAAGTGGCTTTCGGTTGAGGTGGCTATCACTGGTAGTGACCTCTCCCATGGGCTTTCTTCATTCCGGACCCAGGCTGAAGCAGCAGCCCCTTGGGACAGGCAAGTCCTTGTGTGTGGTGGCCTCATACCATGCTCCTAAAGTGTCTGCTTGGAAAAGCCACATGTCTCCTGCTCACATTTTACTGGTCAAAGTCAGCCATGTGGCTAAGCTTGCTCTCCATGGTGTAGGCCTGTAGACCCTCCTTAGGGATAGTCCATGATGTCTACCACAGACACTATGTTATGGTTGTAGCTGCTCTTGTGCTCATCCCTGATCATGACGACCCCATGGACCATGGAACGACATCCCCTGAGTAGTTGCAGATCAGACTGTACTGATTGATGGGTTTCCAATGGTTGGTTTTCATTAGTCAGTTTCCAGGCCTTCCTAGAATGTCTTAGTCTGGAAGGTCTGCTGAAACCCATTGAACTTATAGCTACACACACAGCACTCCACCAACAGATGGTGGGATCTGAGCTTGAGGTGCACTGGTTGGAATTGAACCCTGGTCTCCCTCATGGGAGGTGAGAATTTTAGCACAGAACCACCACTGAAAATGTCAACAGACTGGAGAAAGCCTTTGTAATACACACTACCACCAGAGGATTATTTCTAACAGTCTTTAAGAAACATCTGGAAACCAACAAGAAAAGGGCAGGAAACCCTGTAGAAATACTAAAGATACAAACAGGCAACTCTCAGAAGGCATGTGTTAGGGGAGCGAGGACTTGCCTGCCCTAGGTGGTGGCTGTGTCCTTCTTCGGAATTCTAGTTCTCATTTGATCCAAGTCTGCATCATTTGGTTAAATCTGTGCACTGGCTTGCACAGAGCAAGCTGGTCGGGTCCCATCTGTTGGTCACAGTTTGCCAAAATAGAAATACATCTTGGGAACCTCTATTGGATGTGGAGGAAAGCTTTGAAAGCACAAAGTCCACCTCCTGGCATTATGCAATGGTTTGACATGGTGACGTAGTTTTAGGGGATGTAGATCTTTTTGAAGGAGCCTAGTGGCATAGTGGCTAAGCACTTGGCTGCTAACTGAAATGTGGGCAGTTGGAACCCACCAGCTGCTGTGTGGCAGAAAGATGAAGCAGACTGCTTTTGCAAAGATTTAAATCTTGGAAATCCTCTGGAGCAGTTCTACTGTGTCACACAAGGTTGCTCTGAATCAAACGCAACTTGACCACACCCAATACCAACAAACAAAAATTGTTCTCTATTGCATTACTTGAATCTATGCATTGAATTAGAGTCCTGGTGTGGTGCTGTGGGATAATGTGCTGGACTGCAAGGTCAGTTCCAACGGCAAGGTCAGCAGTTCAAACCAACCAGCCACTCCTCCGAAACTCTATATAGAGTTGCTATGGGTCAGAACTGAATTGATGGCACTTAACAACAACAACAACAACATTGCATTGAATTGCCAAACTTTGACTAGCAACCAAGTAATTTAACTCTTGCACTGCCAGGGATCTTTAAACGCCCCCCCCCCCCAAAAAAAAAGAAAAGAAAACAAAAAAACCCCACAACATTAATAGGGGAATTAGTTATGGGACATTTGTCATTTGCAAACAGTGTGCTTGAACTTTGTGGAGAGTGAAATAAATAACACTCTTTCCTTCTGAGCACAGAGCCTGCAATTTGGAGGAGAAGGAGAACCTGTTACTGTGGGTCAAGTTGTCATAGAGTTAGGCACCAAAAGTTCCCTGACTAGGGAAGCTGGAGAGTCTAGGGATCAGGAAGGAAGGTGTGGAAGTGAAACTTGACCAGAATCCAGGTGACTGAGCTGAGAACTTCAAACAAGCAAGGCTATTTCAGGGAGCAGCAAGAAACATGCCATCAACTATCACATTAGGCAAATCCGCTACATGAGGCCTCTTTAAAGTGTTGAAGAGTAAAGATGTCAGTTTGAGGACTAAGGTGTGCCTGACCCAAGCCATGGTATTTTCAATAGCCTTATAGACATTTGAAATTTGGACAGTGAATAAGAAAACCCGTAGACGAATCAATACTTTTAAGTTACAGTGTTGGAGAAGAATATTTTTTCAATAATCTCATATGCATGCAAAAGCTGGACAATGAATAAGGAAGACTGTAGAAGAATTGATGCATTTGAGTTATGGTGTTGGAGAAGAATATTGAAAGTACCATGGGCTGCCAAAAGAACCAACAGATCTGTGTTGAAATAAGTGTAGCCAGAGTGCTCCTTGGAGGCCAGGATGGCCAAACTTCGTCTCTCATACTTCGGACATATTGTCAGGAGAGACCAGTCGCTGGAGAAGGATATCATGTTTGGTAAGATGGAGGGTCAGAGAAAAAAAGGAAGACCCCCAATGAGATGGATTGGCCAAGTGGCAACATCAATGGGCTCAAGCATGGCAACAATAGTGAGGTCGGCCCAGGATTGGGCAGTGTTTTGTTCTGCTGTGCATAAGGTCTCTATGAGTCGGTACCAACTTGATGGCACCTAACAACAACAACAACATGGACTGCTAGAAGAACAAATAAGTCTTTGTTGGAAGAAATACAAGCAGAATGCTTCTTAGAAACCAAGATGACCAAACTTTGTCTCTTATACTTCTGACGTATTATCAGCTGATACCAGTTCCTGATGAAGGATATCATGCTAAGTGAAGTGGAGGTCAACAAAAAGAAGAGAGACCCCCAACAAGATGGATTGGCACAGAGGCAGCAACAATTGTCTCAAGCATAATAGTGATTGTGAGGTTGGCGTAGGACTGAGCAGTGTTTCGTTCTGTTGTGCGTAGGGTTGCTATGAGTTGGAACTGGCTTGAGGGTACCTAACAACAACAACAACAACAACAATTGCTGCCTAACAAATACTAGAGACTCAGCTGCTATGAGCCTATGCCAACAGGCTAGGTTTTGGTTTGGCCGGTTGGTCTGTCTGAGCTGATACAGGATTTTTAGATCATTCATTTCCTGTCATGTTGATTCATAGGCAAATTGAGTAAAAATCTCAAAGCCAGACTGGGAAAATAGAGTTAAGTATTTTTAATATTATCTTCAAAAGCACTGCAGAGTCTGCATGGTCCAGAGTTTGTCCACTGACTTGGGGTTGGAATCCTCCTGAGGGGAGCATCGTTCATGCCAAGGGCAGCTATGGTTGTGGCCAACCAAAAGCCCCGTGAATCCATTGCCTTCCCTCTGGTACCTTGCACATCGCAATCCGTGCCCCTCCTGGAGACGCTGTTGTCTTCTTTCTCACAAGCTTCCTAGTGATGCAGGCTTGGAGAACACCTGGTGCATAACATGTTAACAATTATATCTATGCCCTATCTCATTAACAGTCTGAGAAAGGCCATTTAAATCAAGGCAACCATGGAGCTGTCAGAGCTATAAAGTTGGGAAACATATCAAGTGCTGATTTGAATGTGCCTGTTAGTATTAATGATGGCTTCTTGTGTTTTTAATATACTCCTCTGAGGATAGATATTACTGGTTGATTTTTCTGATCCCTCATAATCCTTATAAAGGGAATGTAAAAAGCACTCAATAAATATCTGCGAACTGATAACTGGGAAGGCTAATCCAATGGGTTCAAGCACTTTCCCAAGATCACAGATACTCCTTTCTGTGGGACCAGATTCTTTGCTTGTAAGTTTCTCGTCAGATCACTTTTGGTTCCTTCTTGCCCTTGGCATTGACTAATATGCCTCAGTGTACACCCTTGACTTTTGTTCATCCAGACGTTTCACTTTGAGGTGGATTTGACTGTCACTATAGAAACGTATCTATGGAAAATGGGAGCCAATGGCAAGAACTGAAATTGCGCTCGATACCCATTGTGCAGATAACTGTCCCATCACATCAGTTTAAGAAGTACAAGTCATGACACGCTATGAAAATGACAACTGCAGCTGCCCCGTGGATGGAAAGTGGTGTTGGACGGGCTCCAAGTCATTCCTTCCCATTTCTTCTCTTTCTACATATAGCAGAGCAAGATCATTCAGTCAGCCTGGACCCGTGATGGAGGCTCTCAAATAGGAACGTCTTTGTTTTAACTTGCTGAATGATCTCACACAGCTGGTGATAGAAACTGTGATGGTTCATAGGAACTGCTCAGTGGCACCCCCTTCAAGTCACATTCAGGGTGTGTGCCGCACCTATTCTGTGCCTCTGTTGACTATTCACCCCTTGAGGTAGTCAACAGTTGACCCTTGCAGCTAACTCTCCCTACATTGAATGCTAGGACTGAGCCCTTATCTAGTATTCTTGGGCTACAACTCCTTCTCCTTGGCGTCCTGGCAGCAGGCTCTTCAGATTAATGGTGTCTAGGGAATATGGTGCTGTAGGATCAGCACTGGATCACCAACCACAAGGTTGGCAGTTCAAACCCACCAGCTATTTCTTAGAAATTCTATACAGGGTCACTATGAGTAGTGACTGACTCAAGGACACTTTAACAACAACAGGAAATACCAGTTTGAGGACTAAGGTGCACCTGACTGAAGCCAGGGCATTTCAATTGTCTCATATGCATGTAAATGTTGGACAGTGACTAAGGAAGACTGGAGATGAATTGATGCATTTGAATTATGAAAGTACCATTGACTGTCAGAAAAACTAGCAAATCTGTCTTGAAAGAAGTACAGCAGAATGATCCTTGGCAGCAAGGTTGGAGAGACTTGGTCTTTGGTCAGGTTTTCAGAAAGGACCAGTCCTGGAGAAGAACTTCATGGTTGGTAAAGTGGAGGGTCAACAAAAAAGAGGAAGACCCTCAAGGAGAAGGACTGACCCTGTGACAGCAACAATGGAATCAAACATGATGGACAATTGTGAGGAAGGTGCAGGACTGGGCAGTGTTTTGTTCTGTTGTGCAGACGGCACTGTGAGTTGGAACTGACTTGGTGACACCTATCAACAACAATAACAGGGGATACCAGAAGGCCATTTAGGAATTAGTGGGGGTCACTAGCAGGAGAAGGTCTGGCACTGAATTCTAGAGTGTGGACCAAGGGAGATGTTAAAGAAACCTTATTTGTGGCTGACTTAGAATAACGAGGTGAGCATGCCGTCTACCAGAAACATCAATCCAAAGGGACTGGGTAGAAAGATAGAATGGAGTCATATTATTTGTGAGGCGTGTGTATGAGTTTCCTCAAACTTCTGGCACAGTGTACCACAATCGGGTGCCTTAATGTAACAGAAATGTCCTCCCAAAATTCTGGAGACCAGAAGTCTGAAATCAAATTGAGAGCACTGAGGGAGCATTTGTTCAATTCCTCTTTCATGGCTTCTGGTGGTTTCCCACAATCCTTGGGGTTCCTCAGCCTGTAACTGTATCCCATGGCTGCCTTCCTTGTGTGTCTGTCTGATTCTCTGTCTCTTCTCCTCTTTTTATAAGAACACCACTTAAATATGGTTAGGACCCACCATCAGGTAGGTCACTTGGCCTCAGAACAAGGAGAGGTCCATGCAGGTTGGCTTGACTGAGGTGCTGGATAAAGTATAATGGGTGATAGATGGGGAGGGTGTGCGGGGCCTCACCTGTGCTTAGAGAAGCATGCTATAGTCTTATAAGTGCTTTCATCTCAATGAGTCTTTCCAGCACTCTAGTGGAAAGGGAAGGCGTATGGCCCCTGCAGTAGTCAGTGTTGGCTGTGTAACAATGTGCTCTGTGTTATGTATTCCCATGGACCTCGGCTGGGTGACTCTGCTGCTCCTGGCAGCACTTGGTCACATGCGTGGGAACCAACTGGTCTTGGCTGGAGAAACTCGGCCCTACCTCACTTGTCTCTCATTCTCTTCAGAGGTCAGTGCCCTTCTCCCGAAGGTGGTGAGAGTGCAAGGGAACAAGTGGAAACACGCAGGGCTTCAAGGCA
>NW_006408839.1:3026638-3036675 GCF_000296735.1 Chrysochloris asiatica | reverse complement strand
CATATATTTTTTGGAGACACTATTCAATCCGTAGTTCCAAGTTACCAGGAAAAAGGCAAGAACACAAGGGTGATGATTTGGGGTCATTGATGCATCAAGCACAACACCCCATTCTGGAACTGTAGACACCAAGGCTTAAATATTAAGAGACGTCTTCAGGGGGAAACTTCCTTGGTGGCCACATTAGGATAAAACCCTGTCACCATTTACCTAATGAGTTCTTAAATGACAAATATGACCAATATGGGAACATTTGGTTCATTATAGTTCTGGGACAGTGCCTAGTGGCAGTGAGCACTGTCAGAAATTTTCTGGAAAAGAGATTCAGTTTGGAAAGAGCCTTGGTTGTCATGTCTGCCCTCCTGGTTGAATGAAATGACTTTGTTGTTCAGATCCTTTGGGTCTGAAGTTATTCTCCGTGAATTTATTTAAGTCGGTATAATTGGAAGTTTAGAGAGAAAAGACAGAAGTGCCTTTAAAGCATCCAGGCACCTACCTGAGATTGGCAGAAGGGTAAAAACATGGGAGACTTTAGGGGAAAATAGATTTTGTTAGATCCTTTTTCAGGCTTAACTGTGGCACTGTAGGATAAGCACTGGAATGCTAAAACCCACTGGACAGTTCAAACCCACTAGCTGCTCTTCAGAAACCCTATCCAGGGTTGCTAGGAGTTGGAGTTGATTTGACAAAGGCACTTAAAAACAAATTCAATGCCTGTTGGGCTTTTGATCTATTTATTTTGAAAAGCAAACTCAAAGGGTTTTGGTTGCTTGTCACTTCTCTCTTCATAGGTTGTAGCACGTGTTGTTCTAGGGGACTCAGGGCTTGGCATTGACTTTGCTACACACCCTTCACAACAAGTCCTCCCTCGGGAGCCCTATGGGCCAGGTCTACTCTACCCTAAAGGGTCACTATGAGCCAGTGTCAACCTGATGGCCACAGGTCTGGTGTTTGGATGTGTGTGTGTGTGTGTCTGTGATGATTATGTTCACACTTCAGTTTGCTGTTAAACATTTTTCACAAAGCCTGTCAGGATCTCCGACTCCAGAGGAATATCTGGGGGTTTAGGCCAGAATGTTGACTGGGGTGGACATTTACAGCTAAAGAACGTAAGAAAGGCATTTGGAAACTGTGACTTAAAGGTGACTCTGCATACGATTAGGGTGATCAAAGTCTGTGAGACCAGGACATGTGCATCAGTAAGACTCCCCTAGAGCTTTCTGTGCAGGGCTATGCCATATATATGGCACAACTTTGGGCAATATCGGATGCATCATGGACTCCCAGAAGGATGAACTAATCTTACTCGGAAGAAGAGCAGTCAGACTACCTCTTACAAATGACAATGGCTAGAATTGGTCTCAAGTACTTTGGACATGTTGTCAGAAGGGAGACATCCTGGTTGGTAAAGTGGGGGGTCAGCAAAACAGAGGAAGACCCTCCCAGGGAGATGGACTGACACAGTGGCTGCACGAATCAGTCTAATGTAACAACGATTGTGACGACGGCGCAGGACCCGGCAGTGTCCGCTTCCGGTACGTCAGACGTGAGGACGGCACAGCACCAGGCAGTGTCCGCTTCTTGTACGTCAGACGTGAGGACGGCACAGCACCAGGCAGTGTCCGCTTCCGGTATGTCAGACGCGCGGACGGCGCAGGACCCGGCAGTGTCCGCTTCCGGTACGTCAGACGTGAGGACGGCGCAGCACCCGGAAGTGTCTGCTTCCGGTACGTCAGACGCGAGGATGGCCCAGGACCCGGAAGTGTCTGGTTCTCTTACGTCAGAATTGAGTCCACAGTACCTAACAAGAGCATAGCATATATAAGGTTAAGACAACATATATGTACCACCGCCACTTATCTGGCTTCTTCTTGTATTGTGGTGGCTTGTGTGTTGCTGTGACTCTGGTATTTTAAACACCAGCAGCGTCCCCATGGTGAACAGGTTTCAACTGAGCTTCCAGACTAAGACTAGGAAGGAGAATCGGACTATTTCTGACTGTGTAGCCCCTGAAAACCTTATAAATAGTGGTAGAACACTGTCAGATAATACGAGAAGATTGAATATTGAAATATTAGAGTAACACCAGAACACTATCAAATCTCATGCTGGAAGATGAGTCCCTCAGATTGGAAAACACTCAAAATCCCAGTAGCACTGGGTTCCAGTTTAACAGTGATTGTGAGGCTATGCAGGACTGCACAGTGTTTCACTCTGTTGTGCATCAGCTCCCTGGAAGTTGGTACTGACTCAAAGACATAGAACCAGAACCAGACAGACATACAGATATAAAAGATCACCACACGTCTGTCATTTTGTCTCACTGTGATGACTTGATCGTTGCTGTGAAGCTGGAAGCAATGCCGTCTCTATTTAAAACACCAGCAGGGCCATCCATGGATATCAGCGGAGACAGGTATTAGTAGACAGGTAACAGCTTCCAGAATAAGACAGATTAGGAAGAAAGAGAGAAGAAGATTACTTCTGAATGTTTATTCGTAGACAGCCTTATGAATAACAGCAGAACACTGTCACAGACAGGGCCAGAAGGTGACACCCCTTCATGTTGGAAGGCACTGAAAATGTCGCTGGTGAAGACCTGCCTCCTCCTTGAAGTACAGTGGACCATGCTGATGTGAATGGAGCAAAGCTCTCAGGACTTTCATTTGTTGATGGGGCACAACTCAAGATCAGAATAAACAGCTGCAAACATACATTAATAATTAGAGCATGGAATGTACAAAGTATGAATATAGGATATTTGGAAGTCGTCAAATATGCAATGTAATGCATAAAGAGAGATATCTTAGGCATTAGTGAGCTGATATCGATTAGTATTGGTCATTTTGAATCTGACATTCATATGGTTTACTATACTGGGAATGACAAATTCAAGAGGAGTGGAGTCACATTCATCATCAAAAAGAACATTTCAAGATTCACCTTTGCCTGTCTGTGATAGGGTAACTAGCCGTATGTCTACCAGGAATACCAGTTAATGCCACTACAATTCAAATTTATGTACCAACCACTAAAGCCAGTGATGATGCAATTGAAAAGTTCCATCTATTTCTACAGTTGGAAATTCATCAAACTTGCAATCAAGATGCATTGATAATTACTGGTGACTGGAAAACAAAGGTTGGAAACAAAGAGGAAGGGTTGTTAAGTGCTGTCCAGATGGTTCTGATTCACAGAGACCCTGTATATAGTTTCTGAGGAACAGCTGGTGGATTTAAACTACTGACCTTACGGTTTGCAGTCCAGTGCTGATCCTACAGTGCCACACCAGGAATCAGTAGTTGGAAAATATGGCCTTGGTGATAGAAATGATGCTGGAGCTTGCATAAGATAATTTTGCAAGACAAGCGACTTATTCATTGCAAATACCTTTTTAAACAATATAAAAAAGTGACTATAGACTTGGACCTCACTAGATGGAATTCACAGGAGTCAGATTTGGAAGAGACAGTGGAAAACCTCCAAACCAAGGCAGGGACAGACTGTGGAACAGGCCATCAACTGCTCATTTGTGAGTTCAGGTTAAAGCTTAAGAAAATGAAAACAAGTCCACAAGAGCCAAAATATGTCCTTGACACTACCCCACCTGACTTTAGAAACCAAAAGAAATTTAATGCATTACCCACTAAATGACTGAAGACCAGAAGAGTTGTGGGATGTCATCAAGAACATCATAAAGGAAGAAAGCAAAAGGTCATAAAAAAGACAGGACAGAAAGAAAAGACCAAAATGGATGTCAGAAGAGGAAAAAAAAAAAAAATAGACAACAACAACAACAAAATTGAGACTTGCTCTTGAGTATACAAAAGCTAAAGTTAATGGCAAAAATGAGGAAATAAAAGAGCTGAACAGAATATTCAAAGGGCAACTTGAGAAGAAAAACTTAAATATTATAATGGAATGTACAAACACTTGGAGCTAGAAAACAAAAAGGGAAGAACACACTCAACATTTCTCATGTTGAGAGAACTGAAGAAAAATTCAAGCCTCAACTTGAAATATTGAAGAATCCTCTGGATAAATGACTAAGTTATACAGAAAGCATCAAAAGAAGATGGAAGGAATACATGGAGTCACTGTACCAAAAAGAAACGGTCAATGTTCAACCATTTCAAGAGGTAGCCGATGATCAAGAGCCAGTGGTACTGAAGGAAGAAACTCAAGCTGCATTGAAGGATTGGCGAAAAACAAAGCTCCAAGAATTGATGGAATACAATTAAAATCTTTCAACCAACGGATGCAGCACTGGAGGCACTCACTCATCTATGCCAAGAAATTTGGAAGACAGCTGCCTGGCCAAGTGATGGGAAGAGATCCATATCTGTGCCCATTCTAAAGAGAGGTGGCCCAACAGAATGTGGAAATCATTGAACAACATCATTAATATCACACGCAAGAAAATATTTACTTTTCAATTAAAACACAGTTGTAACAGTACATCAACAAGGAACTGCCAAAAATTGAAGCCAGATTCAGAAGCGGGCATGCAAGTAGCGATAGCATTGTTGACATCACATAGGCCTTGGCTGAAAGTAGAGACTACCAGATAGATGTTTACATGTGCTTTACTGACTATGCAGAGGCTTCCAAGTGTGTGGATCATCACAAGCTATGGACCACATTGTGAGGAACTGGTACGCTAGGACACTTAATTGTGCTTATGAGGAACCAACATATATACCAAGAGGTCGTTGTTTGAACAGAACAAGGGGATGCTGAATGGCTTAAAATCACAAAAGGTGTACACCAGGCCTTGTCTATTCTTGTTTGTATCTTTCGCCATACTTAGTCAATCTGTATGCTAGGCAAGTAATCACAGAAGCTGGATTATGTGAATAAGAACATGGCATCAGAATTGGGGGAAGACTCATTAATAACCTGTGATATGCAGATGATACACCCTTGCTTTCTGGAAGCCAAGAGGACTTGAATTACTTACTATTGAAAATCAGAAAACTACAACTTTAGGTGTGGATTGCACCCCAATGTGAAGAAAACAAAAATTCTTAAGACTGGACCAATAAATAGCATCATGATAAATGGAGAAATGATTGAAGTGGTTAAAGACTTCAATTTGTTTGGATCCTCAACCAATGCTCATGGGAGCAGCAGTGAAACAACCTAAAGACGTATTGCATTTGGCAAATCAGCTGCAAACGACCTTTTTAAAATGCTTAAGAGCAAAGATGTCAGCTTGAGGACTAGTTCTGGTTGTGAAGGTGAACACAACACCTCCTCCGAAGGATGCTCAGTGGGATCTAGGGGTCCTCACTTGCTACCAGGCTGTTACTGGTCAGGTCCTGCTGCCAGAGCGTGTCAGGGGCTAAAGTTCAGGGTGGGACATCAGGTGCTGGAGTTGGCTCCGGGCCCTGATGTCATTGTTCTGAAGGCTGAGCATGTTGGCATGTGGCGTCCACCACTAGCTCGACACAGGAGAAGCCATGTGCCCTCTGGAGCACTGTGGGTGTTCTGGGGTGCAGCTTATTCCTGCAGGCCCGCTTACTCAGCCAACCCTCAGACGATCTTCTGGGCACGTTGAGGAGTCCCTGGATCATGTGCAGCTATTAACTAAAAAGTCGGCAGTTTGAGCCCACCCGGAAGCACCTTGGAAGAAAGTCCTGGCCCTGTGTTTCTGAAAGAACACAGCCTTGGAAACTACGGAGCAGTTTGAGCCTGACACGTGGGGTTTCCATGTGTCAGAATGGACTCAGTGGCAGCTGGTACTGGTTGTTGCGTAGCATCTAGTTGATTCTGATTCCTGGTCACCCCGTGTGATAGAGTAGAACGGCCCCACAGGGGTTCCTAGGGCGTCATGTTCACCAGAACAGATCACCAGGGCTTTGCGTCCATGGAGCTACTGGTGGGTTCAAACCACCAACTTTTCTGCTAGCAGTCAAGTGCTTAGCCACTGCATCACCAGGGCTCCTTTGTATTCAGCCTGGTTCTCTTTAAAATGGAGCAGAGTCTGTGCCCTGCCCACGAGCCCTTGCTGACAAGGAAGCCCCATAACTAGAAAAGCTCAGATGACCCATCTGTTGCCTCATTAGTGGATTTCCTACTTTTTTTGTTTCTGTTGTTGCTGTTAAGTGTTGTTGTGTCATTTCTAGCTCATAGTGACCTTGTGTAGGGTTTCCAAGGTGTGACTGGTGGGTTTGAACCACTGACTTTGTGGTTAGTAGTCCACTGCTTATCCTACAGCACCATATCCAAATGGCAAAAGTTCGTGCCTGGTCCTTTGGTATACTCATGCAAGAGAGCAGGACAGGGAAGAAACTGTGAAGAGAAATTTTACAAGCATGCCCTGAATTCGCAAACAACCTCAGCAGGAAGGAGGACAAATCTTTCTCTGTATCCATTCTTGGGGCTGGTCTGAGCTTCGCTGTGCTTGGCTCTGCTGAAGTTCACCCCTTGTCTCCATGCCCCTTCAGATCCCTGCCTGTTCCTTTGGAGTCTTCTGCTGCATAAAGATCACTCTATGAGCCACCATCGCTGACTTCTGCACACAGGGAAATGGCCTTAGGCAACAACTTCTTATGTCCCTTTGATACCCTTTAATTCTGGAGCTGAACAGATGTCATTTTAGCAACTTCAACTTGCTGCTTAAGAAAGGAGTAGAAAAATCATTTGGGAATTAAATAGCTGTGCCATAGAATATACTCAAAACTGAAATTTTAAATGCAGAAGGCACCTTGGTCATCATCTGGAATCTGACTTTCTCCCTATTTTAAAGATGAGCAAACTGAGGGCCAGAAAGATGCTCAGGGGGAGTTCTCCCAGGCTCACAGGGTTGACTATTGGTAGAGCTCCCACGTTGGGGGTCCTCCTCCTACCACAGCATAGATGGACTCCCCCTTAGATTGACTCATCTGCTACTTGTACGGAAAGCGTCTGTACTTACAAAGGAGAAGGTGTATGTATTTGTTTTTACTACCTGTTATCACCACATACATGCACATCTATTAGCTGAGATGAACTTCTAAGTTGTTGTTGTTAAGTGCTGTTAAGCTAATTCCAACTCATAGTGACCCTGAATAGGGTTTCCATGGTTGTAAATCTTTGCGGGAGCAGAAAAGCCTCAACTTTCTTCCACAGAGAAGCTGGTAGACTTGAACTGCTGACCTTGTGGTTCACAGTCTGGCATTTATCCTACATAGCCACTGCACTCCCAAACTTCTAAGTAGAAGAGTATTTTTCTCATTGCAGAAAATGCATGTTGTGATTCTTCTCAAGCGGAGTTGCTGCAATACTGAAATCACATTTAGTCTACATACACACTTGCTAAATATTTAATACAAAAGTTTAATTTTTAACCATCGATTTCTTTGGTTGATATTAACGATCATCATTACTTATTTAAAGACTTCTGCCTACATTAGGGTGATTTAAGAGAAACCACTGTCATTACAAAGGGTCAAGGGAAGACAGGTCCGGTCCCTGGCACCATGTCCTGAGTGTGCCAGGAGATGTATAGAATTGAGTTATCCAGAGTGAACACATTTCCCGAAGCAGTGACCCTGATCCCATAGCAAGCCGCCCTTGCTTCAGTTTACTCAGTTGAATTTTCAGAAAATGAGAGTTTAATGAATTCCAGATGGGGAGACGATTAGCTCTGCAGTGTTTTAAATCCCCTTTACAGAGCACGTAGAAGACAGCTATTTACAATTAAGATTCAGTGAGAGCTTTCTGATAACACTGAATTTCCCAACTTTGAAATGTTAAGAATAAACTTTGGAAGGAGAGTCAGAACTCTGCCCAGCAGTGAGAGTATTAATGTCCTTGGGGTGCTATAGTATAACAAATTGGGGAGCTTGTCTGTGTGCTGTATCGTGGCAGCTTGCATGTTGCTGTGATGCTGGACGCTATGCCACCAGGATTTCAGATTCCAACAGGGTCGTCTGTGGTGGGCAGGTTTCTGTAGAGCTTTCAGACTAAGACAGACTAGAAAAAAGAACTGGATATCTATTTCTGAGGATCAGCCAATGACAATTCTGTGGCTCACAATATAATGGTATTTCTTTGGTCATTCCATCAGGAAAGACCAGTTGCTAGATTGTTTGGTAAAATAGAGGGTCAGCAACAATGAGGTATCCCACAATGACACAGGGGCTTGAGTATACCAACGTTCATTAAGATGGCGCATGACTGGGCAACATTTTGTAAAGTATGTAAGGTCACTATGCGGACTCAACAGGAATGAACAATAACAAAACAGCAGAAATGTCTCACATTCTGGAGGATGAGAGTCTGGGAGCAGGGAGTCGGCTATGCTGATTCCTTGCTGCCCTATGCCTGTCACCTAGCTTCAGTTGACAGCCAGTGAGCCTTGTTGTTTCTTGGCTTATCGATGCGTCTCCATATGGTAATCTCCTGATGTGTGTGTCTCTGTTTATGAGGCCACCACTCAGACTGGCTTAAGCCCCATCCTACTCTGATATGACCTCATGTTACCCTAACTGGTAATATATCCAAAGACCCTGTTTCCAAATAAGGTCACTGTGATGGTTGGGGTTGTGTGTCAACATGCCTGAGCCATGATTGTCTGGTTTGGCAGTTCAGATGTAGTCATCTCCCTGATGGGATCTGCTATGAGCAGTCAGTCAGTCGGAAGGGAGTCTCCTCAGGAGTGTGACCTGCATCAAATATATGTGGATGTTCTGTCAAGCTCTCCGGCTTTTGCTTGGGTCTGGACCCTGCTTCCAGTGCTCATCATCTGACTTCTGGTTCTTTGAATCAATGTCCTGCTGGTCATGGGAGGAGTAAGCAACCTGCCTCTGCAGCCAAAAAACTGTCATCGGAACTGCCAAAATTGGATTCATTAGCCTCTGTAACTATATGAGTCAGGAGGTCTGAACACAGGCTTGGAACTTGCCTGCCTCTATAACAATTTCCTTGAGATACGCCACCCCACTGTCTATATGTATGTATGCATGTATGTATATATAGATATAGAGTCCTGGTGTGGCGCTGTGGGCTAATGCATCAGACTGCAAAGTTGTTTGAACTGCAACGTCAGTGGTTCAAGCTCACTAGCTGCTCCTTGGAAGCCCTAAACAGGGTTGCTATGGGTCGGAATTGACTCGACGGCACTTAACAACAACAACAACAAATATATATATACATTTATGTATGTTGTTGTTCTTATTAAGTACTATTGAGTTAGTTCTGACTCATAGGGTTTCCAAGGAGTAGCTGGTGGGTTTGAACTGCTGACCTTATGGTTCACAGTCCAGTGCTGATCCTACGATGCCAAACCAGGAGTCTCTCTCTCTCTCTCTCTGTAATTTGTTGTTGTTAGGTGCTGTTGAGTCGGTTCCAACTCATAGTGACCCTATGCACAGCCTGACCCTGCACCTGCATTACAATCATTGTGAAACTTGAGCCCATTGCTGCTGCATATGAATGACAATTCATATCATTGGGGGTCTTCCTCTTTTGCTGATCTTCCAGTATACCAAGCAGGGCATCTATCTCCAGTGACTGGTCCCTCCTGATTTTATGCCCACTATAAGAATCAAAGTCTCATTAACCTGACTTCTTAGAAACGTTCTGGCTGTACTTCTTCCAACACAGATTTGATTGTTTTTCTAGCAGCCCATAGTACTTTTAATATTCTTCTACAATGCCATAACTCAAATTCTTTTACAGTCTTCCTTATTATTCAATAACCTGCATATAAAGTTATTGAAAATATCATGACTTGGGTCAGGTACACCTTAGTCCTCAAACTGACATCTTTGCTCTTCAAGACTTTAAATAGTTTTTGGGAAGCAGATTTGTCTAGTGCAATATGTAATTTGATTTCTTGACTGCTGCTTCCTTCAGTGGATCCAGGCAAAACCAAGTCTTTGAAAGCTTCAATCTTTTCTCCATTTATCATTATGTTATTTATTGTTCCAATTATGAGGATTTTAGTTTTCTTTACATTGAGTTGCAACTCATACTTAAGGCTGTGGTCTTTGATCTTCACCAGTAAGTATTTTAAGTCCTTTTCACTTTCAGCAATCAAGGTTGTATCA
>NW_006408839.1:3001946-3008872 GCF_000296735.1 Chrysochloris asiatica | reverse complement strand
AGCTGTGAGCCTTCTAAATCTTCTATATATTCCTTTATATGTGGTTCAGAGTTCTGGGACCATCCCCTGAGCCTGCTTGGTCTGGTATTCTGTGTTGTTGCTGATGGAGCTCCTCACTGCACTGCCACCCAATCTGCCATCTTTTTTGTTCTCTAGCCAGTCAATCATTTTTGAGATATAAAAGGGATAGATTAAACAAGGAAGTAAAAAAGCAGAGATGGGGTGAAGATAGATACCACACCACATGAAGATCACCAAGGGACGAAGGACATTTCCCACAGCCCAGATAGAGAGAGAAATCCTTCCTCCAACAAGCTGCCACTCTGAATTTGGATTTCCTAAACTGCAAGAAAATTAATTTCTGTTTGTGAAAGCATATGATTGAGAACTGATAAATTCGAAGGAAGAAATCCAAATGACACTGAAAGCATTGGCGAAGAAGCAAGACTCTGGGAATTGATAGGATATCAACTGAGGCGCATCCAATGGATGCAATCCTGGAATCACTTATTCCTCTGTGCCAAGAAAATTGGAAGACGGCTTCCTGGCCAACAGATTGGAAGAGATCCATATTTGTGGCTATTCCAAAGAAATGTGATTCAACAGAATGTGGAAATTACTGAGCAATATCAGTAACATCACATTCAAATACAAATTTGAAACAAACAAACAAACAAACAGTTGCAGCAGTACATTGATTGGAAACTGTCTAATATTCAAGTCAGATTCAGAAGAGGATTTGTGATGAAGAATATCACTACTGATTTTATCCAGATGGATATTGGCTAAAAGCAGAAAATGCCAGAAAGATGCTAGCTGTGTTTTATTGATTACACCCAGGTAATTAACTGTGTGAATCATAACAAATTATGGAAAATGTTGCAAGAGTGGGAATTCTAGAACTCTTGTGCTCATGTAGAATATGTAAATATAGACCAAGAGTCAATTTCTTTCAATAGAAAGGGGATGCTGTGTGGTTTCAAGGGGGAAAAGGTGTGTGTCAGTGTTGCATCCTTCCACCATGTTTATTTAATCTGTATGATGAGCAAATAATTCAAGAAACTAGACTATATGAAGAAGAAAATGGCATCAGTATTGGAGGAAGAGTCACTGATAACTTGTGATATGCAGATGAAATGAGTTTGCTGGATATGAAGAGAACTTGAAGCATTACACAAACTGTTAGATGGAAGAACCAATCTGTCTTGGAAGAAATATAACCAGAATGCTCTTTAGAAGGAAGGATGGTGAGACTTTGTTCTATGTTCTTTGGACACGTTATCAGGAAAGACCGGTCAGTAGCATGGGACATCATGCTTGGTTAAGTGGAGGTAGATTGATACAGTGGTAGCAATTGTGAGGATGGCACGGGACTAGGCAGTGTTTGCTTTGTTGTACATGGGGTCGCTAGGAGTCGGAACTGACTAGACTGTACCTAACAACAACTAAGCCACTCATTTGTGTGGGTATTTCTGTTATTGCAGCACTAGGTAACTAAACCAGGTCTATAGTCCTCACTTGTTTTGTAGTCTTTGTGCATTTGTACAAATGCAACTGATACATATGATAAATGAATTGGATGAGCCTTAATTTATGGAAAAACTTCATTGTACTCATCCTTTAGGAGACTAATGTAAGCTCATGTGGACGGATGGTATTGGTTGGGGCTGAGGACCCTGGATGCTGAGCCCACCAATCTGGGTCAAACTCTGCTCAACCACTGCCTGGCTGTGCAAGTCCTCCAGTTGCCACTAATTCAACCCTGACTTACGGTGAGCCCCCATGCCTGTCACAGTAGAACCATGTCCATAGAGTTTTCAATGGATGAGTTTTCTGGAGCAAATCACCAGGACTTTCTTCTGAGATGCCTCTGCATGGACTCAAACCTCCAGCCCTTCAGTGTGTTGTTGTTAGATGCTGTGGACCCCAGGTATAACAGAATGAAAGACTGCTCGCTCAGTCTCGAGCCATCCTCATAATTGTTGTTATGTTGAGCCTCATTGTTGTGTCCAATGTGTCAGTCCATCTTGCTGAGGGTCTTCCTCTTTTTTGTTGACCTTCCACATTACCTGGCATGATGGCTCCCCATTTAATAGCCACATTCATTAACACCACATTCATTAACGCTTTGCAGCACCCAGGGACTCCCCACAACTTTAAGGCCAGCTATTTAATTTCTCTGTGTACCCATTTCTTCATCTAGAAGGGGGACAGCATAGATTTCCTGTGGGGTTGTTAGAGGGTTAAGTGAGTTAACCCCTGTTCTTACTTGCTTCCAGCTAGTTCCATTGAGCGGCCTTATGGCATGGTTTAAATACCAAAACTTCTCTTCTGGAGTTCATGTTTAGCACCACAGGCTCAATGTGGGATCATTCCTTACATTGTGGGTGCTCTTGGGATGGTGTGTGGTTGGGAAGAGCCCACTGGAAGAAACCCCTCAGCAGGAAGAGATGGTTACAGCTGTGAGTTTTCAGTCATTGATGGCTGGCTCAGTTCTCACTGCTGTTCCTTGATTTTACTTTGTGAGGCACCATTCACGAATTGTCCATGTTATATGAAATTCATTTCAAGGCAATATGCCAAGAGTGAAGCAAACTCCATGGTGCCCAGGAGCTGTGAGAGCTTTTTCTAACTCGCAGCCATTCCATGCCTTTACAGGAACTGCTTAGACTTTTACAGAAATCTGCAGGAATCCTGAAATATTTTATGTTACATTTGGAGGGGCATTTTCCAAAGATCAGTTCCTTGTCTTCCAGAGGGTTTATTTCCTGGTGAATAAATAGATATGTTTGGTTGATGTTTATGCCAATCTACTGAGAGCTGTAGCTGAGATAAGATGTTTCCTGTCACAATATAAGGTCAGAGGCCTATTTTAGGAGGATAAGACGAATAATGGGGCAGCTGTAAGCCTGAGGGTGAAGGACTGATGGGACGGCTCACATTGCGTTGAGATTGCTTGGTCTTCAGTGTTTCTCTGAACCTTGTGTGAATTACTATTAGAAATGAACCTTGCAGCCTATGGTCAAGGCCCAGGCCAGAGAGAGAGGAATGATGACTGGGCCTTGGATTCATGAAGGACAGTACAGTTTTACAGCTGTATGTGTCCCACCAGCTCTCCAACTGGCAAGCAGATCATGCCTAAGCCTGATCACTCTGAGTGTGTCCTCCCTTCCCCAGGCATGACCTCTGGAGGGTGAAAAATCCAGCCTTTCCAATGAGGCTACGAGGAGCACCCGAGACTCCTGGAGGGACACATGAGAAACTCAGGAGTTACAGTTTCAGAAATGAACCGGAGGCTCTGTGGACGTACTCAGATACGAACCTGCTGACCTAGGAGCCTGCTGACCTAGGATCCCACTGACCCAAGAATCTGCTGACCTAGGAGACCACTGGCCCAGGAGCCAGTCCATGCTACAAATCTACTCACACCAGAAAGCTACTCACACCTTGAGCCTACTCATGCCATATACCTCTTCTTAACACCAACCTGCTCATGTCAGAACCTTCACACACAGAACCTCGTCTTCCCATGAATCTGGCCATGAACCCAGTAAACCTATTGAATGCCTGAAGTGGAAGACATGTTTGCAATGGCTTCCCTAAAAGAATTTGCAGTCCACTTGTGGCCAGGAAAGATGGACTATGCAAGTACAGATAACCCATCTTAGGAAAAGGTTTAGCCTTGAGGCAAGTGAGAGTCGAGCCTAGCAGGGCACTGGAAGTTCACAGAAGAGGCACTGAAGCCTGGGTTGGTAGGTTGGCCAGAGAGGCAGTAGGAAGCTAGAACAGGGGCTATTGGATGGAAGATGTCAACTGGGTGAGAAGGCAGAATAGGCAAAGGATGGGTGTCTTAGGGTTCTCAAGAGAAGCATTCTAGTAAGATAGCAATAGCTTTTATTGTATATGTAAGTTGTTCTTTTAATTGCCACCAAGTCAACCCTGACACATCGTGACCACATATGTATCATGTGTTCTTAGGCATTAACTACTTGCCTCCTTGTGGTTGTGACTGGAGAAGGGAAGCAGGAAGACAGTTCTCTGTCCACCCTTCATGCAGCTCAGCCCAGGGTGGGTTTGGCTGTGTCTGTCACTGACCAGGTGGTACGGGAACTGGCAGTGGCTCTTGGGAGGGGCTGCAAAGGTTTCAGTTGTGGCTAGACTATCTGGGCATGGTTGCTGTCACCCATCAGATAGGGCAAGAAGAACACACACACACACGTACACACACACACAAAACAAAACAAAAAAGTGAAAACCAATCAACCAACTGAATAATAAAGGAGAAAAAAAGCAAGAAAAAAGAATCTGATAACTGAAAAAGAAGATAAAAGAGAAATGGAAGAGAAAAATAATAGAGAAAGCAAAAAGAAAGAAAAAAACACTCTGGAAAACTAGGGAGAGCTAAGGAGAAAAGAGGAAAACCAAGGAGAAGGGTCACATGATTGTGCAGATTGGCGAGTCCAAAAATCTGTAGGCTAGGTTCAGGAAGAGTGCAGAGTTATGGAGCACTCTGGAGACATGTCTAGTTCTCATCTGGGAGCACAGCATCCCGAGGGGACTCCCAATTTGCTTTTAAGGGTTCAACTGATTGTATGAGGACAGCCACATATGAAGAGTGATCTACTTTACATGAGGCCAACTGAGTCAGCACATGTAACTACTTGTGTTTCACAACAGCATCTAGACACTTTCTGACTAAATACCTGGGCCCTGGTACTCAGCCATGTTGACACACAACACTTAGGGGACACTGGACTTCCGTTAAGGGTGACAGAGGAACACCAGAACAAACAAAATTAATGCCATTGAACTGTATGTGTGAAGATTGTTGAAATGGAAAATATTTTGTTACACATATATTTACCAAAACAGAAATGAAAGAATTAACCACCATAGCAAAATATCCATGGCAACAGGAGATACCAAGATATCCATGATCACTTTACAGAGCTGGTGGTAGAACCAGCAGCTCCCTATGATGATGGGTGAGCTTGTGGGGGTGGAGGGCAGGAAAAGAAGGATGAAGGTGTGTGGGAACAGGCTGCAGACCTAGATCCCAAAGGCAACAGGAAGTATTAAAGAACTACTGTTGTTATTGTTAGGTGTCATAGAGTCGGTACCGACTCATAAAGACCCTATGTACAACAGAATGACACTGCCCGATCCTGAGCCAACCTCACAATTGTTGCCACGATTGAGTCCATTGATGCTGCCACCTGAGCAATCCATCTTGCTGGGGGGTCTTCCTCTTTTTCTCTGACCCTCCACCTTACCAAACATGATATCCTTCTCCAGTGACTGGTCCCTCCTGACATGTCCGAAGTCTGTGAGATGAATGAAGTCTTCCATCCTTGCTTCTAAGGAGTATTCTGGCTGTATTTCTCCCAAGACAGATTTGTTCATTCTTCAGGAATTCCATGATATATTCACTGTTCGTCACCAATACCACACTAAAACAAATCAAATCAGCATACCTTAAGGGAACACAATCTTTTTAAAGAACTCTTCTGCAAATCTCTTAAAAATGAAGAATTCTTCCATCGTGTAATGAAATGTAAATAATAACTTTTTGAATTCAATTATTTTATAAGTGTAACTTTTGTATAGTCCTTATTTTCCTGAATCAGGTGAAGTGCAGCACAATCTCTCTTCTCCCATCACAGAAATAATGTTGCCATGAAAGAGAAGCAAAGTACAGGGAGAAGAGGGAGAAATAAATATTTAGTAGGAGAGAAAACAGCACCGCCAAGTTTGTTTCATTTTGAGTTTTGTCTTAGTGCTAAAAGCAAACTTTTTATATCTTCTTTTCTCTTTTATGTCAGTCTAGTAGGATCCAAGTTGCTTCAGCAGTTTGGGAGACTTTTTTTATTTGGAATCATTGATCGGAAGAAGAATATGGTGGAGCTGATTTATCAGTTGGAGACTCCCAGGATGGGTACGAAGTATCTGCTGTCCTCTTCTTCAAGGTTCTCCTTTGGAATCAGAGCTCACACTCTGCTTCAGAATTCTTCTTAACACACTCAATTGGGATTAATGTAAACCCATGGGACTCCTAGTATGTGGAAAGAGGACGACGTTGTCGGTTCTCGTAAACATCTGTAGTCTTGGAAACCCTAGGAAACAGCTCTATCTTCTTCTATAGGTTCACTATGAGTGGGAATCGACACGAGGGCAGTGGGTTTGAGTTTTTATTTTTTCAATTTGGTTCCTAGTGAGTTAAGCATTGGACTTCTAACCACGTGGTCGGTGGTTCAAACTCATCAGCTGCTCTGAGGGAGAAAGATGAAATGATATGCTTTCATGAAGATGTGCAGTTTCAGAAGTCCTAGGGACGAATTCTCCTCTGACCTCTAGGGCCACTATGAGTAGTGATTGCCTCAGGGGTCTTGGTTTTGAGAGTGGGCTGTTTTGAGTATGACTGGTTCTTACACATGAGTGGTCATCAGAAGACTCTTGGAGAATCATATCATCACCCTGGCTGGAGTTCAGTCCCAGCAACTCTCATGGAGTCAGAGTTTGGTGTGGGATGTTGTTCTTGTTAATAAGAGCTGTTAAGTCAGCTCCGACTCATGGTGACCCTGTATGGGGTTTTTGAGGAGCAGCTAGTGGGTTTGAACCATGGACCTGTGATTAGTATTCCAGTGTGGATCCTACAGTGCCACACCGGGACTCTCAACAATTTGCTGCTGCTGCTGTTGGTCTGGCAAACACACTTTGAAAATCACCATCTTGAGTAGGCAGTGGAACCCATGAGTAGCTGTCAGAGAGAGACTTAGTGAGCCACTCCCATGAAGATGACAGTCTAGAAAACCTTATGGGTCACAGCGGGTCATTATGAATAACCAACACAAACAACTGGCTTGATGTTGTTGTTGTTCTTAGGTGCCATCGAGTCAGTACCAACTCATAGCAACCCTATGCACAAC
>NW_006408839.1:2995625-3001797 GCF_000296735.1 Chrysochloris asiatica | reverse complement strand
CACTTTACCAAACATGATATCCTTCTTTAGTGACCGGTCCCTCCTGACAATATGTCCGAAGTGTGAGAGATGAAGTTTGGCCATCCTGGCCTCCAAGGAGTACTCTTCCAACACACATCTGTTGGTTCTATGGGCAACCCATGGCACTTTCAGTATTCTCCTCCAACATCATAACTCAAATGCAATCTATCACCTAACAAAACAACATCCTGAATTTTAGAACCACCATCAAAAATGGTAGCTCAGCTTTCCATTTTAATGAGGATTAGGTGGGTGAATTGTTGTTAAGTGCTGTCGAGTTGCTTCTGGATCATAGCTACTCTGTATAGGGTTTCTGAAGAGTGTTTGGTGATTTTGAACTGCTGACCTTGTGGTTCAAACCTAAACTAAACGCATTGCCCTCAAGTAGATTCCAACTCATAGCAACCCTACAGGACAAAGTAGAGCTACCCCTGAGTCTCTATGGCTTTGAGCTTGACAACTACAAATGGCCATCTCTTTCTCCTACAGTGAGGCTGCTGGGTTTGAACCTCTTACTTTTGGGTTAGCAGCTGAGCTCCTACATTGTGACAAGAACACTAGTCTAAAATTTCCATATATTTTCCTCCACTTCTTTGTTTTCTGTATTTTTTTTTTTTTTCTGGTTTAAGATAACAAATTCGTTAATGCTTTAGGCACAAAAACAAAAAGTTGTGGGGGGGAAACTACTTGCTTTTTTATATAGCATATATTTTATTAAATTTTATACTAATATATTCTCGTATTAAAAATGTAATTTAGTGGAAGAATCTTCCTTTTGAATCATCTGATAGCAGTTATACATTTAAAAACATTTAATAACAAAAAAGACAAAACAACAAAAGTCTTTTCTTCTTTACAGGTGGACATTGAAGTGGACCTAATTCCATTTTCTTTTTTAAAATCCAGAGAGAAAAGTAGATTCAAACCTAAATACAATGAATTCTAAAATGTTTGTACTAAACTGCTGGTCTCCTGTACCATTTTCTGTTTTCTGTTGTTTTGATGCAGGCTCTTCTCTTGCTCTTTGCACTGGTCCAGCTGCACCATTTTTATCACATTCATCATCACTATCAAATTTAGTTTTCTTTCCCTGACACTGTATTTTTCCTTTAGCAGACCCAGCCTGGGCCCGCTTGGGCCGCAGGGGCTGCCGGGACGGCTCGACTCTCCCCCATCATCCTTATGAGCATGAGGCTGCCGGCTGCGTTTCTAAGTCCGGACGTTGCTGTTGCGGCTTCGGTTCCTGTGGAGCTTTTCTGGGGGACCGGAACCATAAAGGACAATTTTCAGATCGCCACAATGGCTGAAAATGGTGATAGTGAAAAGATGGCTGAGCTGGAGGCCAAAATCTGTCATCAAATTGAGTATCATTTTGGTGACTTTAATTTGCCACGGGACAAATTTTTAAAGGAAAAGATCAAACTCGATGAAGGCTGGGTACCTTTAGAGACAGTGATAAAATTCAACAGGTTAAACCATCTAACAACAGACTGTAATATAATAATAGAAGCATTCAGTAAATCAAAAGTAGAACTCATGGAAATAAGTGACGATAAAACTAAAATCAGAAGATCTCCAAGCAAACCCCTCCCTGAAGTGACTGATGTTTTCTGTATTTTTTGACACGAGTCTTTCCTTTAATTCCTTAATTTTTGTTGTTAACTGTTGTCAAGTCAGTTCTGACTCATAGGAACCCTGTATAGGGTTTCCAAGGAGTGGCTGATGAGTTTGAAGCACCGACCTTGTGGTTCAAACCAACTTTACAGATTTGTTTGTTCTCCTGACAACACCATATTCTCGCCAATACCATAACTCAAATGCGGTGATTCTTCGGTGGTATTTCTTCTTCTACTCTGTGTTGGGCCCCCAATTATTGATCTGGAGTTTCTAGTCCTAGTATTTACAACTCTACCAAATAACTGCCGAGGATAATGCAGGTGTGAGGTGCAGGTGGCCTACTGGGTGATTGGACATGTTGTTGATAATCTAAATGAGGTACATGGCACGCCAGTGGGTGGGACTATGAAATAGGGTATATGGAAGTTTCGCCATCTCAGAAATGCAAAGGGGGATGTCACTACCCCCAAGAAAGAATAGTCAAGAACAGAGTGTATCTTTTGGACTTCCTATGCTGGACCTCCAAGACACAGACACAGCAGATGGAGAAGTGTGACCGTAGAGACCGTGAGCACTATGGTGAGTGAGGCAGCAGTGGCTCTGAGAACACAAGACAGAGGAGTAGGCTCATGGCCCAGGGAGAGAAGCTGAGCACCTTCAGGCGGGATGCAACTTGTGGAGTGGGGTGAGTCCTGGGCATTTGCCTGGAGAGCTGTTTGTTTTCTCACGGAGCTAGAGCTGAGTGTCTTTGGGCTGAAATTTTACTGGCAGAATAGGTGCTTAATCAGCTGAGCTATACTTGTCCAAACAGGGCAGAGGCCAAAGGGCCACAGTGCTGAGATGCCAAGGTTCAGAGAAAGCAGTGCCTGCAGGCATGGCTGAGAAGATGCTGTTCGGACAGGAGAACTGTATCCTGGGTGTTTCTTGATCCTGAATTGTAAGCAGTTACAACCTTCCCTAATAGGAATCCTGGTGTGGTACTGCAGGTTAATGGGCTGGATTGCAAGGTTGGTTTGAAGCACAAGTTGGCAGTTTAAGCTCACCAGCCACTTTTTGGAAATACTACACAGGGTTGCTGTGAGTTGAAACTGACTTAATAGCACTTAACAACGACCTTCCCTAGTAAACCCCATAATTGTGAATATTGCCTGTCAGGCATGTGTAGCCACTGCAATGGGTTAGTGACCTTAGCAGAGAAGAAGAGTGTTGTGGGAGAGATGGTTGGTGTCAGAGTGGAAAAGAAGTTCGGAGGGTGGAGGCATGTCTGACCTCTACCATCATGGGAACTGGTCTTGGGCTGATGCTGATGCTGATGTTGAGTTTGATTCCTACTCCCTTGTAAAGTCAGGGGAGGTCAGTGATGCCTACATGCCATTCTTGCACTGTGTCATATGAAATCGCTCTGAGTCAGAATAGACTCAGCAGTAGCCAACAACAACAACAGCTCCGAGGTGAGGACATTGTGGGGACTCCCAAACTGAGGGTGCTGTTGGAGATCTGGAGTAGATCTGGCAGTCTGGAGCTCTGTGGTCTTTAATTGTGAGTCTGACTAGGGGCTGGTTTTAGGATCAGAGAGAAAAGAGCAGCCATGGGTAGGTAGCTGGTGTCAGGAGAAGACACAAACACAGACAAACCCTATTTCTTCTTGCACTAACTTTGTGGGAAATTCGATTCTGCCATTGCCAACATTAAGATTAATGTCCAGGCCTAGAGACAGCATTTCTTTTCAAGAGGTGAGACCTGTTACTTCTGCTAAGACAATAAAGGAATCCTCATTAACCTTCTGAGGAGTCCTGGTGCGGTGGTGTAGGATCAGCACTGGACTGTGAACCACAAGGTTGGTGGTTCAAACCCACCAGCTGCTCCCAGGAAACCCTATACAGGGCTGTTATGAGTCAGAACCTACTTGATGACACTTCATTTGATGGCTATCTGTTTGGTTCTTGTGGGTTATTCTGAGGCCTGAGTCTGCTGGCTGCGAGGACTACTCAACATCTACCAGAAGAAAAGAAGGTGCAGATGCTGTTAGTGGATGCTGTGTCTGAGGGGTGGGGCCACCTGGGGGAGTGTGCAGGGGGTCCTGTCAAGACCAGTTACACAGCTTTTACTTTGATCTTAGCAGCGCTCCCTCGGCCTCCTATAGGAATCTCACTCCATACTCATCAAGAGCATTACCTTGTTCATTAAAGTGTCACTGAAAATTAAACGCCACCTCTGTGCTCCTCAAGTAATCCTTTCAGACAAGTCTGAGGTGTGCTGCGAAAGGCTGTTCTCAGCAGGAGGAGAGGCCTGCAGAGCTGCATGGAGAGTGTGACTGGGAACCTTTCTTGCTATCTGGAGAGTGAAGCTTCCTGGCACAGAGACCTGCTCTGGCTCCTGCCCGTCTTCACCTCCCTGTATCTCTGCTTCATTCTTTTAACTTCTGACTTAAGAGTTCGTATGTATTCTAATGAGGAAGATTCACTAACCGCCTGTGGTCTGCAGGTGACACAAACTTGCTGGAAGTGGAGGGGACTTGAAGCACTTACTCATGATGATCAAAAAACACAGAAAACAGAAAACAAAGGTCCTGACAACTGGATTAATCAGCATGATAATGGGAGAAAAGATGGAAGTTGTCCAGAATTTTGTTTTATCTGAATCCACAATCAATGCCCCTGGAGGCAGCCCTCAGGAAATCAAATGGCATATTGCATTAGGCAAATCTGCTACAAAAGATTTCTTAATTGTTAAACAGCAGAGATGTCTGCTTGAGGACTAAGGTGCACCTGACAAGTCGTGGTATTTTCAATAACCTCATGTGCATGTGAAAGCTGGACAGTGAAGAAGGAAGACTGGAGAAATGCCTTTGAATGACGGTGTTGGGGAAGAATAGTGGCTATACCATGGACTTCCAGAAGAAGGAACAAATCTGTTTCAGGAGAAGTACAGCCAGAACATTCCAGAGAATTGAGAATGTCCAGACTTCCCCTCATTATACTTTGGACATGTCATCAGGAGGGACAAGTCTCCGGAGAAGGACATCATGCTTGGTAAAGTGGAGAGTCTGTGAATAAGCAGAAGTCTCCTCCTAATGAGATGGATTGGTACAGTGGCAGTTCATGTGTCACAATTGTGACGCTGGCACAGAACTGGGCAGTGTTTTGTTGTGTTGTGCATTGGAACCAACTCAATGATAGCTAACCACAACACGAGTATCGTAGTTTCCTGGAGCTGCCATACCAAGATAGCATAACGTGGGTGACTTTCAGCAGTAGAACTTCAGTGCCTCACAGCTCTGGAGGCTAGGAATATGAAATCAGAGCCCTTCTGTGGGGTCTGAGGGAAGAACTGCTCCCTGCCCCTCTCCCAGTGTCTGCTAGCAGCTGGTAGTCCTTGGCAGCTTTGGATGCTAGTATGTACATCTGTCTCTACTGTCACATGGCTTCTGTCTCCCCTGACTCTGCATGTCTCTCTCTGTTTTGTGTCTCTCCTCCCTTCTAATAAACACCACTCAGAAGGAATTAGGATGAGGATCTAGCCCACTCTGGAATGATCTCATCAACACAGCTGATGAGATCTTCAAAGAAAAACCCTGCTTCCCCAAACAAGGTCGGTCACAAGCCTTCAAGGCACAAAGTCAATCCGTAAGATCAAATGCTAATAGTCTTCATGAGTAGTGATTGTTGGGAGGAAACACTTTATACTGTTGATATATTTACCCACTCCCTGTCCTCTCACTCCTAGGCTTCTTGTCACCTCTGGGCTGGGAACTTCAGGTCCTCACAGGGAGGGTCCCTTTGACCTGAAGCTGGAGGGTCAGCAAGAGATGGAACACCATGGGCTCTGGGGTTCTAGCTTTTGTTTTTGCCTTTTCACAGGATTATTAGCTTAATTATTTTTTTTAAGTGTTTATTGTGAACTGAGTGATAGTTTACATGGGAAAACATAGATTTTACAGCATGGTTTCTTTGCAATGATTACTATCTCCTCCGAGTATCATCATTCAACAGTATTTGCTTCCATTCCCTCTGTTTTTTGTTTTGGTAAAGTGGAGAGTCTGTGAACAAGTGGGGATTTGTTTGTGGGGATGTACACAGAAATACTCAGGAATATATCATAATTTTAAAAACCAAAGGGCACATTCTGCAAGCCTGCCTCCTGGCCACCAGCATTCAGTCCCTCTTTCCATGAGTTTAGAGTCCTCAGCTGCTCCCTCTCTCCATGTCCCCATCTCTGCCTCAATCTCTGGTGTCACTGCTTCTCTGGATAAGGTCCCACACTCCACTTGTGCTCTTCTCCCTTGATGGTCCTAGGGTCCTCTCTTTCTGGACTGTAAGATTAACTACTCCCCCATTTTTGTTACAAAACTTCTACATTTACAGTTATGAAAGTTGCAATTAGTCATGAAAACAATTACTCACTATTGAATCATAAGAATCTTATCCCCATCTATTTTCACCAGACCCATCTGAACAAGATGAAAACTATTCAGCTGGGAATTTACCTTCCCCTGCACACTCTGAAACAAAACTCCCTCTTGAAAACTTGTAAG
>NW_006408839.1:2991295-2994283 GCF_000296735.1 Chrysochloris asiatica | reverse complement strand
ATATATATAGTGGTTATGTGCCATAGAGTCGGTTCTGACTCTTAGTGACCCTGTACAGGGTTTCTGTGGCTAGAAATCTTTATGGGAGCAGAAAGCCTCATCTTTCTCCCACGGAGTAGCTGGTAGTTTTGACCTGCTGACCTTGAGGTTTGCATCCTTATTCGTAACAACTACGCTACCAGAGCTCCTTATATATAAGGAGAAAGGTAAGGCTTTCTGCTCCCATAAAGATTTATAGCCTCGGAAACCCTGTACAGGGTCACTATGGGTTGGAATTGACTCAACAGCACTTAACAACAACAACAACAACTATAGATATATTTATCTTCCTCTAGTTGAGTTCTGATTGTCAAGCCATCGAGGCTAGGTCAAATGGCTACTATCTACTAATCTTGCTGTTCTTGGTGACTACCCTCACTTCATATCAGCTGGTTGCTTCATTCTCAGCTCTAGCCCTCAGTGGCTGTGTCCTTGTCCATGGGCTCAGGAGTCTCCAGATCAACCAGCCCTTCCTCTTCTCTCTCTCATTTCCAGGTCAATGGGAGTCTATGGAATGTGATTGAACTCAAACATTTCTTCATTGCTGCCTTTCCCCCTCTTCCATTCACTAGCAGACCAATGTGCTCACCAGCAAGCTTACATGCCTGCTATGTGTTCCCTTTGAGTTTCAGTCTTAGAGGAGGGTTTGTCCTGAAGGAACTTGATTGCTTGCCTTGATGGCTTCCCGGTGAACAACTTGCTTGTTCTTGTAGTAGTCAATCATACTACCATTTTTGTTTTAGATTTTTCCTGCTGATCTTTCTTTAAAGATGTATCTTCTGTTGCTCTAGCTGTTCCAGGCTGGTCTGCTTGTTCTTTCTAGTGGGAATGTCTCACCTCAGAAGGTTCTGAATGGGACTCAGGATTCCACCTAAGGTCCTATACAGTGCAAAGGCTCCGCAAGAAGCTTATTTCACTGGGCAAGTTGTAGCACCCCTTTTAGATATTCCAATCAGTTATAGGCTGAAGATGGGCTTACAAGCTTTTTGTCATAATGTTTCCTGACATCTGTTTCATCCCATGTAAGTGTCTAGTTTACAATAGTAGGCAAGGGAAACCAATATACATAAGACATTATTTCCCCTCTTCCCACTTTGCATCAATCCCTGTATCACAGAACCCTGTTGTTCCAAGGTTGAGCATGCATCACGATTCACCTCTGTCCCATTTAGACCATGCAAACCTGCCTCAGTTTCCCCCTATCTACCTTGTTCTTCCACTCCCTCCCCCTTCTTGTGTATTGCCATCCCCAACACCCAAATTATGATACATCACAGTCCCCTCCCTCCACGCCACCTCCCACCCCCACCCCCACTGGTAACCAACAAAGACATTTTTCTCCCCTTTTAGTATGGATATTTTTCCTTAAGCATTTACAATAATGGTCTTATGTAATATTTGTCTTTTATGACTGACTAATTTCACTCAGCATAATGTCTTCAAGGTTCATTCATGTTATGTGGTGGCTTACAGCTTCCTTGTTATTCTTCAAGGTAGCATAATATTCCATTGTGTGTATGCACTAAAGTTTGTTTATCCATTCTTCCACTGATGAGCACTTAGGCTGTCTCCATTTTTTTGCTATTGTGAATAGTGTTGCTATGAACATTGGTGTGTGTGTATATCTACTCATGTTATGTCTCACATTTCTTGTGGATATATACCAAGTAGAGGAACTGTTGGATCATATGATATTTCTATTTCCAACTTTCTGAGGAAGCATCATACTGTTTTCCAAAGTGGTTGGACCATT
This sequence comes from Chrysochloris asiatica, assembly GCF_000296735.1. Lineage (NCBI taxonomy): Eukaryota > Metazoa > Chordata > Mammalia > Afrosoricida > Chrysochloridae > Chrysochloris > Chrysochloris asiatica. The sequence continues at coordinate 2,992,491 of NW_006408839.1, read as the reverse complement.
TTGCATTCTTATCTGCAATGTAAGAGGGTCCCGGTCTTTCCACATCCTCACCAGCTTTATTGTTCTCTGCTTTTTTGAACTTCACTGTTATTGCTGGTGTGAGATGATACCTCATTGTTGTTTTGATTTGCTCCATAATGGCTTCCAGAATCACAACTCACAAGCCACCAGTCATCTGTAGTTTGTCATACTGTGGTGGTTTGTGAGTTGCTGTGATTCTGGAAGCTATGCCACCAGTATTTTAAATATCAACCGGGCCACCCATGGTGGATAGGTTTCATATAAGCTTCCAGATGAAGACAGACTAGGAAGAAGGAGTGATGAACTACTTCCAAATATTTAGTCATTGAAAACCTTATGAATACCAGACAAACACTGTCAGATATAGTGCAGGAAAATGAGCCCTTCAGGTTGGAAAGCACTCAAAATGTGACTGGGGAACAGCTGCCTTCTCAAAGTAGAGTTGGCCATGATGATGTGAATGGAATAAAGCCCATGGGAGTAAAGCATACAGGATCTTCATTTGCTGATGGGGCACAACTCAAAATGAAGAGAAACAGCTGTAAACATCCATTAATAATCAGAACATGGAATGTACAAAGTATGAATCTAGGAAAATTAGAAATAGTCAAAAATGAAATGGGGGAGAACAAACAAGATGGTGAAATGGGTGGAAGTGCAGTAAAGGAGCTCCGCCAGCAACAACGCAGAATAAAGGACCAAGCAGTCTCAGGGGATGGTCCCAGAACTCTGAACAACATACAAAGGAATATTTAGAAAGTTGGAAGGCTTACAGCTGGAGGAATTTGTGGCAGAAGCAAGAAATCCATTGCTTTCTAGTTTGGGACACTCAGCTGCTCCAGGAGCTGCCATCTTAGGTGAGGCCAAGCGGGGGAAGGATCAGAGTGGCCACAGATGCCTGGCAGAACTGTGGAGATAAGGGTGTGGACATTCTTTTCTTTTGGTAGCTGTTCATAGGTCCCTTGCTGTCTGTGCACCTCCATTCTGGTGACAATAGGGGTGCCTGAGCTAGTGGACACCCCAGCCCCACCCTCAGAGCATTCTGCTACACATGCACACAGATCTCCTTGAAATTTAAAGAGACAGTTTCCAATGAAAACCAAACAGCCACAGCCAGCCCTGAACTGTTTTCAACTAGAAAAAAGGCCTGAACAGGGATTGTGTAGTGGAACAAG
>NW_006408839.1:2983491-2989319 GCF_000296735.1 Chrysochloris asiatica | reverse complement strand
TTCCTCTGTGTCCATGACCTCAGGATTGGAGGAAGACTCATTAATAACCTGCGATACGCAGATGATACAAGCTTGCTTGTTGAAAGTAAAGGGAGTTTACAATCCTTACTGATGAAGACCATAGACCCCAGCAGTTGATCTGGGACTCTGAGGGAGAACGGGCTGTGGATCTGCTTCTGACCAGATGACCCTAAGGGGCAGGTCTACTTTGTCACAAGTGGTTGCTCTAAGTCACAATGAACGTGAGCACAGTGCAGGCTGAGGGCTGTTCCACAGGTTGGTATCCATGAATCTCACCCGGTGAGTCTGTGTGCTTGTGTATGGAAGAGGATGTACATTGGTGTCAACTTCCAGATTGTTTCATCAGCCATTCCTTCAGGGCTGAGCCTGGCCACGTTTTCAGATCTATGTCTTTGCACACTCGCATTCTCATTCACCTGGGACACCTGTCAAGGCTCAGAGACCAGAAGAAGGACTGTGTTTTTCTGACAATTCATTCATATTTGAATCACCCCTGAAATGTCTCTCCTGCTCTCAGTTCAAACAGAACCTTCGTGATTCCTCAATTGTATGTTGGAGGAAACTGGCTGCTATGATCCTCGTGGTGTTTGGCCAGTCATGGGAATACGTAGGCAGCAGCCCTAGGTGACATTCCCGAAAGAGTTAATAAGCTGTTCTCACCACACACTCTTCCCCACTTGGATCAGGCTGCTGGTGGGCGCCGGCGTTGGCAGCAGAAAGAAATATGATGTTCAGCTAATGGTTTGAGAGGGGAGGGGAGGACTCGGGGTCACCTGTGGCAAATCCTATTTTGAGCCGAGCCAAGGGAGATTAAGGCTGCCACTCGCTTGATTAGTACGGTGTTCGTCCGGCCCTCGACTGGGAAACACATTCATCCAGAGAACAGCTCACATCAGACATGTCTTGTCGCTGTTTGCAACTCACCTTGTAAAATCTCGTTTGTCTAAGTGACAAGAGCTCTCAAAATCATGCCCCACCGCTTAGCTTGAGCTGGGAAGATAATTGCTGTTTTGTGTCTCAAGTTAATGCTCTTTTATTTTCTTCTTTTTGTCAAGAGTTCTAGAGTGAGCATCTTAAATCTATTCCGATGTATACATGCATTTATTCATGTGAATGTCAGGGAGTTTCTTGTGAAGATAACCTTGCTAAGTATAGCTGTGATGTGAATTGGTAATGTGTGTCCACAGTTAGAAGCCACCTCCTACGTGGATTTTCAAATGCTCAGTGCACTGTATCCTCTGACTTGGAATTGCCTGGCTCCGGACCTGGGGGAGCAGTGGTTAAGTGCCGGGCTGCTAACAGAAAGGTCGACAGTTTGAACCCACCAGTCTCTCCCACAGGGGACCGCTTCTGTAAAGATGGCAACCCGGGAAACCCGAAGGGCAATTGTATGTCCTACACGGTAGGTCTCCATGAGCTGTAATATATGGCCATAGAAGTGGACACTTTGGGTTAGGTCACATCAAATGGCAGGTCAAATCATGCTTCCCTTAAACACGGTGCTTTTGTATATCACTTGATGGCACATTGACAGTCACTTTGCTCTAAAATCTTTTCCAGTTTTGTGGGCCTGCTTTACTTCTTGTGGGAGGACGAGTTGGGAAGGTCCCCGAGCATGCGGGTGAACACACCTGGGTTCTGGTTCTGCTTAGACACTTCCCAGGTACAATGATCTCCTACTTAAAAACCAATCCTTTGTGGGTAAATCAGAGTAAAGCATAAAAGTGCTCTCATTGAATAATAGAACATGAATTTAAAACGCCTTTTGGTCTATAATGCCAACTTTTCCTTGACAAAGGGTCTGCCAATTTTATTGCAATGCTTGTTTAGAAATTCATCAGCTGCTGTTATGTACACAACCCTAAGGAGTCCTGGTGTGGCGCTGTGGGTTAATGCGCCAGACTGCAAAGCTCTTTGAACTGCAAGGTTGGCAGTTCAAGCTCACCAGCTGCTCCTCAGAAACCCTATACAGGGTTGCTTTGGGTCAGAACCGACTCAACAGCACTTCACAACAACAACCCAGTGTGTGTAGGAAGGTTGTTTTTTGTTTTATGTGGGCTTCTTGGATGGAGTATATATATATTCCCCCCCCCCATATGTGGATCAGTCTTTTATTATTCCTTTGTGTACTGTCTGTTCCCATGTTTTGCTCAAACAATGAAATAAGGTTGGGAAACATTGTTTTTCTTCATGAACCAAGTAGCTTAGACAGTACCAGAAACGAGAAGATATTTCTGAGTATTAACTATCCTCTGTATAACTTCTAGTAATGAGCAAAAAAAAAAAAATCATATAAGTATGTAATATATCATTAAGCGCTATCAAGTCAGTTCCAACTCCTAGAAACCCTGTATATACACACACACACACACACACACTTTAAATCATTTTCGAATTCACTACTGCCTTTGTTTCCTAAGCCTGCTCTAACACAAATACCATAAGTTGGTGGCTTTAAAGAACAGAAATCAATTTTCTTCCAATTTTAGAACTTCAGGGTCCATATCAGGGTCACTACATTGATTCCTTCCTTGGTTCCTTAGCTGCAGATAATCCTCTCTCGTGGTGTCTGTCTCTCCCCTGAGTGTGACTGTCTAGTCAGCTCTTTTTATAACTCAAAAGTGTTTAGGGTTAGGACCCACCCTACTCTGATCTAACCTCATTACTCTAACAACAGAAAATCCCTATTTCGAAAGGCAGTCACCTCCACAAGGGCCAGAAGCATGTATTTTTAGAGAATGCAGTTGGGTCCAGAAGAACTATCTTCTTCCCCCTTCCCCATCACCTAATCACCTCCTGTTTAATGTGAGCCCCCTTTTCTTCAATACCCTACCACACAACCTCTCGACAGTTGCCTGGAATTCTGATCTCTCTTCATTAGAGATGGGACTGCTCAAGGCAGGTGGCTTCTCAGCATTGATCATTTCTTCTATCACATAAAAATCAAAAGAAATAGACTGAAAATCCTACTCTCTCCCCAGTAATCATTTGTGTGTCTAGTTACAGCGCCTAGTGTGGCATTGTAGGGTCAGCACCGGACAGCTAATCACACGGTTGGTGGTTCAAACTCACCAGTTACTCTTTGGAAACACTTGACCGAGTCACTATGAGTCACAATGACACCACAGCACTTAGGAACAGGTAGGGGAAGCTGAGCATCATGTTCCGAATAGCACCTCTGCCTTCAGAGATGCATTACACCTACTCTGCACTTTTCAACATAGTTGGGTTCCCAAGATTAGGTCGTTATGCAAAAATAGGCACTATGAGAAAATGGAAGATGATTACATTATTACACAACCACCAAATTATATCATTATATTATTGCCAAGCCATTGAGAATCATTGTCCAGCCAAATTAACACATTGTTTTAACCATCACAGCCAGCATTATTAGTGATTCTTGCCTTGCACCTTGGTGTTCATTGCTGCCAAACATATGTCCTTATTGCACAAAACAGTCAAATAGCAGTTTTTTGTTTTTTTGTTTTTTTTTTTTACTATGGTCGAACAGAGCATGGGAACACTGAATGTTTTAAAATTGGGAAAGATGTGCGACAGGGTTGTGTTCTTTCACTATATTTGTTCAATTTGTATGCTGAACAAATAACACGAGAAGCTGGGTTCTATGAAGAAAAATGTGGCATCAGGATGGGTGGAAGACTCATTAACAACCTGCAATATGCTGATGATACAACCTTGTTTGCTGAAAGTGAAGAGAACTTGAAACATTTACTTATGAAGATCACAGAGCACAGCCTTCGATATGGATTACATCTTAATGTTAAGAAAATAAAAATCCTCACCACTGGACCAATAAACAACATTCTTATCAATGGAGAAGAGATTGACGTTGTCAAGGACTTCATTCTTCTTGGATCAACTGTCAACACTCGCGGAAGCAGCAGTCAAGAGATCAGACGACATATTGCATTGGGCATATCTGCTGCACAGGAACTTTTTAAATTACTGAAGAGCAGAGATGTCAGCTTGAGGACTAAGGTGTGCCTGACCCAAGCCATGGTATTTTCAATAACCTTATATGGATACGAAAGCTGGACAGTGAATAAGGAAGATCGTAGAAGAATTGACGCCTTTGAGTTATGGTGTTGGAGGAGAATACTGAAAGTGCCATGGACTGCCAAAAGAACCAATAGATCTGTTTTGGAAGAAGTGCAGCCAGAGTGCTCCTTGGAGGCTAAGATGACTAAGCTTCGTCTCTCCTCCTTAGGACACATTGTACGGAGGAAACAGTCGCTGGAGAAGGAGGTCATGCTGGGTAAGGTAGAGGGTCAGAGAAAAAGAGGAAGACCCCCAACGAGATGGATCAGCCAGGTGGCATCATTGATGGCGTCAAGTGTGGCAGCGGTAGTGAGGTTGGCCCAGGATAGGACATTGTTTCATTCTGCTGTGCGTGGGGTCACTATGAGTCGGTTCTGACTCAATGGCACCTGACAACAACAACAATGGTCAAAAATATGAAATGTTGGATAATGATGTAGTTGATAAGTGAAGAGTTGTTATTGTTAAGTGCTGTCAAATCAATTCTGACTCATAATGACTCTGTATAGGGTTTCCTAGGAGCAGGTGGTGGGTTTGAACCACCGACCTTGAGGTTAGCAGTTCAGTGCTTATCCTACAGCACCACACCAGGACTCTGAGTAGGTGCTGTTAACACAAAATTATCTCTTCAGAGCCCCAGAATATTTCTCCCAAAAAACCAGGGAGAACTACGTATCATACAAAACCAACTATCATCACAGAGCCATTTTTTTTTTTATCAATAACTTCCATTGCAGTTCGGGTACAAAGCCCCTCTCTGTAGCTGGGTTTAAACATGCACTGTCCATAGGCCAATTTGTGCTCCCTGGTGCAGTACTTACAATTTAACCTCAAGAAGATAAAATCAGAAAAAAAGGCCTAAATTTTGTGGCTCCTCTGCTTATTCTAAGAAAGACACAACTCACAAGGGTGCTTTTAATGTCCAGCTGCCTCGGGTATTTCAGCCTGCTGGACCGTGGGAACGTTATCATTTAGCAAAGTATAAAGGCTGAGCCAGAAAACCCTATGAATTCTGCAGGACAAATGAATTCCAACATTTTGAAGAAGAAAAGGCCCTTTAAAATAAAAATTAACCCTGTACATGCAGACTAAGGAAGTCCTGGTGTGGCGCTGTGGGTTAATGTGCCAGACTGCAAAGCTGTTTGAACTGCAATGTGGGTGGTTCAAGCTCACCAGCTGCTCCTCAGAAACCTTATACAGGCTCACTATGGGTCCTAGTCGACTCGACAGCACTTAACAACAACAACAACATGCAGACTATAATGCTAATTTTGACACTGGGCAATCGGTGGGCACTCACTCATACTTGTCAATTAGAATTTTTGCAGAAAGTTCAACATGGCCCCTCAACTGGTTGGGCATATTTATTCTCCTGTAGTATAATTTGTAGCAGTCTGAACTCGATGGTAAACACATACAATGATTTCCCCCCTTATCTCTTTGTTATTGATTTCTAACTTAATTACATAGTGATCAGTACAATCCAAATCCTTCAAAATGTTGATACTTGAGTTACAGCCCAATATGTTGACAATTTTTATAAATATTTCATGCACATTTAAAAAGAATTTCTATTTTCCACTCTTTGGACGCAGTATTCTTTAGAGGTACTTTAAAGGAATCTTATTGATTATCGTGTTCAGTCCCTTACAGCCATCCTGATCACGGTGTTGGTAAAGAATATCGAATGCACCACGGATTAAAAAGGTCTTGTGCAGCAGATTTGCTTAATGCAATACATTGTT
>NW_006408839.1:2947044-2982050 GCF_000296735.1 Chrysochloris asiatica | reverse complement strand
TGGAATTTTTTCATTTTCTTCAGCTTCAGTTTGAATTTGCATATGAGTAATTGATGGTCTGTTCCACAGTTTGCCCCTGGCCTTGTTTTCACTGATGATATGGAGTTTTTCCATAATCTCTTTCTGCAGATGTAGTCAATTTGATTTCTATGTATTCCATCTGCTGAGGTCCATGTGTATAGTCATCTCTTATGTTGTCTAAAGAAGGTATTTGAAGTGAACAGATCATTTGATTATACAGAATTCTGTCATGTAATTTCCAGCATCATTTCTATCACCAAGGCCATATTTTCCAACTAGTGGTCCTTCCTCTTTGCTCCCAACCTTTTCATTCCAGTCACCAGTAATGATCAATGCATCTTGATTGCATGTTTGATTGATTTCAGATTGAAGAAGTTGGTAGAATTCTTCTATTTCATCTTCATTGGCTTTAGTGGTTGGTGCGTAAATTTGAATACTAGTGGTATTCACTGGGCTTCCCTGTAGGTGCATGGATAATATCCTATCACAGACAGTGTTGTACCTCGTGACTGATCTGGATATGTTCTTTTTGATGATGAAAGCAATACCATTCCTCTTCAATTTGTCATTCCTGGCACTGTTAATCATGTGGTTGTCAGATTCAAAATGGCCATAGTATGGAGCTTAAAACAACAGAATTTCTTCTCTATTAGTTATTGGGACCAGAGTCCAAATACCAGGTGCCATGTGGTTCTAGGGGAAGTCATATCTTGACCAGTCCTGGAGTTCCATGGCTTGTAGACACCTCACTCCAATTTCTGTCACCATCTTTATGTGACTGATTTTCCACTCTCCTGTTGGACATCAGTCCTATTGGATTAGAACACACTCTACCCTGGTATGACCTCATGTTAAGTGATGTCATCTCCAATGACCCTATTTCCAAACAAGGTCATACTCACAGGAACAGGGTTTAGGACTTCAGCATATCTTTGTTGGAGAAACAAAATTTGATCTGTAGCGTTCTGTAAACGTAACCATGTCAGTCCTTTCCTATTTTTATTCCTTTGTGACACTGAAAGGTAATGCATTGGACCACAAAATTGGTTTGAACCATAAGGTCAGCAATTCAAACACACCAACCACTCCTTGGAAACCTGACACAGGACTGCTATGAGTTGGAACTGACTCGATGGCATGTAACAACAGCAACAACAGCAACATTTTTCTATGAAATATCATTTGGAGCAATATCAAACTTGAATCTGCTGAATCAGTACTTCAGTCAAGACAGGACAGTGGTCCCGTAGCAACCTTCTTGCAGCTAGAAAATGCTTAAGTTTTTGCACCTTGGAAAAAAATCATGAGGTAAGTGTGGTGAGCAGGAATTCTGAGGGTGGGAAAGTTGTATACAATTGTGATTTTTGGGGTCTTCACAATGCAGAATATTTCTTTGCCTTCTTCAAAGGAGCGCAGTGGCTCCATATGATAAGCACTGAACTGTGAACCACAAGGTCCAAGTTTGAGCCTGCTAGCTGCTCTGCAGGAGAAAGATGAGGCTTTCTGCTCTTGTGAAGTTATAAAGCCTCGGAAACCCTATACAGGGGCACAACAAGTCAGAACCGACTCAACGACACTTAACAACAACCACCACCACCACAATTGAGCACACATAGTATTGAATATATTTTCTTAAAAGCACAGGCAACTGAAAGCCGTTGATTTACACCCATGTGTCTTCATGTTTGCTTGTCTTTGTATCCTGGTTCAAGAAATCTAAGTCTTCTGGAAGATTTCATACAACTGAAAGTTTCTTTCCCAGCTCTTTCAACTCTGTGACTCAGGGAAGAAAATATGACGACTAAAGGATAGGGTAATTTATGTTATGGGAATTCTGGTTATTACTAAGGCATTCTTGAAATTGAACTGCTACTGCTTTTAAATATTAATTTCATTTCCTCAAAGAATGAGCCAAAGAATTCAGGCAATTCCAAACCCCACGGAGGAGAGGCTCAGTCCTGCAGAAAAGAGAATTGTGGCAAGGTGAAATACGCAATTTGATAATATGCAGGCATTCTATTGTTATAAATGCTTCCAACCATTGAACAGCAAACTGTAGGATGTGTTTTGACAGAGTCTAGTAGTTGTGAAGATGCAACAAGTGATTAATGTGGTACTTGGTGGGGTAGCTTCCAAGACATGGATTCAATTTCTAAGAGTCAAGAAATTGAGATGGTTAAGTTATGTGTTAACCAGTTCCGTCCACTGGGGAAGCATTCATTACATTGAAGCAGTAATGGTATAAGACTCATGCTAGTGCTTTGAAAGAATTAAAATTAAAATTCCATGATAAGTTGGTTTGATTGGAGTGATTTTCAGAATCCTTTACTAAATAATTAAGTATACATGATAGCAACACATATGGGCTGCTGCCCAAGTCAATAGCCCTCTACTGGCCATATTCAATTTGCCCCTTCTTGATGAAAGCCACTCTTCCATCAAGGTGAACTGAGCATGAGTCCTGTATGACCCCCATCACCTGGCAGTAGGGACCGTTGCAAGAGCAGACACTTGGGCTAAACCAGAACATTGGTAACTCACCTCCTCACCACAGTAATTGGTCTAGGATGGCAGCTAATTAAGGTTGATTCGATTTTCCCAATTTCAAAACTGGAGTTTTGACCTATGCAAACTGGGGTGGTTGCTTATCCTACATTTAACTTATCCCTAAGCATTCATCCTTGGGAAATTTGGATTGGAGATGGAAGTGAGAAGGCTCTCATGTTCTCATCACAAAGCTATGGAGCTATGGACCCAGAGCAGAGGAAGCTTGGATTCTAGTCTCAGGACTCAGGCAGCCTGAAGTAAAGTACACTTGCAGGGAGAGACAGATGGACAGACACAGAGACAGAAAGGCAGCAAGAGATAGATAGAGATACACACAGAGGAGAGACAGAGACACAGAGAGAGGTGGGACAGACCCCCCAGGTCACTGTCCCTGGCTTCATTTCTCCTGCCTTTGTTGCTGTTGTTAGGTGCCATCGAATCAGTACTGACTCATAGCAGCCCTCTGCACAACAGAGTGAAACATTGCCCAGTCCTGGGCCAATCTTACGTTTGTTGCCATGCTTGAACCCATTGAAGCTGCCACTTTGCCAATCCATCTCGTTGGGGGTCTTCCTCTTTCTCTCTGACCCTCTACCTTACCAAACATGATATCCTTCTCCAGAGACTCGTCCCTCCTGACAATATGTCTGAAGTGTGAGAGAGACGAAGTTTGGCCATCCTGGCCTCCAAGGAGCACTCTGGCTACACTTCTTCCAACATAGATCTGTTGGTTCTTTTGGCAGTCCATGACACTTTCAATATTCTCCTCCAATACCATAAATCAAATGCATCAATTCTTCTATGGTCTTCCTAATTCAATGTTTAACTTTTGCATGCATATGAGGTTATTGAAAATATCATGGCTTGGGTCAGATGCACTTTAGTCCTCAAGCTGACATCTTTGCTCTTCAACACTTTAAAAAGGTCTTGTGTAGCAGATCTGCCTAATGAAATACGTCGTTTGAATTCTTGACTGCTGCTTCCATGAGTGTTGATAGTTGATCCAAGATGAAGTAAGTCCGTGACAACTTCCATCTTTTCTCCGTTGATATGAATGTTGTTTATTGGTCCAGTGGTGAGAACTTTTGTTTTCTTTACATTGAGATGCAATCCATTCTGAAGACTTTGGTCCTTGGTCTTCATCAGTATTTTAAGTCCTCTTCACTTTCAGCTACCAAGGTTGTATCATCTGCATATCACAGGTTGTTAATGAGTCTTCCTACAATCCTGATGCCACATTTTTCTTCATAGAACCCAGCTTCTCAGATTATTTGCTCAGCATACAGGTTGAATAAGTACGATGAAAGAATATAACCCTATTGCACACCTTTTCTAATTTTAAACCATTCAGTGTTCCCATGTTCGAACAACTACCTCTTGGTCTATGTACAGATTCCTCATGAGCACAATTAAATGTTCCAGAATACTCATAAGTCTCTAGTTTAGATTGAAGCTGAAGAAAATGAAAACCAGTCCACTAGAGCCAAAAGATGACCCTGAATATATCCCACCTGAATTTAGAGATCATCTGAAGAACAGATTTGATACATTAAACACTCCTGCCCTTCGAAAGGACAATAGGAATATGTAAGCCAATGGACTTCCTCCTTTTGCCCAAATGATCCCTACTGGAGTTCTGTCAATTCCCACCAAAGAATCCTAACACAGTTACATGTAGCTCTAGACAAGTTCAGGATTTACTGTCTGTTGATCTTTTTTTTTTAGGGATACTTCTCTCCAGTTTTTATGAAATTTAGAGAATAAAGAGTGGAAACATTTGAAACAGTAATTGGAATTCCGCTTGGTGTGTTATGGAAATCTTAGGGCTACAGTAACAAAACTCCACATAGTGGGGGCTCCAAGGAACAGAAATGCATCCTCGCAGTTCTGGAGCCTGGGAGTCTGAATTCAGGCTGCCAGCAGGGGTGTGCTCTCTTCAGAGGCTCTAGGGGAGGGCCCTTCCCAGCATCTCCCAGAAGCTGTGGCCCTGGACGGGTGGTGTGCTCAGGTTTGTAGGGCCTGTCTTCCCCTGTGAGACTGTCTGCGTGTCTCCTGTCCCCTTTTATGTGACAGTATTCTAAAGGGAGAAGGACCAGGATTCTATGCTGGAGTGGCCTAAATGCCTTAACTGATAATATCTGCAAACAAAGACCCTACTGCCCACCAAGGTCACCAACATCTGCAACATGTCGTTGTTGTTGTTGTTGGGACACAATTCAATCCAACCCATAACAAGAGACCTAAGCTGCGAACCCAGAACCACCTTCCTCTATGGAGAGTCTGCAGAATGCAGGGTCCCAGGCTTGGGCACACTGGGATCTGATGACCGTGACCATGGAGATGTGCTCAGGGGAGGGTGAGCCTGTAGGGTCCAGGTGAGAGAGAGACAATCTGTGGGAGGCCAGTCCATTGGCCTAGGGAGGTCTCCTTAGGAGCAAGCCGGCTGGCGGAGGGGGGTGGGAAGAGAGAGGGGGCGAGTCTAGCTCACACAAGGAACCGTGAATGTCAGGTGGCGGGCTTGTGACAAGTGGAGGCAATAATTCATCAGCCCTGTTAAGTTCTATCAAGTCTTCCCTTAGTCACCTGAAAACTATTAGAGCAACGGTGGGTCTAAATGAACTCTGTAGGGAAGTGAGGCGTGTCTGCCTGTCTCTGTCCCCTTCAGGGGTGAAGGTCACGGTGAGCAAGGCATGAACGAGAGACTCCAGGGAAGCAGCGAATGTCCTAAAACAACAAAAATGCATTGTCTTACAGAAGCTCAGTATCTCCTTCCCTTCTCAATGTCTGTCCTTCCTTTTGCCCAAAGGTGGCAGAAGGGGGGTGTTCCTCCCACCCTGGCAGCATTCTTGGCCTGCTGTTGCATTTGGCCACCGCGTCATTGGATGGAAAATGCCCGGGTACTACCACGTTTCTGTGCAAGCGGTAATATAAAGAGTATTTCAAGTGCACTTCATCAGGGCCATACGTCTTAAGCAGACTTAAAGTCATTGTGGCACAATTGTCCTTGGCCACAGACCCCGTGTGATTGGGAGACTTTTGAAAAATGCAAGACTCAGCATTCCAAATTGGGTGCCATCCATAAGCACCCACCAGGCGGGAAAGGGCTGCTCTGAGCAGGTCGTTTCGCTCTAGTTTCCATTAACTAGCCAGTGTGGCAGCGGTTTATTGCACTGCGAATTGGAAACCTTTGGTTAGAATTGCTGTCAGCCATTCAATTACTATATTCATTTGAGAAGTGGGGCCCATGGCAATGGACAAGCATGAAATCAGAAATGACGGTTGAGTTCCGCCTGGTCCCAGCTCTGGTTTTTTGATCTGGACTTGGGACATTGTTGGCGTGGTGGGGCAGAGTCCTTCTGCTCCCAGAGGTTGGCAGGGGAAGGCAGATTGGGCTTTGCTCTTTTGTGATCCTGAGAGTCTCCACCACTCCCAGTGTGGAGAGACCCTTGGTACCTGACCTTCTGATTAAGCAGGGAGGGTATGAAGTGAAGGGTGTATTGATTGGCTTTGACTTTGGAGAAAAAAGACAAAGGTGCTTTTTGCTGATGGCTAAAGTGAATTACAAGCTGGGACCACAGGGCTTTCAGCAGTTTAGACAAAGCAGCCGCCTAGAGTTCCTTAGGAAATCAACTCTGGGGGCACAGGGACATCGATAACAAGAGGAGAGTGGTGACGCTTTATGTGACTTCTTCAAGTGAGAATCCTGGTGACAAAGTGACGTATCAGATGGTCAGTGTCTTCTGTAGGTGACTCGGGAAGCCGGGATGCTGAGTTCTCATAACCCACCTTGAAGTGGGACTTGGTGCTCCCCAGCATCCTCTCACACAGAGCTGGGTTGGCTCTGCATTAGAGAAAAGTGGACATTTGGATCCAGATTTTCTGGGGAGTTTGATGACAATTCACATCACTTGTTGCAGAGCTGAAATGGAATCCTCACTGGGCAACTCAGTCCCTTGTCAGTCCTCTTCTTTGCCTCTTCTCTAAAGTCTTCCACTGCTTTCCGGGTCAGCAGAATGGAACCGGGAGCCCCTCCATTCTTGGCATGCCCTGGAAGATGGTTCACCTCCTCGGTTGACAGAATCCCTGTCCAGAATCTACTCTTTTCCCCTATCACTCTGTTGGTTTTCATGCTCCAATAGCATTCTGTCTTTTTGAACACAGGCTGATGAGCAGAATGGTCTGGCTGCTGCTGTAGACTCTTCTCTTCCAATTTTGTGGTTGTTTTTGTTGTTAAGTGCCGTCGAGTTGGTTCCGACCTATGTATAGGGTTTTCAAGGTGTGACTGGTGAGCTCGAACCACCAACCTTGCAGTTCAGATGGCTTTGCAGTCTGGCACATTAACCCACAGTGCCACACCAGGACTCACCTTTTAACTTTAGTACTTGCCTTTCTTCACAGTCAAGGAACTTGAGGATCCCCTGAGAACTGGGTCAGTCTCAGATCTATCAACCTTTTTAGGAATGTTGCTCTGATCCTGCCCAGTATGAAGAATATCCTTTCATCAGCTATCCTTTCCTGAGACCAAATCCCAATTCACGTCTGTGTTTAAAATCTCCCTCTGTTTTTTCCTTATAAAGAAACTGTCATTGGGTTTAGTTGTTGTTGTTAGGTGCCATCAAGTCAGTACTGACTCATAGCAACCCTATGCACAACAGAACAAAACACCTCCCAGTCCTGGGCTAACCTCACAATTGTTGCCACACTTAAGCCCATTGATGATGCCAATTTGCCAATCCATCTCACTGGGGGTCTTCCTCTTTTTCTCTGACCCTCCACCTTACCAAACATAATATCCCTCTCCAGTGACTGGTCCCTCCCTGACAATATGTCTGAAGTATGAGAGATGAAGTTTGGCCATCCTGGCTTCCAAGGAGCACTCTGACTGCACTTCTTCCAACATGGATCTCTTGGTTCTTTTGGCAGCCCATGGTACTTTCAATATTCTCCTCCAACACCATAACTCAAAAGCATCAATTCTTCTACGGTCTTCCTTATTCAATGTTTAGCTTTTGTATGCATATGAGCTTATTGAAAATACCATAGCTTGGGTTAGGCGCACCTTAGTCCTCAAGCTGACATCTTTGCTCTTCAACACTTTAAAAAGGTCTTGTGCTGCAGATTTGCCTAATGCAATATGTCATTTGATTTCTTGGCTGCTGTATCCCTTGAGTATTGATGGTTGATCCAAGAAAAATGAAGTCTTTGACAACTTCAATCTTTTTTCCATTGACAAGAACATTGTTTATTGGTCTAGTGGTAAGGATTTTTGTTTTCTGTACATTGAGATGCAATCCATACAGAAGGCTATGGTCTTTGATCTTCATCACTAAGTTTTTAAGTTCTCTTCACTTTCAGCAAGCAAGGTTGTATCATCTGCATGTCACAGATTGTTAATGAGTCTTCCTGCAATCCTGATGCCGCATTTTTCTTCATATAACCCAGCTTCTTGGATTATTTGCTCAGCATATAAATTGAATAAGCGTGGTGAAAGAATACAACCCTCTCACACACTTTTCCTAATTTTAAGCTATTCGGTGTTCCCATGTTCTATTTGAACAACTGCCTCTTGATCTATGTCAGGTTCCTCATGTTGTTGTTGTTAAGTGATGTTGAGTCAGTTCCAACCCATAATGACCCTGTATAGGGTTTCCAAGGAGTGGCTGGTGAGCTTGAACCACTGACCTTGCAGTTCAACTGACTTTGCAGTTTGAAGCATTAGCCCACAGCGCCACACCAGGACTACATGAGCAAACTATGAGCACGCCAAAGGTTCCTCATAAGCACACCAAAATTTCAGGATGACTTCATTTCAAGATCCTTAACTTAATTACCCCTGCAAAAATCCTTATTCCAAATAGAATCACATCCCGAGGTTCCATGTAGACATATATTTTGAAGGGATGCCATTCTTCTCACTGTACCACCTAAACAAAATGTTTTTATTTAATTTTTTTGTTGTTGTTAGATGTCACCAAGATGCTTCTGACTTACACCAGAAGGAAATGTTGCCCGATCTTGTGCCATCCTTACAATCATTGCTAAGTTTGAGTACATAGGTGCAGTCGATAGCAAAAGTCCCTAACACATAGAAGAGCATGGTCAGATCACTGGGGGAGAGTGCGGACAGTAAGAAAGCGTTGGGCTGAGGGTGGACTTCTGAAAATGCCCACAGAGGAGGCAGGTGGGGAGGCAGTGCCCTGAGGAGAGCAAGGAGGAGTCTTCACAGGGGCAGACCCATGAGTTGTTTTGTGCCTGGGACAAGGTGAGTCCTGGCGTCTGGCATCCAGAGGGACTGAGGAAGGTAGCCGCTGTACCACAAGGACACAATGAAAGAGAGCCTTGTCATGTGCCCTGCCTGGATGGTAAGGTCACACGCTCGGTCCTGCAGTGACGATCCTGCATAGTGGACAGCTCAGCGATATGACTGTGAGTACCTTGGTCACGAATAGGATGTGCTGCATTCTACTGGTGGCATTTAAATTTCAAGATAGTTACCTTAATGGGCTCGGGCAGTACCATGAGCTGATGTACTTCCCCTTTACCAATTTCAGTCTGCTCAAATGCTCCCAATTATCCCAATGATAAGGTCTGAGGGTCCAATGTGACCGCAAACAACATCGTAGGAAATTAGGGTGGAGTGCTGTGCAGGATAAGGCAGCCAAGTGAGGGCGCGATTTTGCATCATTGCCTGAGACAGATCCCTGGGCTACGAAGATCTGTGCACTGAATGTAACGGTACTTCTTACAGATGTTCAAGGCCATGCTCTGGCACTTTTGGGCTTTATTAGTCATGGCTGGTTTCTCCAGCCCCAAGTTAATTGTCAGAGTCTCAAGTACTTTTGTGTATTCAACTCTTGGAGTTATGTTTCCATAATCCTAGAATTCATGGTACTCTATCTTTCCCAAATTGGAAAGAACCTGAGATCCTGTTAATTCTGAGAAAACCCTCTGCCTTTGAGTGGATTGTGACTCACAGCGACCCTACAGGACAGAGCAGAACTGCACCAGAAGGTTTCTGAGATGGCACATCTTTGCAGAAGCAGCCTGTCTATCTTTCTCCTGCAGAGCGGCTGGTGGGCTTGAACTGCTGATTCTTCAGTTGGAAGCCCAACATTTAACCCACCTCACAATTAGAGTTCCTTGTTAATTCTGAGAGGTGGCTGTAAATGTCCAGGGCACCCTGTAAAGCTATTTTGCATGTTTCAGACCAGGTTGGATTAAGCTGGAACTTAATTGAGATGATGGAATGTGTTCACTGATGCAGTAAGAGACCACCTCAAGATCTTAGAGGCTTACCATAAAAGTTTGTTTCTCACTGATGCCAACGTACACAGTTAGGCAGCTGGCCTGGCATGTCCTCAGGGACATAGACTGGCGAGGCCTCCACCACCTTTTGGCAGCACAATTGTGGACATCTCCTAGGTGACCACAGAAGGATAAGGGAAATGGGATTATTTGCTGCTTCAGATCAACTCATTGGCCAGTAGTCATGTCCTCACTCCCAAATGCAATAGAGTGTGAGGTAGCTACTTCCACTTGACAGACCGGGAGGAGTTTGGGGCATGGGGAATCACTAGTAATGTCTCCCAAGGGTGGATGCAGAGGCCATCGGTGCTCCAAGCACTGCATCATCAGGAGTGTTGGGAGAACCCTTGCTGGGTGGCTGGCATACAAACTGGCCTTCCCATTGTTAGTGGTTCTCCAGAGACTCCTGCCTCAGGAACTGCTGTGTTTGTTTCCTGGTGCTGCCGTATCACAAAGACCCCAAGTGGATGGCTTTCAAGAGTAAGAATGTATTGTCTCACAGTTCTGCAGGCCAGGAAGTCCAATCAAGGGTCTCAGCCATGTTGATTCCTTCTGTGAGCGTCTCCTAGTTTCCGGGGTGTCTGCCAGCAATCCTTGGCTTGTACATAACCCTTACATGGCATCTCTCTTCCCCTTTGTGTGTGTGTGTGTGTGTGTGTGTGCTTGTGTCTATTCTGATATTTTTGTAAATTAGAAGTGATTAGGTTTAGTATCTACCAGACACTGGGAAAATGTCAACTGAATGATAACATCGTATTAGACTGTGTTATGGAAAGAGTTTCTGCAGGAGGGTGGCAAGGGGTTGAGGGTGGGTGGGAGGAGGAGACCCAGGACTGGAGTCTGCACCTGGACCTGAAAGGTGGTCTGAGGCAGATGCCCAGCAAAGGTTTTGCTGGTTTCTCTTGCTGGATGGTCCTAAGAGATGCCTCCCCCATTACTTGTACCTGCCTTCTGTAGTTGACCGAGCTGCATTTTAAGGTTTGTGCCCATGGGCTTCTTCATGCCCCTTGTCAGGTCTTTCAAGGTCATGGGGACTGAGGCAGCAGTGCATGCTGGGATGATGCTCATCTGTGGCACGGAGCCTGAGTGAGCCAGCCTGCAAGAGGAAGGAGATGGAGGACACGTGCTCACAGTCCAGCACCTCTTTCTAGGTCCAAGCGGGGTTCCAGAGAAAAACCCTACAGAACCTCGTGAATGTGAGCAGGCTTCAGTGAGATGGTGTGAACATCTATTCCCTTACTAAGAAAGAAAAAAAAATGGGGGTGGTGGTGTCAGGAGGGTAATCATTCTTGCAAAGTACTGATGGCTCAGTGATAGAGTTCTCATTTTCCAGGTAGGAGACCCTGGTTCGATTCTCAGCCAATGTGCCCTGATAGTAGAAACCACCATCTTTTAGTGGACATATGTAGGGTGCTATGATACCAAACATGTTTCAGTGGCACCTCCAGACTAACAATTGAAGAAAATCCTGGCATTTTCACCCAGATGTAACTGTTCATCTTGGGCAGCAGCCACTGTTCTGCTAGTCTTCCTATTGCAGAAAGAATACTTTAGTTACCAGGCTGGCTCTCCCTTCCTCCCTTCTCCCACAAAAAAATCCAGCTTCACTACCAGGTCTCAGTCCTGGGAATTTCTCCCAAATCCTCAGCACCAACAGTCTCAAAGCATCAGGTGTTTGTCTCCTGTCTTCCTTATTCATTGTTCAACTTTCACACGTGTATTGGTGGTTGAGGTGGTGGTGTACCATCAAGTTGGTCAGACTCATAGTGACCCTGTATGGAATTTCTGAGGCTGTAAATCTCCATGCAGATAGAAATCCTCATCGTTCTCCTATGGAGCCACTGGAGGATTCAAACCGTTGATCTTGTGGTTAGCAGCCCAACTCATAAGCTACTATGCTTACCAGGAGTCAGGGTGTGTTAGGTGATGGAAAACACCATGGCTTGTGTCAGGTGCACCTTAGTCCTCAAAGTGACATTTTTGCACTTTAGAGAGGTCTTTTGCAGCAGATTTTCTCAATGCAATATGCCATTTGATTTCTTTTTTTTTTTTTTTAAATTAAATGTTTTTATTTTGCATTGAGTGAAAGTTTACAGGGCACATCATCAGCTTCACATTCAACCATTCATATAGCTTGTTTCATTACATTGATTATTATCCCCGCCATATATCATCAGTTTACAGTGTTTCTCTCTTTAGCTTTTTATTTTATTTTATTTATTTATTTTTAACCATTTGATTTCTTGAGTGCTGCTTCTCTGGGCATTGGTTATTGTTCCAAGCAGAATGAAATCCTTGACAACTTAAGGCTTTTCTCCATTTATCATGATGTTTATTAGTCCTATTGTGAGAGCCTTTGTTTATTTTCGGTGTAATGCACGCTAAAGGTTGCAGTCTTTGACCTTCATTAGTAAATGCTTCAAGTCATCTTTAATTTTGAAAAGGAAGGTTGTGTCAGCTGCATATCTCAAATTGCTAATGAGTCTTTTTCTAATCTTGATACCATGTTTTTCTTCATATAGTCCAGCATCTCAGAATATTTGCTCAGCATACAGATTGAAGTAGAGAGAATGGGTACACCCCTGACTCACGCCTTCTTCTGAGGCATTGGAGGTATTGTTGTTGCTGTTATTTGTCATTGAAATGAACCTGACTCTTGGTGGCCTTATGGGAAACGTTCTATTGCCTGGTCCTCTATCATCATCATGACCGCTGGTCTGCTTGAGCCCATCACATGATCAGCCATCTCTACTTCACTAAACATGACGTCTTTTCCCAGCATTTGTTTTTCTCGATGACGTGTCTAAAGTCAGCTACATGGAGTTTTGTCATCTTTGTTTCCCAGGAGCATGTGATTGGACTTCCTCCTTGATTGATAACTGAGCTATTACCATACCCATTTTACAAATGGAAAGGCTGAAGTAGAGATAGGATAAGTGAACAACTGCGGTCACAGAGTCCAGGATAATGCACTGCAAAGTCAGCAGTTCAAACCCACTAGTTGCTCCTCAGAAATTCTCTACAAAGTCTCTATGAGTTGGAACTGATTCCATGGCATTTAACAACCACAACAACATAGCTGACCTTTGAGCTCTGGTGTGGCATTGTAGGATAAACACTGGACTATTACTTGCCAGTTTAAACCCACCGTTGCTCTTGGGAAATGCTACACAGGGTTGCTGTGAGTCGGAATTGACTCAATGGCACTTAACAACAGTAATCCTTGGTTCCGATGTGCTTTGTTCACCAGCAGTCTTTGCCTCCTCACTAGGGTGGAAAGAGCAGATTCCACCCTGACAGCAAACTTTAAGAGAACCCTTGGCTGGAACGGTCTGGACCTGAGTCATTGCAGCTCTACTCTTTGCCCTTTACCCCAGCCCCTAAAACCACAGGCTCTGGAGGAAAACAAATCATAGCGCCCAAGAACAAACTGACTCCCACTCCAAGAAATGTATTGACCATCTATTTTATTGTAAGTTAAATAGCCTCTCAGGGGAGCCTCCTCCCCCACATACACAGCCAAGCCAAGAAGCTAAAGAAGATTTTAAGCCAAAAAATCAATCTTTTCCCAGGAGAGATTTTCCTGCTGAGAAAATCAGATTTCTTATAGATTATTATATAAACAACATTACATTCCCATACAAATATTCCACTTCTTTTGCCCATTTATTCATTTTTATGGTCCTTTTCTTCAATTAGCCTAAATTTGTGGATTTTCATTCTAAATTGTTGCACATTTCAGACCATCTCCATAAGTGCAAGTCTGTTCTGATCTAGTTGGACTGACTGGTACTTTAGCATCCTCAGCGCACGAAGATAGGTTCTCGGTGCAGAATTCCCTTTGCCTGTTCTGTGAATATTTACTTCCTTTCCAACAAGTTCTGCCAAGAAGTCAGTCTTAAAGCCAAGAAACATTGTTGGCTGAGTGAAAAAATGTGGCGTCCTTCCTTTGGGACGTCACCTCCCCAAACGTACTTGAAGCGAAGCCAGACTATTATTAGAACAAACAATTGATTAATGTAGCAGCATTCATATCAGAAAATGACTACATTCAATGTCTCTTCTTTCTGATGAGGTTGGAATTTTGGGTAAGTGACTCACTTGAAATCTAAGGAAACCACTCGAGGATCCTTTCCCATGACTAATTACAAGACAACAAGAATCTATCTTATTGTTCCAAATTTCCCTTCCCTTGCCTTCCATGTCTGATGCTAAAGGGTATCAGGTTTGAAGACTAGAGGGCAAGGATAGAAGGTGCAAAGAAAGAAATCATCCTGGGAAAGAATGAAATAAATAAAGTACATCTGATTAGTTAAAAGAGACAGCTATGTTTGAAGAAAATGTTAAATGTTCTGAACAGATCATTTTTTTGTTGTTGATTGAACAGAACACTGTAATTTCTTTTCTGAATTGGAATGGGCTACAGTGAAAAATGGCATCTGGCCCTCTCTGAACCATATCTCTCAGAAGACCTTTGAGAATTTCAAATCAGATGAAGAGATACTGATGAATGCTTGATGTTGTCTTAGCTACGGCCCTAGGTCTGTTGGTTATGCAGACTCTAAGTGGATGCGTTTTGGATCACTTTCAGAGAGGAAATTAACTAATCACCTGGGGCACAATTAAAAGGAATTCCCAAAATGGGACCTTGTGCCATACCATTTTGTTCAAATATTTGTGCCAAGCGGGGAGATTTCCATTATTAAGAAGGTTCATGATTTGAGTTATAGCTCTTGGTACAGCCTGAGGGTTGAGAGGAATGGCTTTATTTGGGGATCAGGGATTGGGCAGACTCTTACCTGCTTCTGCTTCTTCAGTGAGTTTACCTTTGCTAATGGTGTCTGTAGCGTAGTGGTTACGAATCGGGCTGCGAACCTTAAGGTCAGCTGTTCGAAACTACCAGCCGCTCCGCGGGAGAAAGATGAGGCTTTCTACTCCCGTAAGGATTTACACCCTCGGAAACCCTGTACAGGGTCGCTATGGGTAGGGACCGACTCGACGGCACTTAACAACAACAACAATGGTGTCTGCACAGTGGTCAGGAGCTTTTTGTGCATATAGGGTGCATCTTGAGAGCAGAGGTGGGTGAAGGCTGTTTCTCAGCCGTAACCATCTCAGGTGGTGACAATGAAAGCCAGTATTTATCCCAGCACTGTGTTTGTCAAAACAACATAAAGCAGACATATAAGCTGTCGTTTCTACCTCAGGGGAGTCTTACCCTCTGTCTGTGTTTTTGTTCGCTGCCACTGAATCTTCCTGCCTCCTGCAGACCTCATGTGTGGTCCTGAACCAGCCCCAAGGTCAGTTGAGGATCAGACTGTTGTGACCCATAGGGTTCCCACTGACTAATTTTCTCGAGTAGGTTTCTAGGCCTTTCTTTCTAGCTGGTACTAGTCTGGAAGCTCTGCCAAAACTTGTTCATCATCATAGCAATATGCAGTTCTTCACTGACAGATGGGTGGTGGCTACACATGAAGCACATTGGCTGGGATTTGAACCTGAGTCACTCTCTCTTATCTAGCGCTGTATACAACAGGTGGATGACTTTATTAAACAGAACTTTGTTCTTACAGTTTAGGAGGTTAGAAGTCTGAGTTCAGAAAGGCGGCTCTAAGGGAAGGCTTCCTTTCTCTGTGGGCTCTGTAGAGAGGTCCTTGTCTCCTTTCAGCATCCGTAGACCCAGCTTTCCTTGGAGATCTCCTTGTGTCTTGGCATCAGTCTATTTCTACGTCTAGGAGCTTCTCAGCATGGGAACCCTGGGTCCAAAGGATGTGTTCTTTTCCTGGCTCTTCTTTCTTGGTGACATGAGGTTCTTCTGAGCTCCCTTAGCTTGTTTAATCTCTTTTATATCTCAAAAGAGATTGACTCAAGATATAACCCAATCCTATCGATGTTTTCCTGCTTCATTTATGTAACTGCCTCTAATCCTGCCTCATTAACATCCTAGAGGTGTGGATTCAAACACATAATAACAATCACATAAAAGTGGAGGCTAGCTACACAAGACTGAGAGTCATTGTTCACTCAGGTCGATGCATCTTCTACCACGTGGAAGAGGAGAATGCTGTCCCTGAATAACCAAAGCTCCATGTCTGTCCTCAGCCTCTTTGAAAGTGAGACCACCGAGTAGAAACCCTAGTGGGTTGGTGGACTCCAAGATTCACGGCAGCCTGGGCCTGGTGTGATAAATCACTGATGGCACGGTGCTAGAGTGCTTATCTGCTAACCAAAAGATCAGTGGTTCAAACTCAACAGCGACTCTGCAGAAGAAACAAGGTAATCTGCTTCCATAAGGATTCACAACCTTGGAGACCCTAGGGGGCAACTCTCCTCTGTCCTCCAGGGTTGCTATGAGGTGAAACTCAATTAGAAGGGAATGGGTGGATCCTGTGTGTTAGCTTGCCAGGCAGATTTTCAGATCATGCCCTGTTCATGCATGGGTACAGGTGCCTAGAAAATACTCCAGCCAACTTGCCTACCAGGAACACCACTCATTTCACCACCAACAAATCCTTTGTTCCGAGTAACATTCTCTGCTATAGAATCAATGTGGCGATTGAAGGGTCTGGGCTGTGGGTTTTCAAAGTCTTTAAATATTATAGAACTTCCCTTGGCTGGTAGATTTCTGATTATGTAATTAAAATGTTGCCTAACCAACCCCTGGATTGTAGATTAAAGCTGATTTCACACATTTGTATATTTTACTCAATGTTAGATGCCATTGATGGTAAAATACGCTGTTATTTTCTGCTAAGAAAGAAACAATGCTGCCAATAAAACTGATGTAATGCTCCCTTATCACTTGAAAATTGTATTTTATACTTATTGAGAGTGCTTCCTAGATTAGACTTAGATTTTTACCATATGTTGAGCATATTCATACATTAAGAAGGAAAGGCAAATGTGAAAACTTGGCTGTAATTTTCTTTAAAAATCTGTACATCCGAACTTTGACTTATATCACATTCTCAATTAAGAGAGTCTACTTTTTAAACCTTGCTTTGAGTTACAAGGTCATTGGTGATACACTGGTTCTTAAAATAACCACACACTGTCAGCACTGGGCTCTTTCTTATCTGGCTGTGCAATTTTGTAGACTCACTAGGGGTATATCGAGATGGTCTTGGGGGCTTGAAATTTATACAATGGGGATGGGTCTTTCAGAAGAAAACAAGACAAAGTCATAAATACAAGAGTAGGTACAATAGTGATTATTTAGAGGGAGAGAAACAACTATTACAAATGTGTTTGTAACCCACAGCTATCAAATGCCACCGATGCTACAAAATCTAGGAACATGAAATACTTTCATTAATGAACTGCTACTTCACCACCACAATGCCATTTCCCCTGACTTTTTGTCTGCATGCTCCTTGATTGCTTTGCTATACTGAGTTACATAATTGTCCTCAAATTACTCGGAAACTATGAAGATCAGCTTCATGTTCCATAAGAGAAGCAGTCTTCTTGTTGGAAGTGTGATCCTGTAGGACATTTCTCTGCCAGTTCATCTGGAACTGCCAGATGCCATCAGGACAAGAGGCGGAAACTAGGAAACTAACAAGCACTTTCCTGTGTTGGCATGTGTGCTAGGTCTCTCACTCAGACAGTTGGCATTCTTGCTGTTCCAAGTATTGCTCCACATCTGGCCTCCAACATCATCGGAATTCTCATAGATTTCAACACATTTTGTGTCATTTTCATCAATGTCTCTATGTTTAGTTTCTCTGTTGTTAGTGTTGTTATGTGCCATCAAGTTGGTTGTTGTTGTTAGGTGCCATCGAGTTGGTACCAACCCATAGTGACCTTATGCACAGCAGAACGAAACACTGATCAATCCTGGGTCAACCTCACTACTATTGCCACGCTTGAGTCCATCGATGCTGCCACTTGGCCAATCCATCTCGTTGGGGGTCTTCCTCTTTTTATCTGACCCTCCACCTTACAAAACATGGTATACTTCTCCAATGACTGTTCCCTCCTGACAACATGTCCAAAGTATGAGAGATGAATCTTAGCCATCCTGGCCTCCAAGGAGCACTCTGGCTGCACTTCTTCCAAAACAGATCTATTGGTTCTTTTGGCAGCCCATGGCACTTTAAATATTCTTCTCCAACACCATAACTCAAAAGCATCAATTCTTCTATGGTCTTCCTTATTCACTGCCCAGCTTTTGCATGCATATGAGGTTATTGAAAATACCATGGCTTGGGTCAGGCGCACCTTAATCCTCAAGCTGACAACTTTGCTCTTCAACACTTTAAAAAGGTCCTGTGCAGCAGATTTACCTAATGCAATACATCATTTGATCTCTTGACTGCTGCTTCCATGAGTGTTGGTAGTTGATCCAAGAAGCATGAAGTCCTTGACAACTTCAATCTTTTCTCCATTGATAAGAATGCTGCTTATTGGTCCAGTGGTGAGGATTTTTGTTTTCTTGACATTGAGATGTAATCCATACAGAAGACTGTGCTCTTTGATCTTCATCAGTAAATGTTTTAAGTCTTCTTCACTTTCAGCAAGCAAAGTTGTATCATCTGCATATCGCAGGTTGTTAATGAGTCTTCCTCCAATCCTGATGCCACATTTTCCTTCATATAACCCAGCTTCTAGGATGATTTGCTCAGCATACAGGTTGAATAAGTATGGTGAAAGAATACAACTTTTTTGCACATCTTTTTAAATTTTAAAACATTCAGTGTTCCTATGTTCTGTTCGAACTTATAAATCTGTCCTACTTATAAATCTTATCAATTCAGTGAACTGTTTTCACCAATTCAGTTTAACAAACTTACTCAAGGTTGTTTATGAATATTCCAGAGAAGCAGACACAACTCCCTTAAATATTCCACCCCTCTTACAACATGTTAATTAAATCCCTTTAAATATTTTGGCTGCATTTACCAATGTACTATATTTGGTTTTCACTCTGTTGTAATTTTAATCAATTAAACCTATGACTATATTGTTGTTGTTGTTAAATTCTGTCCAGCTGGTTCTTGACCCATATAGACCCTGTATAGGGTTTTCAAGGAGTGGTTGGTGAGCTTGAACTATCAACCTTGCAGTTCAAACCAACTTTGCAGTCCAGTGCATTAACCCACAGCACCACACCAGGATTCCAGAACCACCATAGATTCTCTTAAGCATCGTAAATACTGTTTACAAACTAGGCCAAGTCCCCCTAAACCTTTCAGTTCGAATCTCAAATCTAAAGAAAACCACACACCTGAGAGGAATCCCAGAGCGCCTTGCGTAGCAAGCACATGCAGCTCACCCTTTTCAACATTCTCATCAGAGTCATCAACTGTATGT
Source organism: Chrysochloris asiatica (assembly GCF_000296735.1). Lineage (NCBI taxonomy): Eukaryota > Metazoa > Chordata > Mammalia > Afrosoricida > Chrysochloridae > Chrysochloris > Chrysochloris asiatica. The sequence continues at coordinate 2,962,862 of NW_006408839.1, read as the reverse complement.
CAGAGGAGAACTGTGCTCCACAGGGCTTTCTTTCTTTCTTTTTTTCCAGTAGATTTGATCTGTTTTGCTGTTGAGAATACACAAAGCAAGCCATCCATCAGCTCTCCTTCCTGCATTCACAGTTCGGTGACACGGATGGCATTCTGTGAGTGGTGCGGCCATTCGCACCCAGTACTCTGAATTGTTCTCCCCGATGAGTGTCCTTACTGCTCCGTAAGGTTCCTACAGGATCTCTCCAGTTATCGCTGCCTGTTTCATTGCACAGGGATGCGTCTTTAAAAAGTGTAACGCTCAAGGCAGACCTTGTCTGTTTTCCAAACCGCCAACCTTTCTATTGGTAGCTGAGCGTGTTAACATTCACTCAGGGACTCCCCTGCTGTGGACAGGACTTAGGTGGATGGTGGGGGCGGTTTTTATAAGGTGCGTTGAGTCGGTTCCTTCCCACAGTAACCCTATGTACAACAGAACGAAACACTGCCTGGTCTTACGCCACCCTCACAATTGCTGCTATGATTCGGTCCGTTGTTGCTGCCACTGTGCCAATCCATCCATTGTGGCTCTTCCTCTTCTTCACTGACCCTCCCTTTTACCAAGCATGGTGTCCTTCTCCAGGGACTGTTCCAGCTTGGTAATATGTCTGAAGTATGAGAGACAAAGTCTCAGCTTGGCTTCTAAGGAACAGTCTGGCTGCACTTCTTCCAACACAGATCTGTTGGTTCTTTTGGTAGCCCATGGTACCTTCAATATTCTCCTCCAACACCAGAACTCAAAAACATCAATTCTTCTATGGGCTTCCTTTTTCACTGTCCAACTTTTGCATCCATATGAGGTTATTGAAAATACCATGGCTTGGGTCAGGTCCACTTTTAGTCCTCAAACTGACATCTTTCCTCTTGAGCACTTTAAAGAGGTCTTGTGCAGCAGATTTGCCTAATGTAATTCATCTTTTGGTTTCTTGACTGATACTTCCACAAGTGTTGATAGTGGGTCCAAGCAAAAATAAGTCTTTGAAAGGTTCAATATTTCTCCATTTATCATGATGTTGTTTATTGGTCCAATGGTGAGGATTTTTGTTTTCTTTATATTGAGGCGCAATCAATCCATACTGACGGCTGTGGTCTTTGATCTTCATCAGTAAGTATTTTAAGTCCTCTTGGCTTTCAGCAAGCAAAGTTGTATCATCCGCATATCTCAGAGTGTTAATGAGTCTTCCTCCAAGCCTGATGCCACATTCTTCTTCATATAATCCAAGTTCTCTTCATTTGAAGCAAGCAAAGTTGTATCATCTGCATATTACTTGTGATTAATGGATCTTACCAGTTATAAGAACACAGACCTCAGGCCAAGCTTTACCTTCACATGGATTTCACTAAACAGATGGTTACTATCCAACAGGTAAAAGAGCTGGTACAACCTGGTTATGAGCTCAGTGATTGAGTTTTTGGAAGTAGATTTCCAGCCTCTCTTACATGGTACCTCCAAGTGAACTTGAACCGTAGGGTTTCCAAGGTTGTAAATCTTTACAGAAGCAGGTGGCCTCAATTTTCTCCCATGGAGTAGCTGGTGGATTCAAGCCACTGATGTTTAGGTTAACAGCCAAGGCTGTTAACTGTTTTCCTCACTCAGAGGAAAATGGTTGTAGGCTCATGTGCCTCATATTTGGCAGTATCTCTCAGACTCCTGCACACAGACCACCTAGGCACTTCCTGCTTGGGTGATGAGGGAGAGTGCTGCTTGTCACCCATAACACCAGGGACCAGCAATGAGTTAATGCTGCTCCCAGCAGCACAGCTAAGATTTATGTGGATAATCATACCAACCGTGGAATTGTTATTGGTGTTAGGTGCCATCAAGTTAGTACTGATTCATAGAGACCCTATGCACAACAGAACAAAACACTGCCTCACCCTGGGTCAACCTCACAATCATTGCTACGTTTGAGCCCATTGATGCTGCCACTGTGCCAATCCACCTCCCTAGGGGTCTTCCTCTATTTCTCCAACCCTCCATGTTACCAAACATGACATCCTTCTCCAGCAACTGGTCCCACCTGACAATATGTCCAAAGTATGAAAGACCAAGTCTGGCCATCCTGGCCTTCAAGGAGCATTCTGGCTGCACTTCTTCCAACACAGATCTGTTTGTTTTTCTGGTAGTCCATGGCACTTTCAATATTTTCCTCCAACATCATAACTGAAATGCATCAATTCTTCTATGGGCTTCCTTATTCACTGTGAGGTTACTGAAAACACCATGGCTTGAATCAGGCGCACCTTAGTCCTCAAGCTGACATGTTTGCTCTTCAACACTTTAAAAAGGTCTTGTGCAGAAGATTTGCCTAATGCAATACGTCATTTGATTTCTTGACTGCTGCTTCCATGAGTGTTGATGGTGGTGGATCCAAGGAAAAAGGAATTAATTGACAACGTTTTATCATGTTATTTATTGGTCCAGTGGTGAGGATTTTAGTTTTATTTACACTGAGGTGCAATCCATACTGAAGGTTGTGGTCTTTGATCTTCATCATTAAGTATTTTAAGTTCTCTTGGCTTTCAGCAAGCAAGGTTGTGTCATCTGCATATCACAGGTTGTCAATGAGTCTTTCTCCAATCATGATACCATATTTTTCTTCATATAATCCAGCTTCTCTGATTATTTGTTCGGCATACAGATTGATTAAGTAAGGTGAAAGAATACAACCCTGACACACACCTTTCTTAATTTTAAACCATTGAGTGTTTCCTTGTTCTGTTCAAACAACTGCCTCTTGGTCTATGTACAGGTTCCTCATCAGCACAGTTAATGTTCCTGAATACTCATACTTGGTAATGTTATCTACCATGGGCTTCTTGTCATGATGCACACAATGGAAAGCCTTTGTGTAGTCACTAAAGCACAGGTAAACATCTTTCTGGTATTCTCTGCCTAGATCCATTGGACATCAGCAATGATATCCCTCATTCCATGTCCTCTTCTGAATATGGCTTGAACCTCTAGAAGTTCTCTGTCAATGTATAGTTGCAGCTGTTTCTGTATTAGCTTCAGTAAATCTTTACTCGCATGGGATATCAATGATATTGTCTGATCATTAAGAAACAAAAAAACCCAACCAAAGAAGCCCCAAACCCAGTGTCGCCACCATGGCTTGGAGTGGGATGTTATTCCCTGTGTTATTTGCATACATAAAGGTCCTGCAGGAATTCCCTGGGTTCTCACCTTTTAGCCCTGTGCTTGGCAAGAAAGTGAGCAGGCTGTAGATTTAATCAGTGAGAATGAGAAACATCATTGTTCACAGGGAAGACACTAGTGAGCCCGGGTGGTACAAAGTTTGAAGTGCCTCACTGCTAACTGAAAGGTGGAGGTCCAAGCCTACCAGCTGCTCTCCCTGGGAAAGATGAGTCAGTCTGCTTCCCTACAGGTGACAACCTTGGAAGCCTTTTGGGGCAGTTCTACTCTGTCCCCCAGGGTCCATGTGAGTCAGAATCTAATCAGTGGCAGCGGCTTTGCTTTTGCCTTATACAGGCATGAAGGAACCCTGGTGACATAGTGGTAATACATTAAGCAGCTAACTGGAAACTCAGCGGTTCCAACCCTCCAGTTGCTCTATGGAGAAGATGTGTCAGTCTGCTTCCTTGCAAAACCTACAGGGCAGTTCTACTCGGCCCTAGAGGATAGCTCTGGATCAGCATCAACTCAGTGGTTACTATGGCTAAAGGAAAAAGTAAGGGGCATTTATTTCCTGAGATAGGTAATCAAAGCCTATTGCTTTTGTGTACTGTTAGTGAATTCTGACTCACAGTGACTCTGTAGGATGGAGCAGAACTGCCCCAAAGCTTTCCAAGGCTGAAATGGTTACAATAGTAGAGTACCAGGTCACTCTTCAGAGGAATATCTGGAGGGTTAGAGCCACCAAGCTTTTAGTTAGCAGCTGAGTGCTTAGCCACTGCACCACCACGGCTCCTCAAACTAGGTGTAGCCACTGTAATCTGCCTCAATGTGCTGTGAGCAGTGAAGGTGTGCCAGCTGTGTGCAGTGAGCAGCAATGAGCTTGTGCTCAGCTGTGTTCAGTGGGCTGTGAGTGTGTTCCGGACTGTGTGCAGTGAGCAGTGAGCAGTGAGTGAGTTTCCCACCTTGTGCAATGTGCAGTGAGCAGTGACCGTGTTCTGGGCTGTGTGCAGTGAACAGTGAGCTGTGAGTGTGTTCTGGGCTGTGTGCCGTGTGCAGTGAGTGGGTTCCTGACTGCATGCAGTGAGCAGTGAGTGTGTTCCCAGATGTGTGCAGTGAGCAGTGAACATGTTTCCAGATGTGTGCAGTGAGCAGTGAGTGTCTCTGGGTTGTGTGCAGTGAGTAGTGACTGTGTTCCTGGCTGTTTGCTGTGTGCAGTGAGTGGGTTCCTGGCTGTGTGCAGTGAGCAGTGAGCAGTGAGCAGTGAATGTGTTCCCAGATGTGTGCAGTGAGCAGTGAGCATGTTTCCACATGTGTGCAGTGAGTAGTGAGTGTGTTCCTGGATGTGTGCTGTGTGCAGTGAGTGGGTTCCTGACTGCATGCAGTGAGCAGTGAGCAGTGAGCGTGTTTCAGGTTGTGCACAGTGAGCAGTGAGTGTGTTCCTGGATGTGTGCAGTGAGCAATGAGCATGTTCGGGCTGTGTGCAGTGAGCAGGAAGTGTGTTCCAGGGTGTGCGCAGTAAGCAGTGAACGTGTTCCTTGCTGTGAACAGTGACTAGTGAGTAGAACATGTGTCTGCATGCATAGTTTTGTTTTTCCATCTTTTTCATTGCTGGACCAGTCAGTCCTGACTCTGCAAACCCTAGCATCTCCAGTTCTCAATCCTGTTTCAATGTTGCTAGAAAACACATGTTCTAGATTCGCTTGAATTTGTAGCTGGAAATTGCAACAATATAGTTGGGAATCACTGTACTGAAATGCGAACACAAATTTAATAAAAGCAAAAATGGAGATTTTAGAAAGTATACGGTCATAGGGAAATCATCTTTGGAAAGTATACGGTCATAGGGAAATCATCTTTGGAAAGTATACGGTCATAGGGAAATCATCTTTAGAAAGTTTACGGTCGTAGGGAAATCATCTTTGGAAAGTATACGGTCATAGGGAAATCATCTTTGGAAAGTATACGGTCATAGGGAAATCAGTTTTGGCATTTCTTTTTTAATTGTGAAAACAAAGATAACACAATGTTTGGCAGTTTAACAACTTTCACATGGGCAACTCAATGACACCGGTTAAACTGGGTTGTGAAAGCATCCCCATGACTGGTTCCTAAAATTCCCATCTCCACACATAGAAGCTTCCTGCATCCTGAATAACGACTCCCCCTCACATCCTCCAAAGGAGCTTGGTGGCACAGTGGGTTAAGTGTTGGACTATTAACCTAAAGGTCAACAGTTCAAACACACCCAGAGCTCTGCAGGACCAAGATATGGCAGTCTACTTCAGAAAAGATTTACAGCCCCAGGAATCCTATGGAGCAGTTCTCCACTGTCTTACCGAGTTGATATGAGTCAGGCTTGACTTCTTGGCTATGGGTTCGGTTTTATTGGCTTTCTCCCTCCCTTCATTGCAAACATCCATTAATGATTGGAACATGGGATGTACAGAAGTAGAACATCATGCTTGGTAAAGTGGAGGGTCAATGAAAAAGAGGAAGACCCCAACAAGATGAATTGATGAAGTGGCAGCAACAATGGCTCAAGCACAACAATTGTGAGGATGGCACAGGCCTGGGCAGTGTTTAATTATGTTGTACAGAGGGTCGTTGTGAGTCAGAAAAGACTTGACGACAACAGCCTTAGCATCAGCCCCTGTTAACCACTAGTAAGCTTTGAAGTCTATACATTTACCTATTCTAGGTCTTTCATATATGTGAGATCATACAATATTTGTCCTTTTGTGACTGATTTACTGAACTCAATATGATATTGCTTTCTTTTTGGGGGAGGGACAGACAGGAGTAAGAAGTTAGGGTTAGGACTATGACTAGGTCTAAGCTAGGCCTGTGACTTCATTTAGTGTTAGGATTATAGTTAGAACTAGGGTTGGTGTCCCAGACTTCGTCTCTCATACTTTGGACATATTATCAGGAGGGACCAGTCCCTGGAGAAGAATATCATGTTTTGTAAAGTGGAGGATCAGAGAGAAAGAGGAAGATGCCCAACGAGATGGATTGGCACAGTGGCAGCGGCAATGGGCTCAAATGTAGCAATGGTTGTTAGGTTGGTGTAGGACAGGGCAGTGTTTTGTTCTGTGGTGTATAGGGTCTCTCTGAGTCAGTACTGACTTGATGACACCTAACAACAACAACACAGTTGGTAGGGTGGGACTAGGGGTATGCTTGGTTTAGTTTTAAGGTTTTAGATTTACTTTAATTTATAGTTAGATTTACTTTTATTTTTTTTTTGTTTCTTGAAATCTACTTAATTTCCCTTCGTTTGGAAGTTCTATAACTATACTCTTTCCTCTTTTTTTGGATTGTATTGTTCTTGCAAACTAATGTCTCTCCTTCCCTATTTTCAGTCATAGGTTTGTTTTATGTTGGATGCTTGTATAACTGGGTTGAGTTCTGGGTGGTGTTGATATGTATGTTCATCTCAGGTTATTGTTAACTGTTGTTGGTTCTCTGTCCAAAGAACTCCCTTTAATATTTTGTATACAGTTGGCTTGGTTCATGCAGACAAGAAGAAAATGGGATGGCAAATAAAACTTTGAAAGACAGAAAAAATATTGCCACCCAAGAATCTTAATCTCAGAAAAATTGTCCTTAAAATATGATGATGACATCAGGGCATTTCTAGGTAAAGAGAAATGATAAGGATCTATGAAACCCAAGTCAGTGGGACGCTCCTAGGTTCATCTGTGTCGTAGCTGATGCCAGACCTTCATTTCTCCTTCGGACCGAGTGACGTTCCATTGTTTGGATGGATCCTGTTTGGTGACTCCATTCATTCATCTGCAGGGGCATTTCCACTTTTGGTTGTTGTGAATAGTGTTGCAATGAGCATTGGTGTACTTAGACGATGGGAACCCTTATTGGAGAAAAGCATGTAATCTGGATCGTTATTTTATGGGACAATTCACTTACATGGCAATAGGCATTTTTTTCTTCTTCTTCTTCTTTGAAGGGATGGGATTTGCAGTTGGCATGGATTTGATGGATTTGGAGCTTTGCTAGGGGGCAAATGGGAACAGTCTTTGGTTGAGCTGCCTGCTGTGAATGCAGTGCAGCAGGCATCAGGTGGCTGAAAGCTCGAGAGCCAAACTTCCAGAAGGGCTCTGAAGATCGGGGGGTCCTCAAGTCCCCACCTTGTGTTGAAACTCAGTAGCTTATGTGAGCGACTCTGGATGAGGACGCTGAGTGCTCAAGATAAAACAGGGTCTGATCATCTAAGGCTGAAGGACAGTGCTGGTCATCAGGTTGTATCTGGCAGCTTGTGGTGACCCCATGTGCAGAGTGGAATGTTAAAACACTGCCCGGTCCTGCCCCATCCCCATGATCAGCTGAGGCCAGACGGTTGTGTTGCCCACTGTTTCAGAGTCTGACTTTCTGAAATATGTCTCCAGACCTTTGTTCCCAGTTAGTCTTAGCCTGGAAGTGCCCCTGAGGCCTGGTCACCATCCCAGCAGCACACAAGTGTCCACTGACAGACAGTTAGTGAATGTGTATGAGGTGCAGGGGCTGGAAATCAAACCCAGCTCCCCCCATGGAAGGTGAGGGTTCTACCATTGAGTCTCCTGCCCATGACCCGGGTTGTTACCAGGAGGACACAGGCCCAGGGGTCATTGTACCGAGACACTCTCCACAAACCCTGCTGGACAAGGTTCTGGGGTGGCTTCCTTCTGTGACAGACTCAGTTACATGGGGTGACCTCATGTGTGTTAGAACAGAGCTGTGCTCCGTAGGAATCTCAGTGGCTGAATTTGGGGAAGTAGCTTTCCAGGGCTTTCTTCCAGGTGTCTCTTGTCTCTGTCTCTGCTTCTCTGTCTCTCTGTCTCTAGTCCTAATCCTCTCTCTCTATCTCCACTTCTATCCTCTCTCGACCTCTCTCTGCTCCTACCCCTTACTCTCCTCCTGTCTTCCCTTCTCTATCACTGCTCGCTTTCCTAATGGCTCCACAGAACAGTCTCTCATACTTCCAGGAAGGGGACGTTCCACTGGGGATGAGTGGACTAAGGAAGTCCTTAGCAGCTAGTGTGTAACATTTTGGAGTATTGCCAGCACAGTGCTTGTCGTTATTGGAGATTAAAAACGTGCAGATGCTTGTGAACAATGTGACTCTTCAGCAAGTGGCCCATAGACCTCACTGATTATGACTCCGGGAGAAGGTCTGTGGGCCAGGAGAGTGTTCTTCCAACACTGTGTGAAACCAACTTGCAGACCTTGGAACCAGTCAGAAGGAGGTCTGTGTCCCCGCCGCTTCCCCCCACCCCCACCCCAGAGATTTGTCTAGCTCCTTCTTGCTCTGTTGTTGTTGTTAAGTGCCGTCGAGTCGGTTCCGACCCATAGCGACCCTGTACAGGGTTTCCGAGGGTGTAAATCCTTACGGGAGTAGAAAGCCTCATCTTTCTCCCGCGGAGAGGCTGGTAGTTTCCAACCGCTGACCTTAAGGTTCGCAGCCCGATTCGTAACCACTACGCTACCAGAGCTCCTCCTTCTTGCTTCTGGGTGACCCTATATTCACCAAAACTACCAGAGCAAGTCCCATTCCTGGTGCCCCAACAGGACTGGATTCCCCTGAGACTCAAGGTCTAGATCCTGGAGGAAGGATCTTGCTGCCCTCCTGCTCGCCAAAGTCCAGAGCAGAAGGCTTCATTACACTCACCATACATAGTTAGAAGCACTTTCAGTGAAGAATTGATAGATGAATGAAAAGCAGAGCTTGCGAAACCAAGGCAACCGTGTCTTTGATTACACCCCTGATTTTGTGGGGAGGGTGAAATGAGAGGAAGCACCTTAATTTAGGGAGCAGCCTGAGGTTCTGGCACTCAATTAGACTTTGCAAAAGCAATGAACACGAAGACACAAACCAGAAGAAGCTTCCAGAAGGTGACCTCAATTTTCACGAGTAACAAGCAATGATTGTCTCTTAGTAGAGACAGTATGGGGGGCTGGGACCAATACTTGGGGGAAACTTCTATTGATTCTACTCTGCAATTCTACAAACCCATCACTTGACACTTTTCTAGCTGCCTGTAGGTTCTTTGGGCGGGGTGGAGTGGGGGCTGTGTTTATTGTCCTGACCTTTACGTTTTTGCCAAACCAAATCAAACCAATTGTTGTGGAGTTGCGCCGGATTCAAGGTGTGTCAGTGTCCTAAAGTCTCCAACATCACCAGCTCTTCCTCTATCTGTAGCACCAGCCGTTTGAGGAAGATTACTTCTCAGTTCCCTGATCCCAGTAGCTAGAAATCAAAGTGAGCCCAGGAGATAAAAGGAGGCGAGAGTCTGCCATATAATATAAAGCATATTATCCTCTCAGTTTCTTCTTTTATCTGGACACTGACCCACAGTGAACAAGTCTCCTGATCAAGTAGAATGAGAACTGGAGTTGGAAAAACACATGGCTCTGAGTGGCGGAATGGGAACATGGAGCTGATCGGCTTCTAGGGGGCCCCTTACCTTACCGATTCCACCTGGCAGCTCCGGAATTTAAAGGAAAACTGGCACAATTTTGGGATTATAGCAAAGTGTTGTAGTTACTTGTAACAGAAATACCACAGAAGGTGGCTTCAAAGAAGGGGAGTTTATTTCTTCAAAGGGTCTTGCTTAGTTGTGTCAACTCCTTTCTTGTCCGCTGTCCCAGGCGTTCCTTGGTTCCTTGACTGATAGATGATCCTCACGTGAGGTATGTCTTACCTATCTCTGTGTTTAGTCTTGTCTTTTCAGAATTCAGAAATGAGCAGGTTTAACACTCTCTCCACACTGGTGTGACCTCATTAACATAACAAAAGGACCTCTATTTCCAAACTGGGTCACATTCACAGCTACAAGGACCACAAACCCAACACTGATATTGGGGGCACACCAAGACCTCAGACAATCTCTCTCTCTGCTGCCCCTTCCTGATAGCTCTCTGCTACCTCAACCATGGATGCTGCTCATGCCCATGATGGACCATTTTAATGGGATGCAGGTTGAGTTTTCTTAGAATCACCTTCTCCTGTAAGCTTCATACAATATCTAGTTAGGTATATGTAAATGCTTTAGAAATTAATTTAAAATACATTATTCAATCTTGAGAAAATAAAGCAGCATCCTTAAGAAGAGAAAATGGATTTGACTTACTTTGCAAATCTCTGACTGTATATGAAACTAAGCCAATGAATAATTCAGCCTGAAGTATGGATTACACCTCAATGTAAAGGAAATAAAATTTCTCATAGCTGGACCAATAAACAACATCATGATAAGTGGAGAAAATCTTGTAGCTGTCAAGGATTTTGTTTTACTTGGGTCTGCAATCAATGCTCATGCAAATAGCAGTCAAGAAATCAAATGATATATTGCATTGCACAAATCTGCTGCGAAAGACCTCTTTAAAGTGTTTAAAAGAAAACATGTCAGTTTGAGGGCTAAGGTGCACCTGACCCACGCCATGGTATTTTCAATAACCTCATTTGTATGTGAAAGTTGGACAGTGAATAAGGATGATGGGAGAACTGATGCCTTTGAATTATGATATTGGTGTACCATGGACTTCCAGAAGAATAAACAAGTCTGTCATGGAAGAAGTAAAGCCAGAATGTTCCTTAGAAGCCAGGATGGTGACACTTCATCTCATATGCTTTGGACATGTTGTCAGGAGGAACCAGCCTCTGGAAAAGGACACCATGCTTGGTAAAGTAGAGAGTCAGTGAAAAATAAGGAAGACCCACTATGAATTAACAGAGTGGCTGTATCAATTGGCTCAAGCATAGCAATTGTGGGCACAAGACCAGGCAGTGTTTTGTTCTGTTGTGCACAGGGTCACCATGTGGAGTTCACCCAATGATATCTAATGACAAACCAACATAAGTGAAATTGGGGAGGATAAGAAGCTGAAGGTCCGAATTAGACACACATACACACATAGACGAAAAACACATCATCAACATGTAGTCTAAAAGCAAACAATGATTCTCTAAAAGAAAATCTCTAAAATTAGCCCAGAGCCATGGGATCCTCAAAGTTTTGAAGTAAATCAGGGCTCTTGGCACATGGTGATAATAATATGTATACATGTTTAGTTTCTCCACAAATCCCTACTCCAGGATAGAAAGTTAGCTTTACAACTGGGTTTAACAAACCTATTGTATAGTTCACATTTGCTTTATCTTTCCTTCAATATTTGACTTTGAAATCACCCACTCCCCACTGGCTCACAGGGAGAAGGATGGGTGTCGTCAGGGCCCAGGGACAATGGGACAGCCTGCTGGCCACCTCAGTCTCGTGTTTCTCCAGCACAGGCAGTTTACCATGCATAATGCATTGGTATTGATAAAGGTCTGTGTGATAAGCCCCCGGGACAGAATTAATAAATGTGATCTTTGTGAACTTGCTCCTCAGCTGAATCCTACAGAGAAAAGTCTCCACCTAAGCCCAGTACAGACCTGGCCTGGGTGCCTTCTGTTTTGCAGACCTGGAGCCTCCAGTCAGCTCAGTCGGTTGAAGACATGCATGACCTGTGGCTGCTGCATCATAGTCACAATCGGTGCTCTGCTTGAGACATGGCTGTGGCCACTGTGCATCTTCCTGTCTGGGGAGCGCATGGTCCAGCACTATACTAGAAACAATTCTGTTGTGATCCATAGTAAAGACTTTGGGATAACATCTGACCTTCTCTGATTTCACAAAGGAGAGTGAGGAGAATCACCATTAGCATCAGTACAAGGCCAGTTCCTGTGAGGCTGAGGTCAGATGTGCCTCCACCCTCCATCCTTCTACACCAGTTCTAACACCACTCTTCCTCCTCCATCACTCTCTACTTGTCTGCTGGTTTCCATCATTCATTGCCATGTCCACGTAGAACTCATAGATCATATTCACAGTTATGGGGTTTATTAGGGAAGTCACAGGATCAGGAAATACTCAGGACACAGTTCCTCTAGTCAGAAAGACCTCTTCTCAGCCTTGGCTGAAGGCAAGCCCACCCTTGATCCTTGGCCTCTCAGCCACAAGGACCCTTGATCTCTGCCCTGCTCAAGCAACGTTACAAAGCTCTTTGGGCATTGTTGATAAATGCACCAAAGACACTCCACTCTGCTATAAGTAGGTCTCAGCTCTAGATCTGTGGGTCAGCAAACCTAGCTCTTCCATTAAGTGCCCAAAACACCAAATTCTGCAAGCAAGCTTCCTGCCTGAAGGCCCTCAGCCAGACAGTCCACTGCTTTGACTGGTGTTCTTAGTCATGCTGCCTCTGTTACTGCCATATCTCTGCTGCATCTCTACCATCTCGGCTACATCTCTGCCATGTCTTTGCCAAATTTCTGCTGTGTCTCTGTCATGTTTCTGCTACATATTTGATGTATCTCTGCCACATCTCTGCCTTGTCTCTGTTGCATCTCTGCCTTATATTGCCTTGTCTCTGCTGTGTCTCTGTGTTGTCTCTGCCACATCTCTGCTGCATCTCTGCCACATCTCAAACATTTCTGGTGCTATGGCTCTCTGGCTTCTGGATCCAGGAGGTTCAGTGCAGGGATCTTGGATTCAAAGGACAAGTTCTACTTCTGACTCTTCTTTCTTGATGGTATTGATACCCTTCTTTCTGCCAATGGAATGGAAAACTGACCAATGCTATTGTTAGAGTTTATACACCTCATTTTCATGGTCTCATTCCACTTGGAGCCATGTATTTACATTATTAGGAAGCTATCCCATCTCCATTGTGGACCACAAGCACCTTATATTTGCATGCTCTTACCCAGTCATTTCCATCACCTGTCTGCTAGTTTGTTGTACTCTGGTAGCTTGTGAGTTGCTGTGATTCTGGAAGCTATGCCATGGATATTTTAAATATCAGCAGGATCACCCATGGTAGACAGGTTTCAGATGATTTTTCAGATGAAGACGGACTAAGAAGAAGGAGTGAGCTTGGCGGCAGCAGAGACAGAGTAATGCAGGACAGGCTCCATGGGGGAGGGACTGAAAGCCCAGAGAAGCTGCTTTCAGAGAACAGCACCAGAGTTCTGGATCTAACATAAGGTTTAGGGTGTTAGTTTCCCACACACACCAGTGGAGAAATCATGGTATAAAGGAAAATACTGTGATTTAGGAATTGCTCAAGACATGGGACTCCATCTGTGGCCATACCACCTGGACAGAGTTCTGAGGGCGGGGCTACAGCCAGACCTTCACAGGGAACTGGTGCTAAAAGTGGTACAGTGACATTTGCAAAAGGAGGTGTTTGGGGATTCTACACATTTTTCCCCCTCTTCCCTGTCATGCCTTCTTTTCTTTGGTGGCTTCTTATGATGTCAGCCTCTGGGTTGCAACCCTAAAATTAACTTGTGCAGGACTCTTTACTATGGCATATCCAGCAAGAAAAAAGCAGGTCTGTCAGGTCTGACAGATAAAACATATGAACAATCTGTAAAACCACAACATAAAAGGATTCAACTATCTTGAGAATTATGCTGTGCACATGCAGATACCTAACTGACCTTCGGAGACAAAAATAGTAGACAATCTTTTTCCTATTAACTTCTCAATATCTATCTACACACCTCTATGGTGGTAACTAGAGGAGGGGTCTGAGCGAGCGGATGCCCCCTCCCACTGGTGGAGGCTTCTATGGTGCACACACACTGCTGTGTAGTAAGGCGACTGGCCAGTTGGCCACAGTTTTATTTTTGTTTCAAATTGGTGGTTTTGTCTCTGCTTTTATATTGCTTCTCCTTTTGATCACTCATTTTTCCTGGAGGTGGGAGCTTTTTCTCCCTACATTATCCAGGAAGAGACAGCAATTGTGGCCATATTGCCAAGCTACAAGCATACTGCATAATATTCCACCATTGAGACAAGAGCCAATAACAACTGCTTAGCATTACACGAGAAAAGGGAAGCCTATCTCCTGGTCATATCCACCAGCAGACACCCAGTAAGCTTAACAAAACAGCAACAAACATCCATTTAAGCATTAAAAACCCACATAACTACTGGAAATGACAAACAAACAAATACAACATAAGATCTCAAAACATGTCCAAAACCAGAAAAAAGTAACTGAGACAAGTGAGCTGGAGACAGACATAGGCTCCCCAGGAGAGGAAGAGCAGGTTTTAGATTTGCCTGAGAAGGAATTCAGAAGAATGGTATTAAAACAAATTCAAATACTCTGAAAAGGGGTGGAGGAAAACAAGGAAGAAGTCAGGAAAGTACTACAAGAGCAATCAAACAAGATCGATACAGCATTGGAAACAATTCAAACCCTGCAAAAAGTGATCCAGATCATTAATAATAAAATATCAGAAATGGACAATACATGAAAGGGGAGAGGAGTAGAACAGAAGAGATGGAAGCCAGAACCAGTGAGACGGAAGACAAATCTCTCAATACTGCTAAGATAGAAGAGCAAGATGAAAAAGGATAAAAAAATTTGAAGAGAGTCTGAGATTTATGCGAGATAACATGAAGAGGAACAACTTAAGAATTATTGGCATTCTGGAATAGGAAGAATCAGAGAAGTCCACAGAGGAGATAGCTGAAGAGCTTCTGGAAGAAAATTTCCCTTGAAAGTTGAGAAGATAAGCATTCAAGAAGCTGAAAGTACCCCAGGAAGGATAGACCCCAAAAGAAAATCACCAAGACATATAATAATCAAGCTCTCCAAAATCTAAGACAAGGAAAGAATCCTAAAAGCAGCTAGGGAAAAGAGAATTGTTACTTGCAAAGACAAGCAAATCAGATTAAGCTCTGACTATTCAGCACAAACCATGCAGGCAAGAAGGCAATAGGGAGACATATACAAAACCCTAAAAGAAAAAAAAACTTCCAAGAATAGTCTATCCAGAAAAACTGTCAATCAAATACGATGGTGCAATCAAAACATTCCAGGATAAACAGAAGCCAAGAGATTTTGTCAAAGCCAATCCAGCACTTCAAAACATCCTAAAAGGAGTTCTTTGGACTGAAAACCTACAAGAACAGACAACAACCAGTGATTGCCAAGCGTGGCAACACCACCTGAAATTCAGACAAAGGATAGCAGAGTCCAGAACTGAACAAAAACTACAACAATGAATTCAAAGGCTCTGGGAGGTCAACTGAAGTTCAAAATAACATCAATGTCAAAGAAGGGAAAAATGTAGGAACAGAAATCCAGGTGGTGAGAATGTCAGGTAGATTACAGGATACAAGAGATTGTCTTAAATGGAGGGAAAAGTTAATAGACTATTAGGCATCCACAAAGAAAGTTAATATTTCACAACTTACCATGAAAATGAACATCCAAGCAGAATAAGCAAACATGAAAACTAAGAAGAAACCGACAAGAAATAGCACAAAAACCCACAAACTCAGCACAAGAAGGCATGCAGAACAAAGAAATGAACAGCACTACCAAAAATTAACATAATAGCAGTAATTAATTCAAATCTATTGATAATTACATTGAATGTCAATGGCTTGAATGCACCAGTGAAGAGGCAGAGAGTGGAAGAATGGATAAGAAAACAAGACCCTTCAATATGCTGCCTGCAAGAGACACACCTTACACACAAAGACAAAAACAGACTAAAAGTTAAAGGATGGAAAAAAAATATACCAAGCTAACTGCAACAATAAACAAGCAGAAGTGGCTATTGTAATCTCTGATAAAGTAAACTTTAAGAC